>NW_015094507.1:8776201-8780011 GCF_001431845.1 Calidris pugnax
CCGGCACTTGTCGCCCGTCAGGGCAGCGACGCTTCTTATTGGTCGGCGCCTCCGCCCCGCCACCGCCCCCTGGAAAATAATAAACAATCGAGTAAAATGCGGCGCGGGGAGGGGGGCGCGAGACGGGAGGGGGGAGAGGAGGTCCCGGTCCCGGTCCCGGTCCCGGTCCCGGTCCCGGTCCCGGTCCCGGTCCCGGTCCCGGTCCCGGTCCCGGTCCCGGTGGGCGGCGAGCCGGGTGCCCTGGCCGGGCGCCGGACCAGCTGCGCGCCTGGCTGCCGGCCTGGCCCCGGGTCGAGCGTCGGTCGCCAGGCCCTGGGCTGGCGGGAAGGTGAGGGCTGGCTGGTGGGGGGGGGGCGGGTAAGGTCCCCTGCAAGGCCTGCCCGGGCCCCGTCGCACGAAGCCGGCCCTTCGCCCAGCCCGGGAGGGCTGCGGGCACCGCCTGCAGCGGCGCTGGGAGGAAAAAAAAGCCTTTCCTGAAGGTACCGTGACGCTCGCACTAAAAATCGCCATCAGCCAGGAGCCACGGCGGCACCCAGGGTCAGGCACGGGGTCCCTGGGTCTCCCGGTTCCCCTTGTCCCAAAGCGCAGTCAAAGCCCCCCTCTCCGGGGGGATCGCCGCCCTGCGTGAGGGAGAGGGACCGGGAACCCGTCCGGCAGCGGGACGCGGTGTGTCAGTGCCCGGAGAAGGGGCGCAGATGGGGGAGCCCTGAAAGCTGCGCCTCTGAAACTGTGGCGTTGCTGCTCCTCGTCTGCGCTGGGACAAAAACATGTCCCCGAGGTGGCCGCCCCGACTACGTGGCACCGTGCGGAGGTGTCCCCTCGGTCCCTGCTTCCTTACAGCCCTGCCTGAACAGCACGGCCTTAAAATAACTGCATTTCACAGTCCTGCTTCCCTCTGCCTGCACAGGCGAGGCAGGGAGGTGCAGGAGGGGCTGTCACCGGGGATCAGGTGAAGAGAGCGGGCGGCTGCAGGAAAGGGCTTTCCCTCTGCTGAAGCCGTCAGCCTGGCCTCACCTCCTGAGAGCAGGTGCCTACGTACGGCCTGTTTCAGTTCCTTCAAAGAATTAATTATCTTCTCCTGTATGTGGCCCCTGGAGGAAGAAGTCCAAGCACCTCCCTCCCTCTGTCGTTCTATATCCGCAGTGATCAGAGCACTTTGCTTAGGAGCTGGAGATGTGGCTCCTGGTCCTTTTCCCAGAACTTTGTGTTTTGTCCTCTGACAAAATGTTCAATGTAAAGTACATAGAGCAGGCTTGGAAAAGGGGACTGAAAGCCAAGGCTGTTCCCCTCCCTTCCCCGTGGCAATGTTATTATTGCTAGGTCATGGCCTCTTCTTGATTGCTCCCGTGAATCCCAAATCCCCACCCTCTCCCCCAGGCAGCAGTACGGGTTCAACAGGCTGGTTGAAAACGGAGAGTGTGTGTTAGGCTGGCCTCCCTCCTTCCTGGTGGTAGGTAAAATACTCTTTAGGAAGGTCAGAGGGAGGCACCTGAACCCCATAGGACATAAGTGGATGAGAAGTTGACCTTGGGTCTCCTGTCATGGGGGACACTGCAAGGCATGCCAGGGGGAAGGAAGGGGGGGAAATGCCCTCCCTGGGGAGTTGAGAAAGGGTTCAAAGGGGCTGGTGAAGTGTTAAGCAAAAGCAGTCAGTGGCTCAGCACATGGTGGGGAAGTTGATGATAAGCATTTGCAGCTGGTTCCCTCTGTTCCCCCTACCCGGGAGGAACTGGGTAGCTGCTGACTCAGGAGCTGCATCAAGTTGGAGGAATGGGACGGGGGGTCACGTTTCCCAAGTGCCAGGGACACGCTGCAGTGAGCCATGGGATAGTGACGGGCATCTCCTACCTGCTGTCCCTGTCTTGGAAGAGTGATCAGAGCAGCGTGCTGTGAGGAGCTGGAGGCCGCTGGTATGTGGTGGATGTGCTTTGAGCAGGCTGCGCGGCCGGGGCCAGGGGTCTCGCCTTGCACAGGGACGTGTCTGAGCTCCGAATTCCAGCGCTGGGCCCAGGGAGACACGAGAGGCACGGAGCTGCCCAACGTGGGGTGGTTCTGGGTGTGCCAAAAGCAGAATGTCCTGTATCTTGGGATGCTGACAGCCTAAAAATAGGACTCCGGAGCCTCCAGCATTAGGCATCGGTTGAGCACAGGCTTTTGGGAGGGCAGTTCTGAACTTAGCGCCCCAGTTCTGCCCCAGTCCTCCTTCTGGTATTAAAGGCCTTACATTCCTTGCAGCTCATGTGAATGTCACTTAAACGTGCCCAGGACATGCAGTTATAGTTAACTGCCCTGCAAACTCCTCCTGGAATCTCAAAAGTTGAATTCTTCCATTCGCACACATTCTCGTCTGCCTTGCAAAATCATTCCCTGCAGTCTGGCGAAGGGCTGTGTTAAAGGTGTTGCATCTCTAGTCGTTTGCTGCTGTTTTACCTGTGGGGAGCCAAGGACAGAGAGAGTGAGGCCTGATTTTATTTTTTTAATTATTTTTTTGGGGGTACCATTTAAGTGAGCACACGTGATTGAATACACGCTGAGAACCGATCTGCCGAGGAGTCTGCTGTTTCTAAATACAGTAGCTACTCTTCATAATATGCATGTTAAGCTTGAAATATATCTAGGTAGAGGTATTATAAGCTTTGTTTTATCAAAATGGATTTTTTTTTCCTTGGAAGTAAACAGGGCAAACTGGGGAGGAATCGTAGCTGAGGTCTGACAGATGTTCAAGTACGTGAAGCTTAAAGAGGAACGTATGCTATTCAGTTTGCTCACAGAGGCTTTGTGACCTGTGTCTTCACAGTAATGATGACACAAGCTTTTTTGAATAAAAGGAAGAAATTAACTGCCTTGGCTAATTGTACCCTTGCTAGCTAACCAAGGACACTGTTTGACTGTGAAAATTGTTGGTGCACCCAAATCTCTCAGCTGGGAAGAATATCTGAAGTGAGAGTGTTCCCATATCTGTGGGTTAGAAGGGCTATTTAAAAATCTTCCTAATTGGAAAATTAAATGCTATTGCTTTAAAACAGTGGTGCACTGCTTTGAAAAATTAAGACCATATGGAATCATTTATTACTTTTCAATATGTATTCAGTCTCTGGTGCAATTTTATGTACCCACTAATGCATAAAGTCTTTTGGAGCAGGAATAAAGCACCACAAAGCATGATTTAATGCTATAGGGTCACCAAATCTGTTTCAGATTACTGGATGTTTCAATCTGCTGAAAAGAAGGGGATGTCCCTGAACCAATGAAACAATGATGTGAGGGGGAAGGGGCAAGCCCATAAATCTGAAACACTTTGGGAATATAGTGCACATATCAACAGAAACTTCTAAAGGATTCAGTGGGGAAATGGGTCATGTAAAAGATACAGCTATGAAACAAATTATACTAAGTAACAGGAAAGTTAAAACAAAGTCAGTATTAATAGTACAATACTTGGTTGCAATTTAAGGCGTCTTAATGAATCATGTTTTCAAACAGTACGGGCCGATATAAGCATGTGACTGTAAGAGAAAATAAGAGCAAGTAATCTGTGAGTGCACAAAAGTGCTTTTGTTTATAGTTCTGCGGTCACTGGAAGTGCCTATTCTTGTGCTTATTCACAAACACCTCTGGCTCTTTCTTCCAGAAATCCTATCCAAACACTTTTGTTCTGACTTTTTGTTAGAAGAGAACTTTGTGCTTTGGTTCTTTTCATATGACTTCTACAAGGTTCAGCCTTAGTGCCGTTCCTCTGGCGAGGGGCTGAGATGGGTCCCATGCTTTAGCCACTCTTCCCCCGTTTATTCCCCCCCCCCCCCCCCCGCC
>NW_015094507.1:8780206-8898380 GCF_001431845.1 Calidris pugnax
CCCCCCCCCCCCCCAGCTGAGTGACAAGCCATGGGGCAATCTTGGCTCTCAGGGCCTGGGCATTTTCCTTTCACTGGTTCAGCAGGGACCAAGAAGAGGCCAAGGCTGAGAAGTTAACCATGCGTGGTCCGTGCCACCTGGCAACGAGCTCTGCAGGCACGGGAGGCAATCTTTATGGCTTTATCATAAACCTGAGAGCAGTATAACCCTCTGGCTAGTTACACTTTAACAGAAAACCCATTTTTCATCTTGCTGTGGTGTTGTGCTCTTTTAAATGTCATCTGTAGAGTCCCCCAGTGAGTGGGAGCTTCAGTTTTGCTTTGTATTTCTTACAGCTACTGACAAAAAATTTTTCATACAAACATGATCCACTAGGTTACTGAAAAAGAGCCAGATTCTTTCTTAGAGGCATAAGCAAGCTAAAAAGAGTTTGCAGTAACTTTTATACCTCAATCAAACTGTTTTGTCAGTATATATTTGTCATTTATAACCCGTAGATTACTTGACTGGCTCTTTTATTAAGGTTGAAATCTTACATTTTAGAAGAGTTATTAAGCAAGTAAATTAATCTTCAGCTCTCTTGTAGCACTGAAGCTTGTTCATCACTGTTGTGCCTTCCATTATTCTTTAAACATTTGATAATTGACAGTAGTAGTTTCAAATAAATTCAGATCTTTTGTTTAAAATATAGAGTATGTGTGCTTCTCTGACCCCTCCCACCTGCTCAAATCACAGCATCAAGATAAAATTTTTCAGGCAAAATGAAGCCAGTTGAATGAATGCATACCTAGGATTAAGACGAATACCATAAGAAGTAATTGCTGTCTGTGAGTAACTTTTATCCAGATCCTATATCTTAGCCATTGGAAAATCTTAAATAAAATCCTCTTTAAAGTAATTTAGAACTTTGCTGAGAGTAGATGTCAGTTTAGGTACGTATTCCGACTTCAACTTGAAGTCTGACTATTACTTGCCCATAGATGGCAATAGCATTACACCATTCAAGTAGCCCCCAGCCCATGAAATGAGGCTGTGATGGTGGTGAATATTAACTCGGGGAATGGAAAGAAAAAATATCTTTTTTTTTTTTTTTTTTTTTTTTTTTTTTTTGCTGTGGCAGTGGTGATGGGGACTGTTCTACTTGCAAGAATGTTGGGACTAATCATGTGAGAAAAGATCCTGGAGTGATGAGGCAGCGTATTTCCCATGTCTGAGGTCAGGATTTGTTCTGTGAAGCTGACCTTTAAAACAGCCTGAAAATGAGGAATGTGGCACCAGAGAGCAGAGCAGGAAGCATGAAATGATGTAAGATATGTTTCTTCTGCATATGAAATACTTTTTTTTTTTTTTCTTTTTTAAGCTCCAGGTTTGTGATTCAGCATTTTCTGCCACTGACAGAATATAAGAAAGGGAAATTCTGTGGAAAGAAGTTCTTATCATTCTAGTAAAAAATCTAATAAAATATTAGCCGTCAAGTATTTTTGTTCCCCTCTGAGGTGGGGGAGGGGGTATGTCGTTTCCTCAAATCACTTTCCCCGTAACCTCCTGATCTGAGAAGCCTGGAATAGTGGAAAAAGTGGTATTTAGGCTCAGCCTGGACACCTCATCTACCTATAATAGGTGTGAAGTGCCACCAGCTTTGTTGGTGTTGGCAACCTGGGGTACTGCTGTCTTGCCTCAGAGAAGTGACAGCAGGACAGGCCTGCTGCATGAAAGCTTTGGGATGCCAGCGCTGGGCAGGTGTTGGATGCAGGACGGGTAGTTCAGGGAGCCCCTGGGGCTAAAACGTCAGCCCAGGAGAGGTTGCCAGCCTGGGTCTGGTCCCAGCTGCACGGTGATGCAAGACCTCAGGCACAAGCCCTCCTCTCTAAGCTTATGCAAAAGCGCCTTTAGTGCCTTTTCTGCCTTATTTCTTGCCTTTTCTTCCTGTGTCCCTTCTCTTGCTGAGACTCATGAGGCTGTGCCAAGAGGCCTGATGTACCTGCTAGAGGCTCTGCTGTGAGGGAGATTGTTAAAGAAGTTTTGAACCACTAATATTCCATATTCCTTCACAGAAATCTTGCCTCTCCGGTGTCAGTGTGAGCCCTTAGACCACCACTGGGTGGGAAAAGGATGCCCCAGCCTGTTGTCACCTCTCTGATCTGAAGCCCCACTGCCCTGTCAGGAAAGGGGGTTTGAAAAGAGAAAGTGAGGTAGTCGCTTTATCCTTCACCCTCCTTGGAGCCTGGTTGTGCCTTAAGATGGTGTTTTTCTCTGTCAGTAAAGGGGCGGCAGGGGGGAGCACTGCCAGGCACTGGAGCTCGGCCGGGACCACCTGTGAAATGGTCCCTGGCACAGTGCTGGCCCAGGCTGCTAGCACTTTCCCAAACAATTCCCAAACAAGTCCGGCTGCAGCCACTCCACTTTGATGCACAGGAGGGTTTAACAGCCTGGATATGGCTGCTCTGTGCCCGTTGGCTTGTTTATCCCTGTGGATGTGGTCTGGGTGTGCCCAGGGCAATCTGTGCTCAGAGCCATACCCTGCACAGGGGCAGCCTTGCTTTCCAATGCGGAATCACGTCACAGTGAACCAGCAGGGACACAGCCTTGACATGCTTTCTCTTTACCTGCTGAGGTGGCAGCACCAGTGAAGGTGACTGATAGATGGTTTTTGGTTGCTCCAAATGTCAGCCAGAAGGAAGCCAGCTTGCGTCTGCCTAAGATTCTGAATACATGGGGTTTTTTAAGAGTCTGAAGGGACAAGCAACTGGATATGACCATGTACAGTATTTGTGAGACTTGTGTGTTTTAAATTGATGTTGAAAAATGGGCGGTGGAACATTAGAGCCACACAACATGATTCAGAACCTGAAGAAAATGCTTTGCAATGGGAGACGTGAAGCACTCGCTCTCTCTAGCTTATCAAAAAAGACTGAGCAGGGAATTGATTATGGTGGCGAAGGAGCTTCCTTGGGAGAAAAATATCAGGTACTGAAAGGCTCTTTAATCTAGTAAATTATGAGAATGTGTAGCAACACACTGAAACCAGATACATTCATATGAAAAACTGGGCACAAATTTATTGGAAGGAAGGTGATTAATCACTGTAACAAGCTGTCAGGGCGGTTGGCGCATTTTCCAGATGTGTCCAAGCCAAGACAGGCATGTTTCTGATGGATGTGCTCTAACTGCAGTTAAAAGCATGAATGACACCGTAGTCAAGTCTCAAGCAAGGTAAGCAGGTGAGGTTTGAAGGGCTGTGATATGCAAGAGGTCTGACAAACAGTTCCCAAAGGAGCTGCGAAGATCTAATGGTTCCCATCTGTCCTTAAGCTCTGAGAGGCTGAGAAAAGCAGCACGTAAGCAGAAAGGGGAAGGGAAGAGTCAAAATGACAGCCCTGTGGCTGGCACGCTAATGTGCCTTCTGTTTCTGCAAGGACTGTATCTTTCACCTGCTCAGGGCTTTACTGATGTATCCTCAACACCCACTGCAAGATGGATCCCTCTCCAGTCCCCGAGCCCTCGGTACAGATTGGTGTCAGCGTCTCTCATTTTAGTAAAGCATGAGTAAAAATTAATGATGCTCAGCGGTTCACGTGGTAGCTTGGATAACTGTTTTTGCTTGTTGTTACTTCATCTTCTTGAGCTTTGGACTCACCTGTTCTCCTTGCCTCCTAGTTTCCCCAGGATCTATTTCCTTGTATTGCCTTTGCCATCCAGCTCAGTGCACTGTGCTGCGTTGATAATCTCCGTTGCAGTAGAACTTGGAGGCTGCTTCTTACTCACTCTGGCACCATTTGTTCCTCATAATTTGACAAAATGAACCCTGTCTTTCTTGCGCAGATTTCACACAGGATGGGTATGTCAGTGATGTGCTGTGTAGATAAGAGCTTGTCAGGAACTTTTTGATAAAGGGCCTTTTATCCAGAAGTATAAATTTGTAGATGCTGTAGCTATTGACAGGAATGCACTAAGGTAAAATACCTGCAATCTGTATCTAGAAAAGTGCTCTAATCTCATTTAAAAAACAAGACTTCTTTCCTGGAAAACCAGTTGGTGGTGGAAATAAAGAATTTCTCATTCCCCGTTGTCTTTTCCAGGGTCCCAGTGCTTTCCCGCTTCCTCCCCATCTGCTTGGGATGGTGCAAGAACTGTATTCTCTCAAGCCCTAAGTCAAGTCTGCTGGCTTCTCTCTGCTCCAGAGGCTACTTTTGTGCAGAGTCAGACCTGAAACAAGGCAAATGAAGGGGTGGAATTGTTGGCCAGTTGTCATCAGTACCCACAAGCCATTAACCTGGTGCATGGACTCTCTGGAACATGGTAAGTTAGAGGTAAAGCAGGGTTTCAACCAAGATCTCCAAATAGTAAGTAAGAGCCCTGAGCTTATTTTAATGTAGAGGGAAAAAAAACTTTTTAAGAATTTGATATGGTTTTAAATCTTTTTTTTTTTTTTTTTTTAAGGAAATGCAAGCATTCTTTCGTGCAGTTTTCCAGAGGCACACGGGCCTTTGGAAAGCAGTAGAAGTATCCACATGAGCACAAAGCTCCAGCTCAGGAAAGTACAGAGGGTGTGAGAAGGGTAAGACTGTGGCTGGAGAGATGGAAATGGCTTAGCTGGGGCACCAGATGAAGTTCTGTGATGGTTGATCTTATTTGCAAAGACTGCAGCTGAAAACAGACCTAGGCATGAGCTGATCCAGACCATTCCCAGCTCCTGGAGACATTCAGGTTTGGAACCGAATGACCCATGTTTTAAGCCGAACTGAACCCATGTGTCTAAACTTCTTCAAAACGCTGGGGAGATGTTGCTTTTGACCTCACTCTGTAGCTTGGATCCATTTGCTTAGTCACTAGCCAGATTAAGATTATTCTCAGTCTCAGGACAAGATCTGCCTTTTGCTCCCTGGCTCAGATTAATTTACTGTCGCACCCCCAGTTTATAAGATTTTATATGCACATCCTGCTGCTAAATGTGGGTAAAATAAGTGGCTAGTCCTTTTACTCACTTTCCTTTCAGTTTGTTGATCACAAAATTCAGTCATATGCATAGTAATATGTAATTGAAGGATGGTAGCTTTGCCTTGCTGGTTTAGATCTCACCTCTATGCCTGTACTCAAAAAACCCTACCTATTCTGAGTGATACGGGAAGCTCTTCAGGGCCCAGAATGTGACAAGTAATCAATTACTGTAGAAACATTTCTGTGATGCCATGGAATCCAGCCAAAAGACATGACGAAAGTAAAAACTGTTTTCTAGGACATCCAGTTTAATTTAATTTTGTCGTGCCCATAGAACTTCTCAGCAAACGTCTGTACCCTTCTATGTGTTGATTGTGTCCTGTGTCCTTTTATGATTTGGTTACCTTGGCGATCCAGCTAATTTTCCAGAAAAGTCAGCTCCATCAAAGTTCATTGACTTTTTACATTAATGGCCTGCTTGCTCCTTCAGTAGACTTCAGCATCCATTGATTGCAGGTTCTTTCATGGGCTTGGACCCTTATAAGAAGAGATTTGCAGAGAGGGTTATGCCCTGGCATGCTTGATTGGAGCTGGTATGTTTTTCAGTTCTTCTTCATCACTCTAGCCAGACTGATCATCTTTCTTGTTTCTTGAAACACTGGGGCAGTTTTTCTACGTTATTACCAGGCCTCTGTTCCAGCAGGTTCTCTACAGGAGTGAAGTTTTCCAGTAAAAGTCTCTTCTTACACACCTCCCTTTCACATGTTTATACAATAGTTCGACTTGAAAAAGTCTCAACATCATTTCTGCCTCTAGGCAAGCCACAGAGGGACCAATGCATAACAAGTTCATCTATATTTTCCACTTGAATTTAGCTTTTTTTTTAGAGCTTGAGGATTAAGAGATATAGCCTAAAACATACTCAAATATGCCACAACACTGAACATTCAAATACCTGCCTCATTGAATGCTACGTGGGGTGCTTGTACTCTATATGGGGGAGCGCCAGGTGCTTCAAAAGAACAGAACCTCACTGCACAAGGAGCTGCTTGCACCAGCCGGCAGAGAACATGAGCTTAGAAGGTGAAGTCATACAGGGAAATCCACGCAGTCAAGAGCTGCTCACATATAAAAATTTAAAAAAATAATTAAAACCCCCCTAAACATGAAATGTTAACCAGAGGTTGACCTATCCTCTTTGGTCTTCCTGGCTTCTTTGCCCATGTTTTGCAGAGGATACAGCCTGCATGTTCTAGTCAGGACAGTGGCAATGGAGAGGATCACTGCAAGCTGAACCACGTGGGAGGAGGAGGAGTGTAGAGACTGTGGTCATGAAGGGGTGGCAGAACAGGACTGGGGAGTTTCCAGAAGCTTTTACCACAGCAAGCCCAAGCAAGGGCCATCTCTTTTTATAGAGGCATAGTCATGGGGTTTTCTCTGAGGAGTCCACCATATGCCATATCCTACGAGTGCTTCAGATTTCAGAGAATCAGGGTTTCAGGTTTGTTCAAAACGTCTGGCTCCTCCCAGCTGGAAGGGCACTGGCTTGTACTATTAGGGAAGAAATGAGGCTGTATCAACCCCAAATCTGTTCCAGGTGCTGTGACTTTTTGAGAGCAGGATCCCAGCAGATGAAGAAGAAGAAACATGGCACTATGGAGATTTCTTCACTGAGATACAGAGAGCACCTTGTCATCACAGCTGCCCTTGAAGTTGGGTAATTCACAGCTACACCTGAAGTTGGGTGAGTTTCCCTTTCTCATAAGGCCACTTGTATGTGCAATGAGCAGCTCAGAATCAAATAAAATCCCAGGCATGGATGGCACTACTCGCCAGCTCCACTTGCCAAAAAGTCCCCACATGCAGGGCCAGCAATGACTCCTCCAAAGAGCTTCTGCACCCCAGGATGGAGGAAGCCTCCCAGCACCAAGCCAACGTGGTGCCAACATGTGCTAAAAAGGGTAGGCTGGAGACAGCGATCCAGGCAAGGATGTGCCTGCATGGGAAGTCACAAGGGAGCTGAGCCAAAGCCCTCAGCTTCCCAAATGCTTTTGGGGGGCCTGCCGGTTGCTTCACTTGGGAGCATCCGTGCCTCGTTCCCCGCTCTGAGAGGTGCAGCTGGACGGGAGGATTTTGCCGGAGCCATTGCAAAGCAGAATCTGGCTGGGGAGGGTGGGAAGGCTGGGATAGGATCAAGCGGTATGTGGCAGGGGGACTGGACTTAGATGATCCTTACGGTCGCTTCCAACCCAAACCATTTTATGATTCTATGATGTGAAATACCACATTTACCTGAATGTAAGGCAGCCCTTACATTCCAAGGAAGACCTCACTTAAAACTAAAACCAAGTCATAATTGACTGGTTGTGGATTAAAAGCATAAATCTTCCACGTCTTGGTGAGGGTCAAGTTATCCCAGTCCTCCATGAGGTTCTGCTGCCTCATAGAGGCAAAATAATATATATTTTATATATATTTATATTTATATATATAAAGCGCCTATCACCATATTGATAAACATTCTTTGGAACCACTCTGACAGCAAAGGTAAGAACGGGGATCGGCCCGTTGGTACCTCAGCACTTCTGTTTCCAACCTGCCCCACACAGCAGCCCCTCCGCAGCCCCATGCCAACCCCCTCACACCCCGTTTTTGCCCTCACCCTTCCGGAGAGGGGACACAGGGTGTCTCCAAGGCGCTCGGTGCCACCACTCGCCTGGCTCCTTCCCCGGTCAGCCGACCAGTGTTCCCCAGAGTTGCTGCCCAAGGGTGCTGTGGGGGCACCGGGGGGGTTTATTCCATGCCAGGAGCGCGGGTGTTTGGAGTCTTCCACTTTAAAATATTATTTTTTTTCCAGCGCTTTCTGAAAGGAATCTCTACCCAAGCTGGTACGGGCATATTTTTATCCACGTTTTAGAATTACCTTTGCAGGGAAATACCACATTTACCTGAATGTAAGGCAGCCCTTACATTCCAAGGAAGACCTCACTTAAAACTAAAACCAAGTCATAATTGACTGGTTGTGGATTAAAAGCATAAATCTTCCACGTCTTGGTGAGGGTCAAGTTATCCCAGTCCTCCATGAGGTTCTGCTGCCTCATAGAGGCAAAATAATATATATTTTATATATATTTATATTTATATATATAAAGCGCCTATCACCATATTGATAAACATTCTTTGGAACCACTCTGACAGCAAAGGTAAGAACGGGGATCGGCCCGTTGGTACCTCAGCACTTCTGTTTCCAACCTGCCCCACACAGCAGCCCCTCCGCAGCCCCATGCCAACCCCCTCACACCCCGTTTTTGCCCTCACCCTTCCGGAGAGGGGACACAGGGTGTCTCCAAGGCGCTCGGTGCCACCACTCGCCTGGCTCCTTCCCCGGTCAGCCGACCAGTGTTCCCCAGAGTTGCTGCCCAAGGGTGCTGTGGGGGCACCGGGGGGGTTTATTCCATGCCAGGAGCGCGGGTGTTTGGAGTCTTCCACTTTAAAATATTATTTTTTTTCCAGCGCTTTCTGAAAGGAATCTCTACCCAAGCTGGTACGGGCATATTTTTATCCACGTTTTAGAATTACCTTTGCAGGAGTGGCACCTGTTCCCCGGCCGGCGGGGCTGCGGCCTGCTGTGTCGCGGTGCCGCCCCGCCATCTTGTGGGCCCGGCCTGCCCTGCAGGCCGCCGCCGCCACCAATCCCTCCCCGCAGCTCGGGGCAGAACGTGGGACAAGTTTTCCAAAGCAGTTTTAAAATTTGGGGCATATTTTAAAAATATGAGGGGGGAGGAGGGAGGGGAAGCCTGAGGCACCCTCTCGGGTCACGCAGCCTGTGTAATTAATCAGTCAGGGAAGTGACTGGCTGCAGGACAGGTGGCCGTGTTTTCGGTGCCGCAAGCTTTGTGGGGGTCCTGGGTGGGCCAGATGTCTCCTGTTATTCTGAGGACGTGTTTCTCAATATATCTTTGCCAGCCTAGAATTTGATAGCCCCAGCTCACAAATTTATTCACCACCAGAGAGGCCACCTCTGGAAAAGGCGAGTTAAGGGGAAAAGGGAATGGGTTTTCAACTGAAAAGTGCTACTGAACCGCACAAATAACGAGCATGCTTTATGTGGAAATTGCCTGCTCGGTGCTATTGGAACAAGCTGCTAACGAGGGAGCATTGCCAGTGCTAGCACGTCGGTGTGGGAAAGGGTGGGGAGAAAAATTCCATCCCCTGTGGCAAGAGGAGCGATCCCAACGCACGGTGGAGCTAGATGATGGCGTATGAAGCGCCCAAGTACAAAGGTATTCCTACAAAACAGGATTAGGGACTGGCTTTCTCTTCTCAGTCAGCCTTTCATGCTTAATTTACTGCTTATCCTCTCTTAGCCGGGGTTCTCCATTTTGCCTAGATTACAGAACAGTGGTGCCTGAAGTCACTTAAAAATACAGAATTGAACTTGTCTGTTGCCACTGATGCGCTGAAGTTAGGGGAGAGGGAGCCACAAATCCTGACTGCATGTCTAGCCTCTCCCTTCATCAGGAGCATCTCAGGCCAAGTGAAACAGTAAAATCTCCCCAAGAGCTGCAGCACAACAGGGCTTTGTGCATCCCCCTTGCACAACTCTGGGAGAGCTGTGGAGTGAAGGCAATGGGAAGACAGGAGCTTGTCTCTGGTTTTTAAGCCAAGAAACGGGAAGCTCTGCTGAAACCCCCACCCCCCTGCTTTTAGCCTTGTTATATGCAAGACAAAAATTCAATCATCCTCTTGTTTAAAAGACAGGAGGTGCTAAAGCCCAGATTCTCCTTCGTAGGGACCTATCTTCCACTCTAGCCAGGTACCCAGGAACATTGGAGGATTTAGACCCAAGGGCTGAGGCTTTTGCAGCTCTTTTCTCATTTGGGACACAGGCAGGAGCATGAGGCATTAACAGCTCCAGTGGCTTCAGCTCCGAATGAGCTTGTGTTCTCAGTCCAGAAAGCTTTTCTGTTTTCTTTCCAGCTGTAGCAGTTGATCAGAGAAGCAGGTGGTCGTGCTCTCCTTGCTAACCTTGTTCCTCTTGACTTTTAGCCTTTCATTCGTCGTCGCTTCTCATTTTGGAAAACTTTAAGCTAAATGAACCCTGGACCAAATGGAAGAGAATTGCCTCCTAATGCCGGGATGCTAAACTGCGGCGGTGGATGGTTGAACAGGAAGAGGCGGCCGGCTATTGAGCCTTCGAGCTTCACAGAAGGAAGAGCTGAGGTGGAGAAGTGGGGCTGGTAGAAGAGGAGCAGAGGGTGCCCGAGCAGCACCGTACAGCCAACCAAGGGCGAGCAAAGGGATGGCAGGTGGGTCCCTGTTGGGTGAGGGGACACTAGTTCGCAGACTGACCAGGAAAAGGCGATCTGGCAAGGACAAGGGCACAGCTTTGTAATGGTACAGGGGACCCCTGGAAAGACCATAAAACGAGAACAATCAATTAACAAGCTGCTGTGGTTTCAGGAAAGCCATTATAGACATACTGGTGTAATGAGCACATCTGATGCACAGAAGCTATTTAACCTTCAGCCTTGTGCCTTATAAAGCACCTCTGGGGCACTGAGTAAGGCTGTTAATTATTAGGGTCAACCTTAGCAGACGGAAGTGTCCTCAAGTATGGGTTGCTGTGATACACTCAGATAATTTCTCCATTATGTCAATAACTAATTTCCTAAATAGTTCAAGAATTGACAGATTGGCATCCATTAACCAAGCCTTAACTCATGGCTATGGGAGCAGTTACAGGCCACAAGGACTGCAAAACCCATTCATAGGTCCTGTATACATGTACTCAGCTTGAATATACTGTTACAGCTTGGTGTTAGCCATTAGTAAAACAAATAACCAACGCGTGTAAAAAGACTAAATAGACAGTGACAGATATTGGCTTGAGCAGATGTCTTGATGCTTGAGCACTGTCTTCAAGCACTCTGACAGCAGAGAATGAAGTCAGTCTGACTTTTAAAGAACTGTGTATTGAGAAACTGTAAATGAACAGAATCGCAGTAAATCAAAAATAGCTATTCTATTTACGATCAAAGGTACATAATTTTTTTTTCTGGAAAAAAAATACTCTGTATGGCAAGCATTTCATGGATTTGATACTCTGTGACTTGTTACATTGTTCACCTCTGTGCTGTGAGACGAATCTCATTGCTCTTATTGATACAGGCCATATGATTTTTTTGTACTTAAATGCAAACATTTTTTTTCCAAGCACAGCCTGTGAAGAACCAGTACATCTGGAAACTGCAATAAGTAGGTAGGAAATCCTGTTGATCCATGAAGGGGTTTTATTGTTTTGTCTCAAAGCCAAGCACGACTGGAAAAGCAACTGTCCTAAGCAGAGCTGTTGTAAAAGGGCACTGGAGGCTTTGCTGCCCGAGCTGGCACATGGGCTGCACGCAGCTTGAGGAGGAGGAGGAGGGAAATGGCTGTGTTGCTGTGTCACAGCATTACGTGTGTCTGAGCTTACCTGCCTGAGACCCCTCTGGCTGACCACCTGGAGTTAAATCAAAGGAGGCCACGGAGAGACAGGAGAGAGGAGGGAATGACACAATGATGGCCACAGAGCCTGATATCACCGACGGGCCTTCAGGGGATTGCTGGGGAGCAAGGTACTGGAATAACTGCTGCCAGCCTGTTGCCAGAAGGGTGACAAGCTGTTTTTCCAAGGCCAGTGATGAACACAAAAAGATACTAAACCCTCCCCTGTCACAGAGGAAGGGACCGGGGAGTGGGGATGTGGAAAGGAGGGAAGAGCAGCCTCTTAAGGAGAGATGTTACTGGAGTTGCAGATGCTGCTGGGTGTGCAGCCAAAGCCAGGGACAATTGGCTGCGTTAGAGATTTCAGGGGCTGGTCTAAGCTGCTGGAGAGGTGATGAGGGGGAAGCCCCAAGCACCAAGACCTCCTGCAGGCTTAGCCCAGTCTCCTGGTTTGCGGCAGGCTTTTGGCTGTACCGTCAGCCTTTCTGCCCCAAAGGGACAGTGACAGCTGTCCATCGCTGGCTGTTTGGAGGGGAAGGGGCTGGCAAGCAATCCATTCAAAGAGAGCAGTCCTGTTTAGTCATCAACACAGGGAGTGGGGGAACAAAATGGGGGTGCCAGCCTCGAGGAAGGTGAAGGTGGCAGCAGCCCTCACCTACTTGTGCCCTGGGAGAGATGGCAAAGCCAGGGTGGGAAAGGACACTGCTCCCCACCTGAAATGGTATCTGGCTTTTTTTTTTTTTTTTCCCTACAGACATCCTTTATTGGACCGGCCGTTACCACCTTTCCCCACAAACCTCATCTCCCCTGCTTCCTTAGACTGCCGTGGCTGCAGCATCCCTGCTGGAGCACCCCTGAGGTACCTGAGGGCAGGAGTGAGCACCCGTGGGAGAGGCTGCCGTGGGGAGAGCCAGCCCAGGTGCACCACACTCCAGAGCCATCTTCCCACTGAAACCGGCCAGGCGGCTGTGACTGAAATTTAATTTGCCTGGTGCGTTCAGTGGACATTTTAATCAGCATTTCCTACAATCTACTTGGCAAAGAGGCTCAACTGGCAGCTGCCTGACTGAATGGGCTTTGCACCCAGTCTAACCTTCCCCATTCGCAATTTCCAGTGCTGGAAAACCTCTCTGTCTCGCTCTCAGAAGTTTCTATAGCAATCACGGCCGTCCTAGCGAAGCACTGAAAATGGCAGCCCATTCAGATTGTAATTTTGCTGGACAGTAATTGCTCCTCTCTCCATTGGCCACTGAAACGTTACTTTTTGGGAGATATCAACCACAACTGGAGACTGGTCCTCTGTCTGTGTTTTCAACAAACTTCACTCCCCCCTCAACTAACTTTTTAGCTGTTTGTGGTGTGTTTGAACCGTGACCAACAGGGAAGCGTTGCTGGGCACATCACACCTCGGCTACAGGGAAGACCTGATGTGAATGATGCTCTTAACAAGCCTGCAGGGAAAAACCTCACCGCCCAACACGACACGTTGTGACTCAAACATCATCCATCACTGTAAGTAGAAAAAGTTACATGTATGTTTGGCTTTGCTAATTGTAGAAAACCAGAGGACACAAAGAAAGCTTTTTCTTCATGTCATTGGGCTTACTTTTCCTGGTTCAGTTAACTTCAGCTTAAACAATCACTTGTTCTTTTGTTCCATGCTTCATCTTCCAGCAGCTGTGATCGCTCTTAATTACTGTGACACCGAAGAACAGCACGCTAAAAATATATTAAGTAACAGAATGAAAGGTTTTGCTCCTTGCAAGAAAAGGATGTGGCAGCATCATATCCCAGCTTGTGAAGGAATCGATGAACCGTTTCTGGAGCTCTTCTCATAATCTTTCCCTATACTTTTATGGCTATTGTTGCCTGCTGGAAAAATTAGCTTAAAGCTGAGTAAGGGGAATTGTGGATAAGTGTTTGCAATTTGGCTTTGGACTGACACAGTGCGATTGCACTCAAAGAATGTAAAGTCTTTGCATGGCAGCAGTGCTTGAATCTGGGAATATAGGATTCGCATTGGGGAAAAAAAAAAAGTGGATTTTTATAACGATTTAAATGAACAATTTCAGCTAGAGAGTGGATTAACAGAGCCAACTAAACCCTTCACCCTGACAAAGAACTGGCGGGAGGACTATAGAAACTCATCCAAAATTTTACCAACATGAATGCAGAGTAATAGGTCAGCGAGAAGCATTTCTGTATTTTAATGGCGCTCTTAGAATTCAATTCAATTTAAAACAAAAGTTGTTTTACAAATATGTGGAGAATGCAGAAGGCTGGAGAGGGAGCAAGTGGCCTGCATCCTCCATCTGCTCCATCCTCCCTCCACTCTGCGCAAGGGACTGCCACCGCGAGCCCTCCTTCTCGACGGGCAGAAAGACAAAGGCAGGCAGAGCCCCAACCCCAGGGTCAGAAATGTCTCCCATTCCAGGGACACGGATGCACCCCCAGACCCCGCACCCCATATTTCATGTGTGTTGGAGCTCTCGAGGCCCAAAGCCAAGCAGCAGGAAACTCCAAGCCTGGGGGTCTAATTGGCTGACAGCAAAAGCAGATCTTGAACAATAAGAATCCCAAATTAATAGAGGGGGGGGAAAGAGCACTTTTTTTGCCATTCAGCTGGAGGCCCCCACCCTCACACTGCTGGAAAAAAGAGCCAGAGACATGGAAAAAGGGTTTCAAAACCCAAAATTAGGGCTGCGGGCAGCAGTAACTGAGGAGGACAAGTCTAAACGGCCTCTAGAGGAGGACTTTTCTGATAAGCCCTGGATACACCTACCAAAAGCTGAGCCAGGAGTAGGGCAGTGGCCTGTGGTGCTGTGGCTCAGCCGGGCAACCAAAGTGCCCAGGAACTGGCCCTGCTGCCGGCCCGGGGTTGCCCGCTGGAGACAGAGATAAAAACCCCAACCATCTCGTGAAGGAATTAACACAAGCCCTATCTATTCAGAACAACATACCTAAAAATAGCGTGAATAACAAGTGAAATGTTTATAAAATCTGGATTTATTAACTTTTCTTTATTACAACATCAGTTCTCAAAATAATGGAAGGATTTAACAGTGTTCAGTTTCTTATATATTAGACTCAAAATTATGTATTTTTAAAAAAAATTTCTCAGTATATAAAACAAGGAAAATCCCAACAGAACTTACAAAGCCACTGTAGTTCACAAGTACAGGTGCTAAGGTTGCAGTGAATCATACAGGAAATTTGTCATTACAGGTAGAAGAAAAACTACAAGAATTGGTTAAGGTTTTAATCACAACCCATAGGTGTTTTTTCTTTATTTAAAATAGATGCATTATATAAAAAAACAAATCATCACTCCAGAGAGGCACATGGTGTTTAGTTGATGGCATTAATTCTGTAACCCAAACAAGGAAACTAATCCACTTTGAGTAGCTAAATTATTTTTTGCACTATTTACATACTTTACTGAAGTATTTTCATCCCAGAGCCTGAGCAAGCATCTTAGAATATTAATGAGTGAAGCCTGGCAGCACTCCAGCTTTACTCCAGTAACATCATTCCCACTTTAGCAACAGGGAAACTGAGGCTCTGGGATTATTTGAATCCAGGTAATTGCAGAAAGAAAACTCCTGGATCTTGATCCTCTCAGACAAGTCCTGATGAAGAGACTAGTCTTCCTCCTTGTTAGATGGCTGGTGGCTGTGCCGCACACTGTTTGAAACCTGGTCAGTTTTTTTCATGTTTAAGTTGCTGCAAAATAGGTGACATCTATCCAGCTGTAGTGTCATCATGATCACTTTTACTCAAAAAAAGCCATTAATGGTTTTCCTCTTTAGATCCAAAAAGCGACAACTGCAAGAACGGCATCTTCAATCCCTGCAAAGACCTGTGGAAGGCGGCTGTCTCGTTATACCCAAAATACTGCAATTGTTCCCTTGATCTGTGCAAAGGTAAATACTGAAAACCAGTAGCTTTGAAAGACAAAACTGCATTATTTATATAAAAAAAAAAAAAAAAAAAGATAAGAGCTACCGCACAAGAATATGAAATGAAAATACAGCTCTAAAGATAAAATGGATATGGTCTATATGGATATCATCTCTATCCATGGTCTATACGGATAGAGTAACTATGCTCACAGAAGCTGTAATTTAAATTTTCAGGTATGGGGAACATTCCTTTGTCAATCAAGTATTTGCAATAAGTTAGCTGAGAGATTCTCAGCCAGGATGTGGCCTTTATATACCAACATAAAATGTTTCAGATGGTCCATAATCACAAGGATTTTACATCCTGTGACAGCAAAAATATCATACCACATCACTAAGGTTACTTGAAAAGACCTTTAAAAATAACTCAGCAATAACATTTGCTGAATGACTAAAAGGGAAATAAAAACACGTTGCAGATCTGAGATGAAATGAATTTGCAAGTGAAAAACCTAAAAAGCCAATACTTGAACTTGAGATAGAAACATCCAGCATAAATCCAGCGATTTTAAGGCCATTAAGGAGTGTGCATAATTTATTCACAGGCATCTCACTGTTTATGTTTTGGCAACTAAAACATCTTGAAATGGGAATAAAAAGTCATGGACCTCTCACACCAGAGAGGAGCAGGCCAGGCAGCAGGGCACAGGTCTGCTGGGAGCACAGGTGACCCAGCACCGTGGGGCAGGACATACCCAGTGTGGTCCATCGTGCCCCAGTGAGAGATTCTGGCCAGCACCAGTTGCCTGGAAATTGTTTGGCCTCAGAAGAAGTGCCTCCAAATTCCCTCTGGAAAGAGACTGGAAACATACCACAGCATTATTAGCAGCATTGTAAAATAAACACAAAGGACCTCGATTTCTTCAGGGAAGTGGATGGGCATAAGAAGACTTCTTCTGTGGTTACTGTGGGGATCTCTGCCCTGGCATCTAGGCTGGCTGACAAATTGGTCCCACCAATCTCTCCTTGTGGTCTTGACCTAAAAGTGGCAATCCACACTCTGCAGTGCAACCACAAATACTGCACAGTAATTCAAGCAGCTTTTCTTGTTTTCAGCCCCAAACCACTTCCGTAATAAGCTTTTCTTGTTTTCAGCCCCAAACCACTTTATTTCTTCTCTTTGATTACTGCTGGCACCTACCAATGACTCCCAACACATATCTTCCTAGGAGGCCAAGGAAAGACTGCACTATGGTTTTATTTAGCAATAAATAAAACTTCCCCCTGGAAGCAGGGCTGTCTCTGGAAGCTTTTGGGAACTTCCCTCCTATGGTTTGCCAGAGCTCACCTACATCCCAGGAGGCTTACAATGATTCCTCAGTCCCACCACATTTAGGACCTTCCACAAACCTGGGGTATCTGAGTTTGGGATGGGGGATCAGATTGCAGAAAAGCCTCAAATACCAACAGGCAAAGCTGCACCAGTTGGAACACAAACAGATCTACCCAGGGGGCTCCAGGTTGGTCATCACCCACACACACCATGGAGAATTACTTCCCCCTTCCCTGGCCTGAGACGGTCTCTGTGGAAATGCAGAACCCACCAGAACCTCCTCTCACACCTCCCAGACATCTCACCTCTGTTGTGCAAGATTATGCATTTCCCCTGTACCACATGGTGGAGGTGGACAAATAGGTTAAACATATAAACCACTTTAAAAATAATGCAAATAAATACCAAGATGCTTTAGGGTATCTACCCCCCACCTCCCATTTTCCCACAATACATTCTGGCCCAGACAAGGTGGGTGCTAGAAAAAAAGCCAAGGCTGAAGCTTCAGGAGAGTTATTGGCGCAGGCACAGGCTGATGAGTACAGACTGCCATGTATAAATACAGAACCACAGACACTTAAATTACATATATTAGTTTTATCTAGATTTATATATCTGTATAAATTAAGTATACATATGTGTGTGTAGATACAGACACACATGCATGAATCTCAATAGTCTCTCTGTTGAGAAACCTAATAAAAATTTCTGAAAATATACATAAATTATTCAGATACTCTTAAGTATAAGCAACGTATTCAGATTTGGTTTTTCATAAATATGCATTAAAATTCTCCATAGCAGTCACCTTTGTGGGAATATCAACATAGTTGCATAAGTTGTCAATTATAAATATAGGCTTTAAAAATTATTTGAAGAACAGGTATAGCCAGTATAAGGTAACTTCCAGGACACACAGAAGCGATCAGAACAGAAAACCAGACTTGAGCACGTGGCTCCAAAACACCTGTATTGCCATAACACATGCAAGTGCACAGGACCTTACCAGTCCTTCCCACCCACCCAAAGTCCCTTTTAAAAGCTTTCTGTAATTGTGACCGGGGTTATGATTGAAAAAAAATAATGAGGCTTAAAGGCAGAGAAGAATATTTGTGATAATAGTTACAATACAAGAAAAAGGTCACACTGCAAAATCCGAGAAAATCCCAAATCTGGGGACAGCGTGTTATGTATTTCCTCCCTAAGAAATTGGGGAAATCTTTTTCAGCCCACCTGCATAAAAGTTTTCCCTATTCAGGGTCTCTAAATATGCTTTTAAATGACTTTTTATAAAAATACAGTATAAGCCAGTACGCACAATACTGTATTTTGTTTCAGTTAGATGAAAACCAAGAATGACACAATGGCATTTTTAACTAAAATAAAGTTTCCAACTACAAACGCAAGGATGGATGATGTGTTTTGAGGTAATATCCCATCTTTTCCATCAAACAGATTCCTATCATAACTCAGCAGTACTGTGCACTACTCTCCCCAGATCAGAGCAGGTGTGGGGCAGCAATGGAAGGTTTCGTATAAACGAAGCTGAGAAAATTCAGGGTAGAAACGTGTCACTGGTGTAGAGGCAGCGTATTCAGCCTTGTGAGAACTGCAAAATTTAGGAAGAGTGTTAATTTGCACTTCTATGTTACACTATACCAGGTCTTATCATAGTTTCTTTTCCCAAACATGTTTACTTAGATCTTAACCCGGTGTGGTTTCAAGTACCTTCGAGCTACACCTCAGGCTTCTCTCTTGGTTCAAACTGTTAAGTTTTCAATGAACCAGACGGAGCAACAGTCTGATTACAAGAAACTCTTAGAGCCTGAACTTCAGCAGATGGCTACACATAGAAAATAGGAAAAAAAAAACCAGAATACACTACAGAGGAGTTCCAGGATTCTAGCAGGGACCTATACAATATCAGGAGTTTTATAAATAAAGTGTTTGATTTTTCTTTTGTGCAAACTGCATTGTTCATGACAGAAGGCAGTGCATGAACCACAAAGTGCCCTCTTCATGTGACATTATAAATGTGCTGTGAACCCTGCATGGCCCATTAACTTCCCCTCTAGACCAATTCTCCAGAAAAATTCTAATCCCAAGGTCAAATTTGGATTTTACAGAAAAGAAAATAAAGGCAAGATTTCACATGTCCACACACTGGTGGTACAGAGAAGTAACCGAGTCCTCGTGTCTTAAGCATAAAAAACAACTGATGAAAGAAAGGCATGGTCCAGATGATAAAGTGCAGTTATTATATCAGTTGTGCTAAAAGCTTTCCAATTCTGTAGTTTGACTTCTTGGTGATTTTATTCAACTTTTGATTATAACGTTTTTTTGCTTCTGTCCCCATCTTTCCAGTACTGTTCAGTTTGCATTTCTGTGAGCCGGGAGACAGTCCGCTGAAAGGCAAAGATTTCCTCTTCTCCTGTGAACATGGAGAGTCCTTTGGCAGAATCCTACATTAATACACAAAAACGGTACCACAAAACTGTGAGAGACACAGCTGTACTCAAGCACATCCTATCTAACTCCTAAGGCTGAGTGCTTTACAGGCTTTGACAATACAAGACAGCAGCACGGCACCAAAAAAGTAAAATTAACATCTAAAAATCAAAGAAAAGCAGCTAGGTAATCCTGTGAAAGAACACAGCAAAGCAATAATTTGGATTTAAAACAACATGATAACACGTTAACCATCTATTTTCACTTTTCTGTTAACTAATTGTATACTGATTTAGACAAATCATTTAAAAAGTCATTAGCAATAACTGGGTAATAGGGAAAAGGAAAAGCACAATAAGCAGCATGCAAAACAGTACTGTTTGTGAGGCAGTCCTACTGAGTCTAGGGAGAGGTAGAACAAACCATCTTTTATTTCTGTATTTTAAATGTAGGAGCTAAACTTAAATCAGTATTTTCATACATGATTGAACAGATATAATGATTAACAATTAAAATGACCCTAGAACTTAATGCAAAATGATTCTATATATTGTGACATTTTCTTTGACTATGAATAAATAACATAACATGCAATTACGAGAGCGACAGATACACTACAGAAAAAGCAGCAAATCACTAGTTAAATGTTTACTTGATTCCTCTTCCTAAAATGCTGCTGTAATTATGAGACCAAAACCAATTTTGTTACAAAAGGGAGACGATGTTAATATCATGTACCTGGCTCAAGTCCAAATCATCCATCAACACTCTGTTGTCCTCTAGCTCACCACTGTCATCTTCTACCAGGAACAAGCTTTGGAGAGGAGTCGCTGCAGAACAAATAATACGCACCTGAGAGAAGGAAAACAGGCAACAAAATCACCACTTGGGCTTTGCAGAAAAGGGACAAAAGACGTGTTTTATGAAAAGCAAACTTCAAATTACAACCTTGTTTTTTTCTCCAGGTATTCTCCCTTTCTCTTATTAGCACTGCTGGTACAGAATTACCTGACTTAGTCCTTTGAAATATTAACCTTACAGGATCTTTTTCTCAATAACAACTCATGTAACTTTTACTCAGAGAACAGCATAACTACTATTAAATACTCAGAATATCTGCTACACAGGCAGATATTCACAGGTTCACAATCAAGTTCACTTTATAAAGTTACAGCTATAAAGTATCGGTAACCAAAGCTTTCTTTCCCCCCACAGTTAGATTCCGCTGAGTAGGTAAGTGCAGCACACACATATTTCCACCTAAAGAATGTTTAAATTCTGAATTTCCTAGAAGGATGAGCTGAGCCACTCTCGCTTTCACCAATGCTACTCAAGTGCACTATTTCCTAATAACAACAACGTCCTTCTATCTCCTCCCAGCAGGCATGAAAATTGCAGTGAGATATAGTGTCCCTGGGGGCTGCAATGAAGACAGGCTGAAATATTACTACAGAAGGAGACAAAAGGCCTGTGTTGTGGACAGGTCTCCACAAACCCGCTCCCTCGGGTAGTTTTTCCAAAAACCTACTTGTGATGGGAGTTTAACACTTGTGATTTTCCTACAGAGGAAGTAATAGAAAGCAGCTGTTTGCTTGCAACTCTTAATGACAGCACACAGATAGAGCAGATCACCTCACTCCCCAACCCCCTACTTCTAGCACACTATTATTAGTTTATAAATACATTGTATGTCCTCTAGAAACTGTCCATTTCCAAATCATAAAGCACAAAGTATGCGGCTGACCTGAATGAGACTACTCATACGCTTAGTTCAGTATCTTGCTGAATCAGGGCCTTTCTGATCAACTTGCCAGGACATTCTTGACAAAAAAATATCTCAATCGATATTTCCACATTACATAAATATTTAAGTGTGTGCATATATAATCACACATAAAGTAATGTTTTATATCTTTTATTACTTTTTTAAAAATCACCTTAACCATGAACTTGTCTTTGTTTTACTAGTGCTGATTTTGTTTCCGTGATTGAAACCTCTGTAAATCCACACAAAGTGCTGCATTTATCCTTACTATTCCATTAGCAGTTCTGCAACCTAATGTAAAGCCTATAGTGTCTGTTTGCTTTAAACTTAAAGATGTAACTATACTATTAATTCCTCAGTACCCTGTTCAGGAAGGCACCAATTCCCGACCAACTGCCTGTACAGATTAAAATTTAAATTTACTCCAGCCCAGTTGGCAGCACAATCTTTCATTATTAAAATGATGACATGGCTTCTGTGGTTTTCCTCGGTTAGGAAAGAAATAACATCCCTATTCAAGAAAGGCAAATGAGCTCAGGCTTATACTTGTGGTCATGCTTAAGACTCACATTAAAAAAACCAACCAAACAAAACCACCAAACCTGCTTATTTGCCTCTATTACAATGGCACTTCTTTTTTGTGAAACTGGAATGATGTTTCTTTGCAGTGCTTGTTCATTCTGCTTATGTTTTTCAAATCATTAGTACAGAAAGCCTTACTTCAGTTCTAACAGTCAGGTTTCAGGGCTGCTGCTATCATTCCTATACATAGAGGATACAGGAAAGGCTTGGTTCTCACCTTATGCTCGTAGAAGGTGTCAATAAGAGTAATGAAACGACGAGCCTGTGTCCTTTTTGCCAGTGTAAGAAGTGGTATGTCACGAACAAAGACAGTGTCAAAATGCTTTGATACTTCCAAATAGTCACTGGCCCCAAGAGGCTGAAACAAAACAAAGTGTAAGAAATGGAAACCCACGATAGAATGATGCATGAACACTGTATCTTGGAATAATACAGTTACAGAAGAGAGGGTGTAAAGTCCTGATCATATTCCTATTTTTGTTGCTTCATATCTTGCTTCAGGAATGCTTGTTTGCCCTTACTGACATAGGGTGCTCATTCATACTGCTGGCTTTACCTTGACAGTGTTTCATAGTTAAAAATGTGGCTCTTCTGCATCCTGACAATGTTACGATCTCTCTGACAACCTCAAACAAAATAATCACTATAAACCATAATCCGTGGAAGAAAAGAAAAAACATGGTTACGCTACAAAGTCAACCTAAAGCATAACTAATTTGAACAGCTATGAGGATGCTTTTCCAGCAGCTCGATTTTTAAACACAAATGCACAGGCTGTTACTAAATCATATGCAGACCTGCATTTAGTTCACCACCCAAGACTAACCCAGACTGAATAAAAATCTTATGTTCCAAGTACTGAAAGCAACAGGAAACAGAAAAAATTACATTTTTTAGCCGTTCCTTTGTTGATGGTTTAACCTGTAATGATGAAATAAAAATCTATAATAAGAACTTATTAGTTTCTATTTATGTATCTAAACCATCAATAGAAGATACGAACAAACAGCAGTAGCTCATTCCAGTACGCATTTAAATACATTCATTTAAAATTACTTTTTCATTACATGGAAGGTATAATTTCTTCTGCAAGATCTACCCTATTAATACTGCAGGCAGTACTTTATCTTGAGCTATTAAATCGTCCTATTCAGGAGAAAAACTTAATATACCTGAAACTTGTCCCATTAGTTTTATTTGTAGAAGTACTTCAGTATCTTGGACACAACTACTCCATAGAGCAAGATCAGCACCATTTGGCATGAGAATGTCCCAGCTCCCCTCCCAGCTCCTGAAATGTGCTGTATCACATTTATGGTTATAAAGCACTACGATACTGCTAATATCTTAAAAACAGGAAATAAAAAACATTTTCTCTGAAATTGCTAGACAAATTTGCTGCAGGCCAAGCACAACTGCTTCACTAGAACCCTTCTGCAAGAAGTTATTTTGAGCTGTCCATGACCAGGGCTTTCGGTTTTATTTAGATGCAAGAATGAAAAACCCATAGAAATGGTCTATACACAAGCACAGGAGAGTGAAACCCTGCTGGTATTCCAAAAATTCTTCTGAAAATTAATGTGAACAAGCTAGAGCTCCTCACCAGCTAACACCCCCCTGGCAGGTATTAAAGTCTCTGACTCCGAGCCAGTTCTGCCATTTGCAGTCTCAGGAATCACCCCGCTTTCCACTCACAACTGCGCAACTTCCCTGTGGCATCTACAGAAAAGAATTCTTACAAAAGCTTTCAAGTGGTTTTGGCAGTGTTTAAGAGCAGTATATACTATATCCCCCCCCTCAAAGTTATAGATACTGTTTATTTTCTCCCTCCCTTTCAGGCTCCCAGACACTACTATGGACTTAAACAGAAACCAAGAAACTAATCATCATCAGGGCCAACAGCAACAGCACTGTGCAGCACCTCTAAAAAAAAAAATTTCATCTGGACAACGAATAGCTGAACTTGAATTTTTTTTGATGAAATAGAGCATGAAAAGGTTAAAGAAAGTGAAAGGAAGTGGTGGATGGAAACATTAGAGAGCAAGCCCACTGCGTATCTCACCATCAGACACAAGTAAGAACCAGCTGGGCAACAGTCATATCAAGTGCAAAAGAAAACAACGGAAGCACTAAATACTGCGATGCTGCTGGTGGTTTTAAGATTGGTGGTAAGCAAACGGTTCAGGTAATGGTCATTTTTATTCCATACTTGGGACTGAAGTACTGTTAAATATAGAGGAGATCAAGTATGTCTCTGTGCTGAGGACCTGAAAGGGACAACAGTGGTGATATAATTATATGTGAGAAAGGAATTTCTCATGTCTCTCTTTAGATAAGAGATTAGAGACATCACTGCTATTCATGTTTGTTCTTTTATCACATGAAGAACCCAAGCACTCCTCTGCCAAAGCCCAAATCCCTGAGGAATTACTCTGTCTCGCCCCAGATGGGATCTGCTTTCTCACCCAAACCGTATGAATACACCTTCCTTGTTTCAAATACAAAGTATAAAATATTAAAAGCAGATTCCTAAAGTGAATAAATAAATAAAAATTAAAGGCTTAAAACTTTTGCAAAACCTGCAAACTGAAGCGCCCAACTGCTAAGCTATACATCTAAGAACTTGGTAGGCACCTTGGTGGGTGTCCAGACATGAAAATGAAAAACCTGGGAGGTCAGAGGGAGCAAATAGGTAGAGGACAAAAATAAGGCTGATGCATTTCAGTGGGAAGAAAGGAAGATGGAATGCTACTTTTGTTTTTCATACAGACATAACCCCACAGTTCATAGAGGGTTACAGCATGCATCTTTATCACAGGCGGACAAGAATTCAATCTACTTCAGCAGTGCAAAAAGCAGGCAATTCAAAAATTCCTCTAATTAGGACATAAAAAGCAGATAATTTTGAGCTCTTTAACAAGAATTTCTGAAACACCTACATCAGCGCTAAGTGATAATATTCTGCAAATGTTGGTGGAAACGTGCCCTTGGAGACTCCAGAATCCTGAGATCAGAAAGATCTGAGCTCAGCAGCCATGAGTATTTTAATGGAGTAAGTTTGTACCTCCCTGCCAGGACTCAAGTCTGGTGAGACACAACTGAAACTCCCCGAGTCAGCCAGGCTGTTGTTACGCAGGGCTCAGCAGGCAGTAGCTGTAGTTCATCACATAGAAAAGTTCCTAAACCCTCTCCTTTTAGAGTTTAGAAAGACATAACCCTGGAGATGAAGACAAAGCTTTAAATCTTGCCTCCAACATGACTTACTTTCATATTGGACAAGTCCTTTAATTTCCTTCTGACTTATTCTACTTACTGTAAAAAGAAGGAACAAGCAGCAAATTTTCAAATGCTCCAGGGGCAGTTTAAAACTCTTTATGTATTCCTCTAACCTTGGTATTGGCCCAATTTCCACGCTGCCTGCAATCGCTTCAAAGCTTTTCTAACCCACCAGCTACGCTCAAAATGCTCCAAATGCAGGAGGAAGGGGATGCAGGGACACCCTGACAGCTTCTCCACCCTGACACATTCTCACTGGCCTTTTGCCCTTGCAGAACTGGCACCAGGCTGGCACAACCACCCACGTACCAACTCTGTGCCAGACAGCAAAGAGAGCCAGGGGAAACGGGTTCAAGGCCAGATTACACCACTGCTAGATGTTCTGGCTGAACACTCCGTATACAGAAGCTCTGCTGAGGAGCAGATTTCTGTTGTTGGAGCAGCCACCAGCCCTCCCCTCACCTTTACACTATTGCCAAGGGCCCTGTTTCCTCACCTTGCAGTAAGCACTGGCTGGGTCCTGGCTGCCAACGATACTGGCTTGTGACAAGATGACTAGACTCATGGCAAATTATTTCAGACACCTACCACTATCCTCTCTATAACCCTCCAAGGCTGAAATTTATTTTACAATAATATATATAAAAAAAATTATAACCTCACCCAGTCACAGAAAGTACTCCGTTTCAGTCAGTAGCGTACATGAAGGTATTACTTCCTCTGAAGTTGCTAATGAAGCTACAAATCCTCCTAATATTGACACATATATACCTAATCCTCTTATTAGAAGTGTAGTCTGATTAATCTGGACAACATTCTAAAAATAACAACTTGATTTGGTGTGTGTTTCTGGTACTGTTTGATCTTTTTCTGTTTCATCAATTATTGATCACCACTCAACTTTGGAACCATAACACATTTATGCAACAATTGTCATTTACCATTTGTTACCAGTTCTTTCACATGCTGCAATATTTAAAAAAAACCCCAAACAAACAAAAAAACCAACCCAAAACATTACCAGACAAGAATCTTTCTTACAGTAATATTGCTCCTGCATATCTGTGCAAGGTAAAACTGTTGTAGATTTTTGTCATTAACTCTGATGCCAAGAGTCAGTATTTTATAGGCATCATACTAATGCAAAACCCATTAGCACTAACAGGGGCTACCCTCCTGACAAAGCGTTTACTCCACTTCACTCTGCTTGACTGAGTTCTCACCTTCATTTGGTTTTGTTTCTCTGTCTATTTAATGCATTTTCAGCTATCATCATCTCAGTTCAAGTAGGATGTTTATTATTTGGAGCTCTCTGTGGACTGTTTTAAGAGTTAGTTGTCTCCTGTTTCTATTATATATTCCATTTAATTAAAGTATAAAGCATCCTTCTTTGTTGACTCATGAATGACAAAGTAGCTCATCTTTTAGAGACTGGCTAAAGAATACAGAAGGCTTTACATATGTTAGAAAAAGACATTTCATCTCAAGAGAAAATTTACTTTTGTTTATGTTGGAAGATATTCCAAGGCCAGTTCCAGTAATGGCCCAAAGAGTTGTGACCGACAATAACCACAATTTAGTGCAGACACCCCAACACTCCAAAACTTCCTAAAACCAACACACAGTTTCAGTTTAAGACTAGACAATATTTGCAACTTAGACACGAAGCAATAAGCAAAAATTATAGAGCTCTTTCTGTTGTTTCCAAAGGAGCCACACTCTATCACTACTAGGGCTGATAAAATAGAGCACTGAGGTAATATTTCAAGATCATAATTCAAGGGAACAGAAAAACCTAAAGCGTGATCCGTGATGCAGCTGCATGCTGAAGTGTAAATAAAAATCTAAGATGGTTAGGGCATGGCTAACTTGGTTAAAAAATCTAAAGGACTGACGGCAGTGCAAATCTATTGGAAAGCTCTGTAAGTTACAGGCAAAGATAAGAAGTTCTTTTGAAGTATTATTAATAAAATGAGAATTTAATGAAGGCGACAATTTCTTATCAAGTTTTACTGAAGGTTTCTGGTGGCAGAAAAAAAAAAAAGCATGTTATTGTGAGATTAAAGATCGCATCAGAGAGCTTAGTAAGGAAAGATTAAAATAACATGCAGTTTTGTTTTGGAGCTTCCTAACTAAGCGTTGTGAGTTGGCCTGCAGAAACACGTAGCAGTTTTTAATGAAGGTATTTTCCTTTAAATGATTCAGAATCATTAAACTGTAAACACAGCTGAGTTGTGTCATCATACAGGGGAGACAGTCAATTGACTTAAAGACACACACTTGCACTGGTTGCCTTTGAAAATGGTGATGAAATGATGATGAAAATTTTTCCAAAAAAAGCTTAGTTACATTTTTCATTTTGAAGTGCAAGCTATTCAAGTTAGGAGCCACATCTACCTCCTGATCTGCAGAGTGTGCCCATTGCAATGGAACAACAACCTAATAGAAACTGTTTGCTAATTCTCTGTTGTGTTAATCTACACAAATACCATCTTTTGCTAATTACAGAAAAGCTAACGAACTTCTAGAAAGAAAAATATCACAGTAAGACAACCTTTTACAACAGATGTATTCAATTTATTTTCTTACCTTTGTTATGCTGTAGTATGTTTGCTTATGGTTCGCAACTCAAACTCCCTGGCTCTGTTTTCCAGCTCAAGCTGAAAACATGACCTCATTTAAATTACTTTAAGAATAGTAAACCCCATAGATTCATCTAGCCCTATATCCTCTAACAGGGGCCAGAAGCAGCTGTGCAGGGTAAATACAGGAACAGGATATGCATATGGCAATACTTTGCTGATAAACTTTCCAGGTACCAGTGACTACTTCTTTATGAACTTTCTGTATTAAACCTTTTGCATTTTACGTATCTTTGTTCTTTAGTTTACCCATTGACCATACCCATATAAAAATCCATTTTATATATATGCCTTCCTATAACGTTAAGACACTATGTTCATTGCTACTTGGCAGCTGGATGAAAGGATATATTTAATTACCTAATGAAAACAGTACAGTCTCCATGAAACAAAGTTATTCAACCTTTGTAAAGAGGCTAAAATGTATTTGAGTACACTAAAAATTCAGCATTCCCAGCAGAGGGCAGCAGTTGCTACGCACAAGCGAGAGGAAGGCTTAAAAAGATAATATTCTGAGAGAGACAGAAGCTCCTTATTCCATTAGGACCTTGGAAGACTACATATAAGGTACTCTGTTGTCTAAATTATTTATACGAGATTGAGATTGAAGCCAAGCTGTCACAACTACAAGTTTTTAAGCAAAATTTTAAAACAGAAGGGAAGAAAGAGGACTGGCAGAAGGTGATTTTTTTTTAAGGCGTGATGAACACTGACCTTTATGTGTAAACACAGAGAAATGAAACTACTCTGATGGGGCAGGGTGACATTTGCATGATTGCTCACTTAGGATATTGTTAAAGTCAAGTTAATATGTACATTTGATTTTTAAAAATATTTTCATCTGAACTTTGCATATATATAAACTGCCGAGAAAAGGGATTTGGAAAAAAAAGTTTTTTATAAGCCTGTTGAGTTCAAATTATCAGATCTGACCATCCAAAAAGCTTTCTATAATTTGTCAAGGACAATTATAAACTGTATTTGCTTGTCAAGAACTAGCTCCTTAGAATCCACTATTGTGGCAATCTTACTCACCCAGTAACTCAATGAAAAACAGTAACTAATAATCTTTTACAACAATCTAACTTTATTGGTAAACTTACTCCTCATTGTATAGATGGAGAAAATGACAGGCGGAAATTAATTAAAGGCCACAAAGTATGGAGGAAGATAACATTAGCATTAAAATTCAGTAACTATATGTTAATATTCTGTTTGTTGCCTCTACCAGCTTTCTCTGGCTACATTTGTTCATTGTATGGGGCCTTAGAAAAGATGATAACAAACATAAGATAAAACCCAACCATAGTTCTCCTGGATGATTACACTGGAGAGACACGTTTACGGGACTCCATTCTAGTAGGTGTCTACTTTCACGCCACGACAAACATGACCACAAACCCTGGTGTGTCACAACTGAAAAACTACTTCTCATTTTGCTCTACAGCAACTAAAAAAGATCAGTACCCTCTCATCCAGCATTTTTTAGTTTTCCACGTGTCCACCTAAGACAGTAAAGCTAAAAAAAAAAGCTAAGTGTACAGATTTGATCTTAACTAAATTACCTAAAACTTGGGAAATTAAGAACTGCTGTCAACAATAATGTAACAACACGCTTCTTACCATGCCAAGGGCATATTGCACCAGCACTGCATACAATATATTCTCTGTATTTTATTTTTAGAAGTATTAAAGGGCAACTTGTAATTACCAGTCTCTGATGCACTTTTTTTTAATGCAGAAATACCTTGTAATTTTCTTGACATAAAAAAAAATTGATGCTAACACATGAAAAAATAAAACACAGACTATAACACTAGCAGGGCACTAATTCTATCTCCCGAAGCCATTAGGTATTAATTACAAAAGCAGCTATTTTGGAAATTCTACTTAAAGCTAGGAACTGCTTCAAATAGTATGAAGTTACAAATTGCTGATTTGCTATTTTCATCTATTATTTATTGGCTGACATTTCATGAAATCATGCGATACCAAAGTGGAAAATGTTTTATTATTTCCTTTTAAAACAGAATTTTAATTTTATTTCAAAACAAACATAATTGAATTTGAAAAGAGATTCACAGACTGTTCAGATGAAGTATTGCACATTACAGAAGTTACAGTCTAAATAAATAATCATTTGACCAATTTCAAACACATCTCCTTAATCCTACAGCACAGAAGACATATTGTCACAGCAATGTGAAAGCAGAGTCCTTTGGGTGATAAGCTATTTCTCAAATATAACAAAAGCATTCAACCTTTCACACACTGATGCTTGCAAAACTTAAATTCTTCTTTCTGGAACCATTAAAGGTTATAGATGGCCAAAGGAATCGATTTGTCAAGTTTTGACTACACTGTTGTTTGATCATGCTACAATGACTACCGAGAATCACACAAGCACTGGTATATACCACTTTCAGAAAACTCAAAAATAACAGTGTCCAAAATATTATTCCAACAATTCGTTGCAATCAAAAATAACTTCCTAGAACAACTGATTCCCTTCATTACATTCACTAATCCCTCTACCTTAAATTACATACTGGTTTTGGAATTTTGAACCAAATACAAAAGGAATAAATTTAACCACAATTAACTGTGCTAACTACATCAAATTGTATGATATTTTGAGTTGTTCTGTCAGAAGATGTTGACAATGTAAACTTTTTCACACACACACAAAATTCTTGCTGTCTTGTATTTACTAATGGGAAACATAAACAAAAGCCTAACCAGAGTAGATATCCACCTTCTATTATGAAACTAGTTTTCACCTCAAAACTCTCCCATTCTGAATGGATGCCTCAAATTGACTTCATGTGGACACACATCTCTGTGTGTGACTGAATATTTATTCATAAAAGTTTCAGTCCATTGCTCTATTTCTGACAGTAGGGCTATCATAGACCCTGCTGCTCAAGCCAGACTTTCCTTTAGCAGTGGCTCAGTGAGAAGTTAGAGTGCTTCCATGCTGTGGACCAGGAATTTAAAATTTAGAAGAAAGTTTGCTTGGTATCATGGAAACGTCTTTTATATGTCCTGTGAAACCCCACTCAAATCCAAGGAAATTACAAACCTCGGAAAAATGCACGGATCAATAGACTAAGTACTGTCTGCTCCCAAAGGATGAAGGTGCTGAGAGCAGGTTATCCCCTCCAGATGGACGAGGCACGTTCCCCTGCCAGCTGATCAGCTCGTACTGCGGGTGCAGTGAGACCGTCTCCAACAGGCAGCGTGCACCCTGACTCTCACATCCCTCGGTTCGGACGGTTTAAGGACAGAACAGATTGCAAGACCCTCCAATTTCCTGAATTTTAGAGACAGCTAAGCCTAATAACCAGTACTTAGCTCATAAAATTCTTCCTAAAATGACACCTGGATTTGATCTGAAACACAGTACAAAGAGGTTCTGCCACTTCCTTCACTGTTTCAAATGTGTGCACTTTTTTTTTTTTTAAATCTGAATCTCTCTGTAGCCTCTGGTTTTCATTACGGCGCCTTCTCCTAGATTTAGAAGCCCATTAATACCTGTATATATTTTTGTCCTGTGAAAACAGTTGTACGTTATAAAATGTTCATCTTCCAGTCCTCTTTTTGACAAGCTGAACAAATTGAACTGTAAGTCTGTCATCTGAGGGCACAAATTCTCCAGCTCAAATTATTCATGGCTTTTTCAACAGCCTCTTCAGGTTTTTCAATGTCTTCTCTAAAATTCTGATGTCAAAACTACACCTAACATTCTGCCATCAATCTGAGATGTTTTCAAAATTACAATCATCTTTCTACCCTCCTGTTTATTTCCACTCTACCCATCCCAGATGGAATTAGGTCTAAATGCTCTACCACTAGACCACAAGCTTCTTTTGAGCTGCTTGTGCATTACAACGCTTAAATCTATTTCCAAGTCCCTATGCCCAGGACACAGTCTCCTCCTCCTGTAGGTATGACTTCTGTTCCAAATTTCTAGATGTAAAATTTTGTGTTTGCTTAGATTTGCAAAATCCAGAGCAAACCCCCTTCCTCCTCCCCAAAATCTCAGTTCTGCTGAGAAAAAAAACCTGCACACAGCATCTTGTTTTTGTTGCTCCCCCTCCAGACACACACCCCCTTGATTCTGTCCTGACAGTGACACAGGACGTACTTTTACTATCTTCTTCCTCAAAAAGTCCTTCTTGTTCTTTTTGTTGTTGTTGATTACACTTACCTTTCAAGTTAGTTTTGGTCATATCTCCCCTTTGCTTTTGAAAATCATTTTTCCTGAACACTCTAATATGGAATTTTACTGTTCAGAAGTATCTTTTGGTTACACTGAATGTTAGAAAATTATGGAGAAGACTGTCCCTATGCAACACAGATTTCTAGATTAATTCCTCACTGTAAGCTTCCATAAAGCTGCTCAAACCAAATGACCTTGTACTGCAGGCAGTACATTTTATGCTAGAAAATTATCATTTGCAATTTTCAGGCTAATTACATTTCACCATTTTCTGCATTTCATCTACAGTATAAGCTTCCCATACAACGGTATTTTTTCTTTATATGCTTTTTATAGCCAAGTGCTCAAGAAGCAACGTACCTCATTCAATTTGCAATAGACCCCTGTGAGTACTACCCTCTTGGGTTTGTTAATTAGTAGACTGATTGATATGTATTCAAGATCCTTGTATTAATTAACTTTAAGGCAGGTACCAGTGTCTTTAATGTTGCATACTGTCCTCCACTCCTTTTAGCCACTCTTTCCTTAAGTAGGCTGTAGGCACTGATTTCACTTTCTTATTATTGAAACCTTGTGGGACAATTCATATCAATTAAATCTCAATTTTCCCCATTACTGAGAATTTCCCATTTCTCATGCTTGTCACCAGGGTCTTATCACTGATATAAAACCAACTGCAAAACTTCTTTACAATTCTAAGTTTAATCGGCTCCTACGACCCTAACTTTGAATTGCATTTCTCTGCCTAGGACGCTCTGCTTGGGCTGTCAGTTTTTCCCTTCCTGGTTGCTCCAGGCTCCAACTAGGAAGATTCCCCGCTCCGTGCCCCTTCACACAATCTGCCTTCCCATGGGATTTGGACCCCATGTTCTGCACAAAGAAACCTGCAGACTCACTCAGCCCAAATCAACAAATTCCCCTCCAGTGTTTTCTTTTGTGGATCTTCCTTTTCATTACATCTTTCTCAGCCTCCTGGTTTCCCTGTTCTTAATAGCTCTACTCATGATGCCTGTCACCTCACCTACCATTTGGTACCACGAGCAGTACCAAATACCTTCTAGTGATGTCTCCTACAGCTGTCTCTCCACAAATAGTTCCCAGTATTAGCTGGCACACTTGAATATATATGAATAACATTATACTTCCTGTCATATTAAATGTTTCCTGACTTTGGTTGGTTTTTTGTGGGTTTGGGTTTTTTTTTGCTATGAACCATCAGTGCACTCTTCTGGATCCTACCTATTTTTCCTTCTGTGGCATTAGTGGGAATGACTTCTCATTCTGCTAAAAAGAGATATTGCATGTATAATTTTTTTCCACTGAAGAGTTAAAAGATTTCATGAAAAAAAGAACATGGTTTCATGGTTTGACAACTGAATTTTTCTTTTGCCTTTCAGCAGATTTTAAAGGGAACAGGGCAGGCAAACTGAGCAACAGGGCAGGCTAAGTCTTAAATGCAGCTTAGACTGATGGGATTTTTTTACTATTGCTACGAAGCCCTATAAAAGTTTACATTCATGAAAAAAAAAAATCATATTAGAGGCAACTCAAGCCATTCATCCAAATTGAATGGACAAGTCTGAACTTCATGACTTTTTTTCTCTACAAATGAAGTGAGCACAGTGATGCTACCTTACCAATACACTCATGTAATATTTATGAAGGTACATCAGTGAGCTAAAAAAAAAATCTGGCAAAAGAAATAATTGTATATAATAATTAAAGGTAGAAAGAAATGGAGGCACATGCAAAGAAACTAAGCGATGACCGAGGAAGCTATTGAAGAAAACATTTATTGTCTGCTGTGTCATTTTAGTTTTAAGCATGTGATTGTTCCATTACAGACTATCATAACACACCTGCAGAAGGTATCTGAATTGGGCCAGTATGACTTCCCACATCCTGGCCGATCAGTGTAAGAACAATACTGTTAAATGATATTTGACATTTTACAAGTATTCTCTTTACTTGTCCTGAACAAAACCCAAGCAACTCAGCTCTGTTACACCAAGATGGTCTGAAACCCATATAATTCTTTATGAACCTCATATAATTCTTCAACAGGATCAGAACCTTCAGATCCAAGATAGTGGCTGCTGCCATGTTACCCACCAGAGCACTTCTCCATAAAAGCAATTTATCATTCTATTTAAGTACATAAGACATTTACTGGACTAAAGAATTTTACAACCATCTGCTGTCAGCATAGTTTCCTCATACATTAAGAGGCACGATGAAGAAAACATCTCAAAACTTTTAGTGAGAAGCAAGCAGTACTACCCATGACTCACACAGCCATTCTCACAAACAGCTAACTGGTTTTGTCTGAAAACTAAAAATCAAAGACTAAAACATAGGTCTGAAACAAAACCAGTGAAATTTCTGTCCAAATAGTTACTAACTTGGTAGCTATAAGAAAGTGAAAACATAATGTTTTAACCAAATGACTGGCCAGCATCCTGAATCAAAGAGGCTATCAGCCCAGTTCAGGGTTGTCATCATTTAACAATAAATTCAGGTGTCAGCAAAGAAGTCACTGAAGTACAACGCAACTTCTAGGGGACTGTCTTCAAACTCACTGGCGGTCATATACAAAGAAAGCTTTTCAGGAATCACATACTGCCAAATCAGAAAATTTGGCAGTATTTAGCAAAATTGGGCAAATTCTAAGAAGGCCGGGACTTAGCAGCCCTTGTAGAACTAGTCACTCACAACTGAGGCATGCAACAACAGCTTTACTCTAGTGGTGCCAGCATTACTCACCTTTGCTTGAGCAACAACTTAAACCCCAGATTTTAAAAATAGTATTTGAATGCTATTTACATATTAATATGTTGCGACTACTAATATTCCATCAATGATGTTAGCCCAGACACATACTATATTAGGATTTTTGAAGACTATCATACTTGAGTCAATTTATTGTGTCATAAAAATAAAATTATTATTTTTCATTTGGGGAGGAGGTGATGGCTTTTTTCCTGCTAAATTCAAAATCTTTTTGCCAAGATAAAAAAATTCTTTTTAATTTAGCACGACTCGGGAAAATAGTGAGTTTTTGTGTTTGGGGTTTTGTTTGTTCTTTCTTTTTTTACCTGTGAAAAGTCTGAGCGTGAACAGATCTAGATTTGACTGGGTACTCACTCTGTCGCACAGCTCTTCAAACGTGAAGTCTGCAATGGTTCCACACGCTTTATTCAGCCTCAGCTCTCTGCCTTGCACTTTTAGAATCCTTGGTCTAGTTACTATGGGAACATGAACAAAGACTCAATCTTCTCTGGATAATTACTATAAAATTCATCTCTTACAGATAGGAAATGCATAGCTTGATGAATAATAGCACATGATTCAACACATAAATTAGACAAAATGCTGATACAATGACTGCCACTTGAGTGTGGCATCAACCCATATACAGCAATGGAACTTATTAATTGGTCAGTGGAGATTGGGCATTGTGTTCTAAATGTATTCTCTTTCAAGAGAAATTAACTTACGTACAATCATTTTGTTTCTGAGCCAGCTCATCAAACAACTTATCCATGACAGCCTCCACATCAGCTTCACTTGTGCTACAGTGAAAAGAATAATAGAATATGAAATTAATAACACTTGAAGCCAACATCAAACAGCTGCCTGAGCCTGCTTAGCTTTTTGCCCATAAAAAAGAGAACAGGATGTTATGCTCTAAATACAAACATTAGATTTAGAATACACTTAAAAGTAGAGAATATTAACTCTCAGGTAGATGATTCTGCCTTATTTGCATACACTGAAAGACTTCTGTGTTTTGAGCTGTTTCCAGTAATGAGGCAATACAGGCAGAGCAGATCCATTAACACTATGTGTACACAATGAGAAAAAAGGCTTCTGGCTCTATCTTGCATGCAAAATAAGAGCAAATAGACAAGGCAAGGCAGTCAAGCACCTAAAGAAGTATCCTTTGAAATTTCTGAGAGGGGACTTTGTGAATTAAACATTGGAGCAGCTTTCTTTTGGGGGGACAAAAAAAATAAAAAAAAATCAAGTCAACTGATTGTATTGATGAAACAATTTGCAAAATTAAACTATGAAATTCAAAATACTAATATGATCTCTCTATTAGTAATTTTATCAGTCCCCAAAACAGCCCTCTGTCCCCAGTACTATTTGGGAAAAGATCAACCACAGACAGTGAAAATGCAAAATACCTATGCTGAGAGCTGAAGTAAAGTTTATAATTCATCTTCTGGTTCACTTACAAATCAATCAGATTAGAGAATATTTTTTTGTCCCTCAATAGGTTAGAGGGCCCACCTTTCCGTGTTTCATTTTTAGAGAACATAGATAATACTTCTAGCTGAGTTTGAAGGCTGAAAACAGTAAATTAATGCTACGGTGGACAATAAACTAGATAGGATATAGTTCTAGTTAAGGAAATGCTTCACTGAAGTGTGTATGGCCTCATTTGGTGTGAAAAGTCTGCTGCTACAGATCATGGCTGCACACTAGTTGTATCGCTTCACACAGTTCCACACCTCTGCTAAAGGACAAGTGATGATCACCATGTTACACAATTACTTTCCTGTTCATTAGGCCTTAAGCACCTTAAAAATATGAACAGCAGAACTGAAATAAATACTTCTTAGCTCAAGCTTAATTATAGCAAACATTGTTGACACCAAGAGTTGGGGAAAAAAGCCCCCAAATTTCTGCAAGTGCTATTTCAAACACTTTAAAAAACCTTTTTTGTATAGATTACATAAAACTGTAACTTCAAAAAACCACAGTTTCTCTCAGAATTGATGTTCGTGTGCTGCTTTCCTGTGACAAAATGACAAATGAACAGACAAAACCAGGAAAAAAAAGCCACAAGAGGGGGAAAAGGAACACATATATACTGAAGAATATGCACAAGCGTATGCACGTAATTATCAAAAAGTTTGATGTAAAGGCTACAAGCAGAAACAGCCAAATATGATGCGGAGGCAGATACTTGCACCCAACTGCCAAGAAAGTTTGTTTTGAAAATAGACACCTGAGACTGAGATCAAGGAAGTTGCCTTGATCAGGAATCTTGTAATTGTGTTACACTGATTGCTTTCAGCTGAGTATGAAAGAGCTCTAAGCAACCCTTAGTTGCATATTTTAACTGAAGAAAAGGCTACACAAATTATGAAGCATCAAGAGGCTTTACAAAAAACTTGATGATGATACTATAACCATTAATAGAGGAATGTAAACATGATGGACAAGAACATTTTCTTTTGAGCGCAGGACTGCTAAGTAATTTTAAAAATCTGTGGCAAAATAGTGCATAGTATCCAATTTTAAGACAAAACAAAAAGAAATCCCCACATTCTATGCTAGTTCTGCAGGGTTAAAAGCCCCAGTAGGCAAGTTTGAATAGAAGAATGAGTAAAATTTCCTCAAAAAAAGTAAGGGCAATGAAACAAGTATCTTATATCCATTGGCAGCGATGGGATTTTTTTATTCCCCCTCCGCCCCACACTGCTTCCTAATCATTTACACAAGTTCTAGAGGTAACCAACGTTCTTCCAATGAGAGAACGTGAGACAGACTTATCACCAATCTCTTCCCTTCACTTAATCACAAGTTTTACAGCAGAACACCATGAAATATTTTGGGCTGGGTACTACTGCCTCTGGGGCTTGCTCATGTTTCTTCTCCTCTGAGAGCTGCTGCCATAAGCACCATGTTTAGCCTGTTACCTGCTAGAAACCACCTACGTGCTCTTCCTTTCTCCAGAGTATGGATGGTGAGAAAAGAATATATTGTGCTCTCCACAATTATAGAACAACAAGTCACTGAGTGCAACGGGCACAATGAGGGGAGCCATAAGGAGGGACAGCTACATAGACATCGGAACAAGAGCCACAATGAGCAGGTCTGAGATAAGAGTAGCAGCTCCAAGCAGTACTTCCAAGCAGAACACAAAAGAACTTAGAGCCAGGCAAGAATATAGAACAAGAGTTAATCCGTCTGTACTCAAGAAAAGTATGTGCATTTGGACCATTTTCCACATACAAAATTCTGTCATTTCCTTCCCAAAGCAGGAAGAATGACCTGTCGTAATTCTGCTAAGCAGTACTCCTCCCTCCAGACAAACAACTACAATTTCTAAAACTTCATAAAGTGATACAGACATACTTCGCTTGAGCTATCTATCACATTGATGAAAATGCTGCACGTTTCTTAATGGAAATATGATATTTAAATCAATATTTTATGTTGGGTTGAAAGATATAATGGTCATAAATCTTATTTTAAGTTATTGTCTGCATTGCTCAAGTTGTCATTGATTAAATAACATTATAAGACCAAGTACAAGACAGAAAAGTGTCTGCAATGCAAAGGTTTCAAAGTATTAAAAAAAAAAAAGTATATTTCTATTAGGCAGATACAAGCTGCAACCGTAAGCAGGACAGTGAAAGTATTTTAAAATATGTTTATCTGCAAATATACAATAAAGTGCTAAAGAAATTTTGTCACGATAAACAGAAACAATCTGTCAAAATAGGAGGGTGCTGATTTTTTTTTTTAATCCACAGCACTGGAAGCACCCAACATTAAATGAATCCTTGTCATTGGATTTCAATAAATACTTAATTACTTAAATACAATAAGGATGTTCTTCTATTATAAGAGAATTGTGCAATCTCTTACAAGAGGATATTCATTACTTTCTAACCATCTGTCACTTCAGTTCTCCAAACACCACACCTCCCCAAAAAATCTAATTAGTTTTTATTCATTCAAACATTATAAATGATGCTAGTGTGGATACTGAAAATGTAGTTTAATGAAGTTAATATCAAGGCATAATGGAAGGCGGTTTGCTGAACAAAATGGACCAGAAGGCAAAGAAAGGAAAAGTCACACTCTGCTAATTCTGCTATACATTTTTCATTTCCCATTGACTAGGGAATTATTGCCTAATAAGAAGGAAGAAGAGGGCAAATACCATATTACAGATCAACTTACAGGTAGTAGAGTTTTCCAGCAGCAGGAAGCACTCGTTTCCTGTAGTCTATTCCAGAATCAAGCTGGACTGTGCTGCAGTATTTCTAGAGAGACCAAAAAAAAAAAAAAAAAAAAAAAAAAAAAAAAAGTTTTCCTCATGTTCAGATGCAAATTCCTAAGTTCTACTTGGTGCCCTTTGCCCCTTGTCCTGCTGCTGGGCAACTCTGAAAAGAGTCTGGCCCCATCCTCTAAACAAATTATTTTCGTTCAGAAAGTACTCTCATCTGACCCAAAGGCCCAGAAGCAGAAGGACAACTAAGATAAAGCAGCTAGTGAGATGTCAGACTTCTGGAAGAAGAATATCAGTATTAAGCTTTTTGTAGTTTTTCCCCAGGTGTCAAAGATTTCCCGCGCTAGACAGGACAGAAGAGTGTTACTGATTTTTATATACATAGAATTTAAAGTTAAAAGGGGACACAACTCAGTCTTATAATATCAAAAATTAAAACTCAGATTAAAAAAAATTACTATGAATGGAAATAACCCCAAACACTGCCATCTCACTGGCTCTTTGTGGTTTTCAATAAAAAAAAAAAAAAAAAAAGAGAAAAAGAGAATAGCTTTCCTCAAACCAAAGCTGTATTTGTTATTGTCTGCATTAGAGAGAAGATACAATGCTGTGATAAACCATCAGCATGAAGAATATCATCTGCAAAAATGAAATCAAGATCACAAAACTGAAGTCTCCTTTACAACTATCGAAGCAAAGAACTAAGCTGGAAATCATTCACGGATTCAAAACAAAAAAGTAACCATTCTCCAAAGCCCATCAGCTAGAAAATTAATATAGATTGGAAGCACGAGCAATTAAATGAGGGTAGATATTACTTGTTCTCTCTGTAGTAGCTCTGGTTTGGGGGGGAGGGTGTAAAAATAATTATTTTCACATTAAAGAATACATATTTAGAAATAGAAAATTAGGAGCAATAAAAATTTAGCAGACCACAATCAAATTCTAGCAACAGAGACAACTGAAACTACTTCTACCTTTTAAGTTAAAAATATTTTTTTCTTTTCCCTCTACTATGAAGATTAAAAATTTCATGAGTCAAACATCAAATACATGGACCCCGCCAAGTCTTGTTGCAAAACAGACTGAAGCATAAAAGGGAATAAACAAAGCTCTGTATCAAAGAGATCTTGTTTCATTTTTGTAATGTCTGAATTGTCTCAGAAAAGGATCTTTTTTTCCCCTTTAAACAACCTGTAAGATTCCAAGTGTGGTGTAGATGTCTGCAAGTAGTTACAATAATTGCTTCCGTTAGAAAACTCAAATCCAACTGCACTAAAAGGTGCTTTTTTTGATTCTAGGCCTGAGGCTGAGAGCAAAATTCTTCATCCTGCTGAGGCTAGTCAGATTTTACACCCTCTGGTAAAGGGAATAGCTCTGCTTATCTGTTATTACTACTGCCAACATATACAACTTCTGGATGTTACATAGCTAGAAGGAAAAGAAGCTATAACAGAAAGGGAGGAAAAGTTTTAATGTTTTAGAAAATATACCTATATCAACAATTTAAATTAAAGCAATAAAACTTTTTTTTTTGATAGGTAATTCAACAGCATTATAATTCTTTAGATTGCTAGAATCCACTAAATTACTCTGCTGCTTCACTGCACTACGAACTATTAGTTTATCTTTAATACTCTCGTTAAGCGTTTCATATTCTGTGTGTCAAATTTTTCAGAGCCTCCTTGAGGCTATTCAAATATCAAAATTGGAAATGTCAGATCTCATTTATAGCAACTACACTGCAGTAAAAAGAAACCCCTTAAATTTTTAGAAGAACTATGATCAGTGATTTAAGGAACAATGGCCTTTTTGAACAAATGCGTTGCATGGGACTTATAGATTACAAATATCTGCAGGAGTGACTGTGATGACTCATTGTACTATTTTTTTTCCCTTGGCTATTACTGAGGGCTCTAGACCTATTTTAAACCTCCAACTTCTCTGCAAAGATACACAGCTGAAGAAAGAAGGTGAAAAGAAATCATCCTGAAAGCACAGAATCCCAAGAAAATCCACGTATCTTTAATTCTGGTAAGTGAAAAAGCCATGCTAATCAAATCATTATCTTGGGCTAAGGCTACTGCAAACACAATAGCATTGGTGCTACAATATTATTATAATCTATTCCCTTTCTTTTCATGAAAGCTTACAAAGAAAGAGAATAACAGAGCAGAAGAAAAAACTTCCAGAGCCATGTAATATGCACAAGGGAGGGAGGATGTTTAAGCTTTTCTTCAGCATCAGTCTGGCAGCCAAGGCTAGAAGGAAGATTCCTGAAATTTCACAGCAGAGCTGGTGTACTTAGCTTCTTCCTTGCCAGGCACTGATGCTCAGTATCTTCCCACCTAATGTTTTGTTTTTCCAAAGTAGTAGATTAGCTCAAGTATTATTTTCTTCCTGTTAGCAGCGAAAAAGACCCAAACACATTACTACAGCTATGCTAATAGGAAATCATTCAGATTAACTTCAGATACTTAGATAATGCTGTTTATCATTTTGGGTTTTTTTGCCTGGAAACAACAGATAGGGAATTTTGGATTAATTCAGCCTCATCTCTTTGGCCTTCAAGATGGGTTTGCAAACTCTGCCAGCTCTCTCAGGGTGTTGTGTTGCACACAGAGTGAGGAGTGAACACAGAACTACATATAATGAAGAGTGTGGCGTGGTTATGGTATGGCTGAAAGAAGAAAAAGCGCACCTGGAGGCTCTAGCTGGTGCAGGGTTATTGTGCTGATATTTACAGCAGTGCCTGTGGCTCAGCTGGCAGCGACTGGGCTGAGCAGGGCAGACGCTCTGCGCACTCGGATACGGAGTGATGCCGGCCCGGATCACACAGGTCACTGCACGCTGCCGAAACACGGAGCAGCCACTGGTGCTATGGGACTTCAGCCCACTTATGTTCTGCTTACAAACTTACCCCTCCTGAAACGCACCCACAGCCTTGTATGACTCCGTGATTTAACATCACAGTGAGGGGGCTCTGGAGGCAAGAACTGTACACGTAAAGACTAGCACTAGAGATACGAAGTAGACGCATTTCTTCTGCCTTCCCTTTTCTCTTTCTTCAAAATAATTAGTATTATCACTATTCAGGAAAAATCACTATCATGAGTGACACTAGTTAAGAAGAGCCTGTGTGCTCAAAAGGTTATTTAAGTAAGCTTTGTACACTACAAACATTTGCCTAAATGAAAGATTATTTCTTTTCCCTATGAACCTTCTCTTGTATGTCTACAGTGTATGACTACTACTGATTCTAACGTGATATAACATTACATAGTTTATTTTAAAAATATGTTAGATACTCTGGGCTCTAGATCCTTTCAGCCCGAAAGGCAATAGCAGCATGCCATTCAAAGATATATAAAATACAGCTGCTGTTGTTGTCCTACTGATTTTTTGCTTCCTTAGGAGGCAAAAGTCAACTGACCCAAACATCAGCAAAATGGAAAAACAGAATTGATATACAATAGTTTTCTGTAACACATGATATAAGCCAGTTAACGGGAACAGAGAAATACTCAATCCTTTGGAAAACATTTGGCATTTTACTATACTACTCCTTGGATGTTCCTAATTAATTTCCGGTTTTGGTTTGGGGTTTTTTTGGACTTAATTATGTCCTATCTTTTAAACACAGTTCTGTCTTCTATTTTTCAAACCAGCATTCCCACTCAAATTCTTGCTTATATTTTACTTTGAATCTCTGTCATATTTTTCATCCATTACTGTCTCAAGAACCACTGACTTGGACCTCAAAGCCAGTTACTGCCCTTTTTTCCTTCTCTCTTTTTTTTTCCCCCCATACTCTCCAGGCAGATGGCTCTGTTCAGGAAAGCGCTCCAGCCATTTAGAGCCCATGTTCTAAACAACATTAAAACAGCCACAAGAATTTCCTAATCCCTCTACAGGTTCATGTGTGTAAGTATCTACTGCTGTTGGTCATTAATTATTTTTACTGAGACACTTCAAAGCTCACTCACACCTATTCTGTCAGGCACTGTATAAATACACATTAAAAGCACAGCCCCCTGCCACTAGAACAAAACATTATAATCTGTGTAGCAACACACTCCCAGAAACATTCCTTTAAAACATGATTGCTGTTGTTAAGACTATAAGCTTTGGAGGGTAGGAACAACCTTCTCCTTACATGAATTTATGACAGTAGAGCGCAGATCTATAGGTGCTACTGGAAAATAACATGACCAAAAAAAAAAAAATATCAAACAGAAGTGTGAATAAAGAAAGCGATCATTAAATAACAATGTAGAAGAAATTAATGCCAACAAACTAGCACACAAACACTGGTGCAGGCAACGCTTATTTACACTAAGTGAGCTCTGGGTGGTAGAGAAGAGGACGGTGTGACAGCAGGAACCCAAGGGCGGAACGGGAAGGCTGCTGGCACCCCCAGGCAAGAACAGCAGCATTTCTCCTCCCAGTTAAGAATATACCGGTGGAGAGGCTCTAAAGAGGGATTTGGCACACGGTCACCTTAAAGCAAGGCCAGAGTCAGAAAGGTCACAAAGAAGCTACACGCTGAGCAGGGATCCAAAGGTTTTCCTTTTGGGGTTTCCTTTCTAGACAAGGGTACTCACCATGGTTCTTTGTTTCTACACACATAAACATGCCCTTATCTGCTTCACAGGAGTGCAGAGGGCACAATGTCCATATTTGTAAATGTTTTTTTTCCAAGAGAAATGGATGAATAGGTGGGGGTGTAGGTAAGTTTCTCTACTTCTTACCCTTCATCTTTTTGCAGCAGGGAAAATCCCCTACTAGGATTACATACAGAAGTTCTAGTTTCTCTCTCCATCTTTGGACTAGCTTCTCCAGGACTGGACTGATTAAACCCTACAGATGTGATTGCATCCTCACACTCACTAATCACCACCACGGAATCCTAATCAACAGCCAAAGAACTAACGGAGTGCTCAGATTGTTAGTACTTAATTGTCAAAGCCACGACTCTGACTATTGGTTTCCGTTTTTTAAGATGGAGATTTAAACTTTCAAATTTCATTTACTTAGGCTAAACTTCTACATTTCTTTTGAAATAAATACTTAAAATTGAAGCTACAGTTATTCTAGTCTGTTCTTGTGGAACCATCTACAGTTTCCAACAGATTTTCTATTCTATTGAGATATTTCAAGTCTGACTTACCCTATTCAATTCAAATGCATAAAATTAATTAGTCATACAATTTATTTTGAAGTCATTTATGTATTTATGTATACAAAGAACAAATACAATTACAGAATTGAAAACGCAATTAGTAAGTTAAAAATACAGCATGATCATGCACTCATTTCTACTGAAGTGGCAGAAAAACTTTTTATTGCAGAAAGAAAAAAGACAAAGCCTCAAGGCTCAACTCCAGAGAGAACACCTACAGCAATGATCTTCAGACAGAATAGATAAAATTATACTTTCAGTATACCTACTGTAGAAAGTTATTAAATATAGACTGATATAGATACAATTTTCCTCCTGTAAGCACCTCTAATATTCCTTTGTTGCCACAATCAAGAATGGTAGACATTTAAAAGTTTAACTGCTCGAGAAATCAAAGTATATGACATGATAGATAGGTAAGCAGAGGAACAAAGGTGTTAGAAAATTTCAAAAGGCAGTCAGTTAGCTGGATAACAAGTTCTCAAGACGTGTGTTTCTCTGTGTCACAAAACCTTGTGTCACAAGGCTAATACTTAGCCTTGTGATCCACTGCACTAAATACAACATGTCCCTGTAAGCTCAAATTCTGTGATCAGCTCATGACTCTTGACAATGCAGGTGAGTACATGTCTCTTAACCTTATTGAAGGCCACCATAAGTCAACCCAATTGTTGTTCTCTGCCTTGAATTTTAATGCCATTAAAAAAAAATAAAAAACAACATATAAAATCATACAGCTCATCCTGTCAGCCCACAGGATCAGATAAACCCTACCTAAGGGCCTGCAGAGAAGGTGTAGGGGAATGAAGATGGAAGCGCTTCACCTTGAGATGATCGTCACCTTAATTCCCACACCTGCTGAGCTTCCTCAGCCTTTCACGCTCAGGTCAACCAGACACCCACAAATGCAGCGGTAGCACTTCATCTGCAGCATCAAGTACGCTTTCCATATGAGCAAAGAAGAGTGCAGTCCTATCCCCAGCCATGCAAAGCTCCACAATTAATACTCTTGGCCTCTGGTGTGGTTCTTAACAAGCAGATTAGAACACCTGCTATTAATAACCAAGCCATGCCTCACCGAGAAGTGCAACTTCTAACCACTCTGAGCAAAAGGAATCTTCATTTCCACATAGGTATCATCTTCCATTTTCAAATGTATATATCCAAAAAACACCCCACACCTGTCCTGCTGATTTGGCCTCCATTACACCACACAGGATCACTAGCATTCCTTCCCTCCAGCAAATCAGAAAATAATGAGATGGCTTGTTGGCAATCATCCTTCTTATACATTTAGATCCAGCCTAAGAAAGAAAAATTCTTTTGCATCACACCAGACATAGACACATGACGAGAGCCCTCAGCCAGCAACAGGGGAAGAGTTCCTCAGGTAAACAGAGCTCGCTAGACTTAACCATTTTCATTTTTCATTATTTGACTCCATGTAGTGTTAGATTATTAACCAGAATATTATTTCCTCTTTCTTAAAATTCTTTCTTAAGCTACCTCAGTAAAAGGTTTATTCATCCAAAGGATACCATTACAACTGGCATTTTCCCAAATGATTCATAACTGTGGTAGAACAAGAACCCTTTCAAGCCAAAACGTGGCCTGTCATGAAAAAGTTATTTCTGACCTACAAAGCATAACCACAGGTTTTAACTTTGTCATACTCTCTAAGTCATCAGCAACTGACAACCACCAGCACGTTTCAGAATGTGAAACTGGTCCAACTGGGACTCAGGCTGGGCAGGTCTACCCACAGCCTGCTGAGAGAAGCGTACGAGGTGAAACGTAGCATTTCCTCTGGTGCAGCTCTAAAAGGAGATCAACCAGACCAGTAAGTCACAAGCAAGCATGGTACAGGTGCCAGGGCCTTCAAAGGGCTGCTCCTTTTCTCCACGCTTAAAATAAGCCTTGTTTAAGTAAAAACAAACAAAAAGTAAATCAAGTTTGTAACACTCTTAACTTTCTGATACATAGACCCGTGGGAAGGAGATGTACTCGGGGAGGAGGAAGGAGAAAGGGAATCATCAGGTATTTTGTGGTTGATAAAAACTTGGTCCAAGCGTTGCTGGGTGTGCATACAGTTTTTGTCTCCCTGTTCAGATGTTGTTGAAACAGTAGACTTTAAAGAAAATGTCAATGAATCCTCATAAGCACTATACATGACCTCTGGGGTAATTAGCAATCATTCAAAAGCAACAAGACTAAAATGTTCTATTCTTTATTACTGTCAGCTCTTGTCTTGATCAGCATTTTAATAAAGATGGTTCATTGCTAAGACAGTTTCATGAATCAGTCATAATTACATTCTGACATGCAGTGAATAGTAAAGCAAAACTAAATATCACTTCATCAACCTTTCTAACCTTTATGCAAGTATTAACTGTAAATAATTTTTACACAATCTTACAACAGAAAATCTGCATATTTCTTAGCTTTGTACATACCCTACCTTAACTGAATATCCTGTGACCTATACCTGAAAAAAATCCCCTTACAATCAGGCATAATTACTTAGTCTTGCATGATATTCAGGTGTTGCCTTTCACAGATCAAATCAACTTCAAGTACAAAAGGCTATTTGTTCTACAAAACAGTACAATGCTTTAAGGGGTTAACTAAGTTGTTTTTACAGTCTTTCCCCCCCATATTCTTCTGCAATAACAAAATATGGAAAAATTGCTACAATAGCCTTGGAAACTTCATGCTTGTTTGAATTGTAAACACCGTAACAAAACAATCAAAAAATCCCCAATACCACACAATTTCAAGGAAAACTTTCAAAGTGTCATTTGAGAATATTGTACGCTATCAATGAAACTAATCATGCTAAGGTTAATTTTGAATGACAAGTGTTTTATTTGTGAATTATTTTTAAACAGACCTAGAGCAAAAAGATCTGGGAAGTGAAATACTGCCAAATGTAATTTTTAAATCAATTTTTTTCTTACACTTGTGACAAGAACATTTAAACTTTAAACTGAAGAGTTCAGCAGAGATAAATTTAGAGGTAAAATTAATTCAATGGAAGTTGCACAAGTTTACATTACAGCCTTCCAAGCTTTAACAACTAATAAAGCCCACCATTCTTGCTACCACAAGGAACATACGATCTATTGTACAACTTTTCAATAACTTTATTTTAATGTCTAGCTACAAATCAGCTACCCCCTAGGAAGAGAAAAAATAGACAATTAACTTGTAAAATAATGGTGCATGAATAAAGACAGAGACTCTTAAAATGTACTGTTCTGTGAATAGTATTTCAGATATTCAGACAAAAGTGAAAGAATTCAGGAGGTACAGATGTGCCTGTGCTGGGTAGGAGACAAGTAGCCTCTCATTTTTCCAGTCAGGGAGCAGAAGAATGGCAGAGTAAACTTCCATGCAATAAGAACTACACTGAACAGCTCTCCCCATTTCACATCCCTCAGGAAAAAAACTGTCCCCACAGAGTAAGTGTAAATGCAAAAAAAAAAAAAAAAAAAAAGTAAAAAAACCCCAACCCACAAACCACTGTATAAACATTCAGTTTTGCTAAAGAACCAACAATGACTGTAACTTTCAATCTCCCAGTAAACAAGCTGTGGCATTCTGCAAAATAAAAAGGTCAAGAGTTCACTCTGAATTTATAACATGATGTTTCATAAGCTAAGGGTCAAATTCACCCTAATACATGTACTTCATTGGAATTATACCCTGGATTAAACTATTTGTCTAGATTTCTTTTTGCTGTTGGTTTTCTTTTTAACATTTGATTTGTATTTCTTTTCCCACTATTAGCCTTTGCTCCTGCCAGAGCTGTTGGCAGGCAGGAAAAAAAAAAAAGGGAAAAAAAAAAAGTAGTATTGATTTACGAAGCTGGATTTCCCAGAATAAAAAAAAAAATGTGATTAAGATCTAAACAAAGGCTAAAGATGGCTTACGCTTAGCTCTGATGAGGTCCACTACCTCATTACCAACAACTGAAAACTTCTGATGCATTTTGTTTCTAGGGAATCCAAAAGTCCTTGCTGTAAAGCAGGCTGGGGGGTGCAGGGGCCATTCACTCTCTCTGTATCACAACCATTATGTAAGAAGTATAAAACACTGCCTTTATGCTGCCAAACCACAATGACTCTTCTTACATCAAAGCGTTTTCACCACTAGGGTTTTTTTTCTCCGAAATTTATTCAAGCCAAGGGCAGGGAGACAACAATTCATACACGCTAATTACACCTAATTATCTATTCCTTTTTTTTTTTTTTCCACCAGCTTCGGCCAGTGCTATTTGCTATCTGGGTTTCTCACAACCTCCCCTTGCCCTGTCCATCCAGCTCAACAGTAAAGTCTTTGAAGAAAACAGTTGTGGCTTCTTAGAATTTTAACAATATAAGGTTCAACTCAAATTAAATTATTCTATTATTAGTTTTGACACATTTATGTGTTAAATATGAAGGCCTCTTGGTTAATTTGGCAAATTCCTCACATCTCTTCATGGCTAGAATTGCTGGTAACACCCTCTCTTGTAGGAGCTTCTCCTCATGCTTTCTTTTCATGATCTAAATGAAATGTTTATTGGATTAAAGTTCTTCTCTGCAGACCTCCACGGTGGCCTGTGACAAAGAGCTTAAAAGCTTTATTAATTGGCTGGGGCTTTTTGGAGGGAGGCAGGACCTCATTTCACATTACATCACAAGCAAATAAAACTGCCACGTGTAATTAGACTAATTTACCCTGATACTGCAGGAATCAACTATTCCATATCTATGATATGCTTTGATTTACTCATTTTAATCAAGGAGTAAACAAACCAAGCAAGAACTCAGGAAATTCTATTAAAGGAAGTGAGAAGGCAAGGAGCCTGACACTGAGCTACGGGACTATTTTATCCTTAGATAAAGTTTTGATCTGCATCTAAACAAACTGTCTAGGAGCAGGTATGCGTAAGACAGACATAGATGGCAAACAAATGGAACATCTTAAATATCAAGAGAACACACTAAAGCAACAGGTACCTTGTAAAATAGTTTAACAGTTACGTGCTCTAAACTCCAGAATTCAAATAATCCTTCTGTTTAAATTAACACACACACAGGCTTACAGGGCTGAATGCAGAAAGGGCTGGTAACTTCTAATCTGACACCTTGCTTTCCAAATACAACATTTTGTTCATTAACAGTTTTACAAATCTGTCAAACTGAAATTATCTAGAAACTTTATTGATGCCTACAATAAAAACTCTTCCAATCATGCTGTATTTTGTATTTTCGATTTTTTCTATGTTTAATTAGGTATGCTTCACAAAAGATGAGTACTTCTATTACTTGCAGAGAGAGAGAACAAGAACAAATGCTCCTTCTACTTAGGAGTTTGCTTGGTTACATACTAAGAAGGGAAACAAAAGGCCCAACATCTTCAGTAATGAAAAAGTCAATTGATAGGCAAAGCCATCACAATATCAAAGGCCTAATCCCTGCAATTCTGACTCAGGTGACAGTTCACAGGGGTCAGAGTGGCTGACACTGACCTCAAAAGCAGGTTTTAACTATTCAACATACTGAAAGCTGCTGGGCTATCACACCATTAGACTGGAACAAACTGACAAATCAATTTCATCAAGGAGATGACTTTTTTTGGGGGGGGTGGAAAAAGGCAGATCCGCCAATCAACAAATCCCTGCATTTCTCACACAGGTGGTTGGACAAAAGCAGAGTGCCCCATCAAAGGCATTTTCTATCTACCGAATGCCTTTGTACCAAACTAACTCCCACAATTTCCTTAGGGATAGCTCGAAATGTTGTAAAACAAATATTTTTCACACAGTCAAACTAAGTTACTGAAAAGGGAAACTACTTTTAAATTCCTCTATTTCTTGCTTTGAATGAAAGGGTATATTTTAATTAAAACTAACCAGAGTAGACAAAAATGTAAATACATAATTATTAACCAATTTCAAGACAGACAGTGAATAATATAACATAAAAAGATACATTATTTTCTATTGGAGAGGAGTGTACAACACTTACTGTTAAAGCAGTTTTAACCAAATATTTTTAAAATAAATAATGATTTAGTCCCAAACAGCAAAAGAGAAAAAAAAAGAGTTCACTACAGGAAGTTTACAGTAATTTCATGTCCTACTGATAACAGGTTTCCGGCTGATTCTTTCTCTTTAGTTAAAACAATCAACACAGGTAGCCGAAGCCAAACATTTTTATTTTAAAACTGTATCTTTTTAAAGCTCAGGCTATGAAAGCCCCTAAAACTTCATGATTTTCAGTTAGAACTTAGTGCAGTGCAGGCCTACTGCATGAAGAAAACTTGAAAAAATGCAGAAGTTACTTATCTGGTATTTCACTTCTGCTTGACATTTTTAAATTTTACGCTACAGTTCCAGGAAACCTTTGGAAGCTCAAGAACTGCTCATTTAGAAGTTATAGATTCTAGAGAACAAACTATTTGAGAAGCTTTCCTTCATGATTGTCCAAACAATAAAGCATTGAACTAGTCACTGCATTAGAATTAGGATGCCAGAACACTTAAGGCTTGTTTAATGTCTTCATTAAACACCTGAAAAAATTAAAATCTTGCCAAAATTACTACCAAACCAGTAAATTAAACTGTGCTTTTTTTTTTTTTGAAGAGCCTCATTTCAGATCTTGCATCAAACTCAAATTGCTTTATTTGTAAACCAGGTTTAAAATGCATAGAAAAATTTTATATTTGTTATTGGTTTACGTTAACTTTTAGAGTATTTCTGCTCCAAGCATTTGAACAAAGTAACTGTGAGCAATGTATGTTTTTCTTTCCAAGAACTGCCTTTGTTAAAAAAAAAAAAAAAATGCCTAGGAGTTCCGCACACTTTAAAACACTTGCTAAGAGATGCTACAAGATTAAAAGCTCAATCAGAAGAGACTGAATCTAATTGCAATTATAGAATTAAAAGATTTTCCTTTCTAATACTTCTTATCTCTTTAAATCCCTATCTTCATGAAATTCCATGGACTGAAGAAGCACTCCGATCTGTTGCAGAAACAAAGCCTTCCATAAAGAATACTGTTTCCCAAACAATTTTAGTCACAACAACAAACCAATCAATTGAGAGTTTTTCTCTAGTTATGAAAACTACTACTTTAAGTTACAGGATTAAAGAATCACTGAAAAATTGCATCACAAACTATTTCAAAAGCTGAGAACACTGGGATGGGTTCAGAATTGGGCAGGGGACACATGCAGGGCAGGAAGAGTTGCCAATAGTCTTACTGGTCTGATTAACTACACAGACCTGGAGATTTTATGTGGCCCCTGAAAAGTGGAACTGAACAACTGCACCTCCCACTGCAGGCAGGGTGATTCAGCAATCACTTGTCCCCAGTAATCTACTGCCTAGAAAGGCAACACAGACAAATTTCGCAAGATAACTGTATCTTCCCTAGAGTGCTGCTTCACCTTTTTGCCTATTCCACAAAAATTGGTTTGTAGTTATCTTTGTAACTAATAGGAACCCAATTCCAGATACTGGAATTATGTAGCCTGAAGAAAACAAAAATAATAAGAAAATCAAGGATGAGCATAGGTAATTCTAGGTCTAGGAAATAAACAAGGTTTTTTTGTCAATTTGAAGGGAAATATATTTGTATAAGAGTTACCAGGGTATCTAGGAACTACGCGTTCCATTTATGAGGAATGGAAACAGCCTGAAACCTATTTCAAGTGAAGCACCCCTTCACAGAAATGTACTATTGTTACTTGCCATTCATCCCATCTTTCCAATAATATTTAAAGGAAATTGAAGCTCCTGTGTTGAACCTGAACTACTTTTAGTGCTAAAACCTTACGCTACGATTTATGCTCATAAAAATTAATTTCCTAAGCAAACAAAACCAACACACCCATTCACCCCCCATTGACCAAACCCCAAACAAAAGCCCTGCAGGAGTCTCTGAGTCCAGAGAAAACTAAGATAGAAGTTAGTCCAATTTGTCAAAGTCAGGGAACAGGTTAGATGATAATGACACTACCAGACATGGCACTTAGAATAAGGTGAAGGTACAGAAGACAGCAAACCACAATTGAAAGCATCCAATGTACTATTTTTCCATTATATTTCCATGCAAAACCCTGGAAAATGACCCTAAAAATCATACATGGAAACTATACACAGCTGATGCAGAAGCTACTCCATCCCATAACCAGTGCCAGGAGAGAAGGTACAGGATGGCATGGTACAGACTACACACGCACTGGGGAGGCCTAAACCTGCATTTCTCAAACCACTGCAGCCAGAGCATCGATTTAGTTCTATTCACACCTTAGTAACGTAAAGGTCATTTGTTAAAATTGTACTTTAAAATACTTTCCAGTGCATTTTTTTTTAATGCCTAAGTCTGATGTGTTGAATTCAAAATGTAGATTTGGAAATTTTTGAATTATTATTTGTAATACTTTGCCATTACCCTTCCACTTTGCAACTAAGGTCATTTGTTGATAAGCTTCCTCTGGTCCACCTTTCAGGCATTATTTTTTTGGGAAAGAATCACGTTACATTGGCAACATTTATTAAAATAACATTAAAGACAGCTACATTTAGAGCATTGTTAAAACACAAAGATGTAGGGGAAAAACCAATGACATATAATCCAGAATTTTAGAAAGGCCCTTGAGAAGAGAGTGTTGAGTGAAGCATTTTTTCTCCATTCATAATTACAGTAATGTTTGTCCACCTCTAGTCTGGGTTGTGCTACTTGTTTCTTTTCACACCACTCCCTCCTCTGTCATAGCTCCAAACCAATCCATCTTTAGGACTTTTCTCAGCATTCTATCCACAAGGTCCCTTCTAAAAAATGTAGATTGTTTTCCCAGTCCAGATGAGGTGTTCTGTATGCATAAACTACATTTCACTTTTTTTTCCTTCAGCTAGCCAAAAAAAGAGGAAAAAAAAGAAACTACAAATAAGCACACATGATACATGTTCTTTACGTTTGATCATCAGTGAAATGAAAGAGCCTTACATTTATCAAGGAAGAAAAATAAGAGTCAAACAAGGAAAGACACATAAGAAAGAAATATTTGCCATGGATGCTGCATTTAAAAAAAAATGCATATGAAACTACTACTATTCTTGAAAACACTCTATGATCAGGACCTGTCCTGCATCCAATGCAGTCAGCTACACTGAATCTGAAGTGGAAGTGGTTGTTCGTTTATTTTTATGGTTCTTAATTTTCTAAAGGCATCCAGGCAAGAACCACTTCCACTGGGAACCTCCCTGACTTTATACACAGCCATTCTGAGACACATGGGAGTGCCACATTCATGTCAATGGCATATTAACATGGAAACCTGTTTACTGCTCAGATGTCAACAGCAGATGGGATTTTCAAAGGTGCTTAGGCAACCAAGCAATCTTATGAATCCGAAATGCCCCACTGAAAACTCAAGACACTGTCAAGTGCTTTACTGCTGATCACCTTAACAGAAATATCCAACCAATGTATCTATTCAGCAATTCCAAATTTATTATTAAAAATATCTGTGACTTACCCAGAACTTAGAAGTGTGAGTTCAACATACGTTCTTTTTAACAGCAAAATAAGCACCAATTGTATTATGCACATCAAGAGAGGATGCTCCATCTTTTAATCTTTTAAAATGAAGCAGTTCCAGTTTACGTCCTGCCACACCAGAACACCCAGACCCCAGAAAACTTGTCTCAGAACTGCTGCCTGTTGAATGGTACATGAAGCCTCACAAATTCCATTCAGAAAACCACTTACGCACAAGACAGACCCAGAAGCAAGGTAATTGAGGGGCACACACCAAACACTACTCTCCCCACACCAATGGAACACCGAGCTTTTGTAGCATAATAAATGTAAGATGTCCCCAACTACAATGCAGTATGACTGTCAGAGGAACACTGTGTTACACGGTAGACACACATCAGTAAGAAAGTCCTATTCAGACAAACAAATTCTGCTACCTTCGTCAAAAAGGTAACTTTGTCATACTAAAAGTGTCCAGCTTTCAAGCCACGTTAATTCTATAGAGAAGAAGAGTTCCTTTTTGCCTTACCTTCCAGTATTTTTGCTCCAACCAGTTAAAGCATATACATCTTACCTGGAATCTAGTATCAAAGCAATTGTATACAATTCTCTAATTTACTAATACGGCAGGCAAAATTGAAAAGCATTTAACAAGCGACTCTCCTTACCTTCAGCACAGCAATGAAAGGTACAAAATTAGCTCTCTGAAGACCATTTTTATAGAGATCTGAAAGAAAAGAAATTAGCACCATTTTGCTACTTAGTCTTAATAACAATGGCAGCTTGTCTTTTAGTCTGGCAAATAAAACTCAGTGTTGCTAGACAGAGGAGAAACAAAAGGTGGAAAAGAAGACCTAAAATAGATTTCTCTTCTTTTGCTGCATGAAAATTCAATACATTCTCAAGGAAGATAGGAACATCCTGAAAAAGTCTAAAAAAGGCAGGGAGTGAAAGATGACTTAAGTTTCTAACGATATATAGCTGATAGCTGATTTTAGCAGAAGAAATAAGGGCAGCATCTGTTTTACAAATCCCTTTTTATATCCTTGCTGTAACAGTGGGTATACAATGGTATAAGGCCAAAACCATGCAACTGCTAAGTGCCAAGTATTTGGCAGAGGGGAAAAACCTACCATAAACTAAAAATAAGCTATTTGAGTTTACAAAGTTAGTATCATTCTTATTCAGTGTACTGAGGTACACTTTATTATCTAGCAATTCTACCAGGTACAACCCCTTTTACCAAATCAAGAAAAAGTTAAATTAGTGTGTAAGCTTATGCAAAGTTGCTAAAAATACAACTGAATTTAAAAAAAAAAGTAATGTTATGTAACAAAATGCAGTTCTGCACTCAAAGAAAATGCAAATTAATAAAAAGAAACCTGGAAAGCAGCATTCTATATCTTATTTATTTCTGGATTTTATATAGCATAAATGTCTCTTCTCTGGAAACTATCCAACTGCCCAACATGTTCATAATAGAAGGACTTGTTCTTTGAAAACATTATCACTGGAACTATATGATGAGCTGCTATGTTTCATTGATATTAGGAAGCCTTATAAAAAGGCAGTACAGCCCCTATGAATGACAGGAGGAATAAGAGAATACAGGCACCTGGCAGAGATGTTGCCAAAATTCCCCACAAAGACCACCCCAGGTTACCAGTATCGCCTATATTCCTCATAATGCCTGAATGCTACAACTAAGCTAAAGCTTTTACATGCTACCAACACCTCATGGTGGACAGAAGATACAGTGTCCATGAGAAACCAGTAGGACACCTACAAAATGGTTTTCACAAAATTGGGTATGTATATAGAAACATATAGGAAAATTGTCAGTGAAGGTGATTCCACACCCTAATTACTAACAAAGTCGTATGAAGTCATATATTAGTTTTTCATTCAAGTCATAGATTATCCTCATTCCTAACTCTGCAAATCACGATAGCTATCCATTTGTTAAAACAGCAATCAATCGCACATTTACTTGCAAACAATAGTGAACAGTGTAACAGTACTGTAAGACAGCTACTTCTGTTAGTTCTTCTGGTTATTAAGGCTGTGAATTTCCTATTACATCTCTGGTTTGTGGGGATAAGAAACAGTAATTTTGGTGGAGAAATGAAGCCAGGATTCCTCAAACACTGCACCCAAGCACTTCCCCTCATATTCCTCTGGGACAGAAGTTTCACATGGTTAAGCATAGCACTAATGGTCAGCAGCTGGGTACATCTGCTCTCTAACAAAAAAGCCACTTTTCCCTTTTGTAGCCACAGGAAATGAAGCTCTTAATTCAGTCTTAAACCTTGATGTAGCAGAGTACACTAACCCAAATCTCCTTCCTGTGGGAGGATTTCAGACACACACACCGTGAGCGTGCAGGAACAGTGAGAAGGGAAGAAGAGACAGGCATTGACCAAGCCCTGGACTGCAACACAGCTCAGGTCTGGAGATGCCATGCTTGAGATTCTCTCTTCAGCACCTACTACAAGCAGATGTCTTTCAGGTTGACACAGTCATTTAATATGTATTAATGTTAAAAGACATGATGGTAATGGTCACAAACTGACATCTTTAATTTCAGATGTGGGATACAATCCCCAAGTTAAAATAAAAATCTCTCCTGAACTTCAAAGAGTAGTGCTTCAAAACACACAAGGATGGTTCCCAAGTGAGTGAGGCACCAGCATCCAGTTTATCTGTAGTTCACCCAGCTACAGTTTGTTCAAACAAGGAAAATAAACCAACAGAAATTATTTCTCACTCTAGTAACAACATTTGAGTGCACTGTAAATCTTTAGTGATTCTCTTTTACCCAATTAATTTGGGTGGAAAAGTTAACTGGTAGTTACAGTTCGTACTGTAACTCTTGAGTATTTTTGGCAAACGTTTGAAATTAATCTGAAGTGTCATAAATATTGCATAGAAATCATGCATTATGCTAACTGCTAACACTACAAGAAACATTTTCCTCACTTACAAAAAACTGCAATTACTGCTTGGTTAAAACTCACACATACAGGGGGGGCTTTATAGAAGGACCTATCTAGCAAGTCATGGTCTATCTAAAAATATTGTTAGAAATGGTAATAACTCTCCACCTAAGTAATTCCCAACAGATGACCTCAAACAAGGCTGTAAGAATGACGTCTTGATAAGGGGTACAGCTTCTCCTTTGAGCTGGTGAATCAAGTCTTCAGGTTTCCTAGTTAAACACCAGGAAGGAATGTAGTTTCATTTGCCCTTTTTTTCTGCTGAATACGATTTTTTCCTACCCTGGAACACACTCAAAAGACAGGCAATATTTCACCATTCCTCAACTTCCCTGTCCCCAGATACCCTCCCAGTGGTTTGGATAGAGCAGAGAGGATCAGAAAATACTGAAAGATTTGGGGGGAAATGGCCAGGAAGGAACACCTCGAGTTTGGGAGAAGACAGGAGTAAGTCTTAGTGAAAAACCTTTCAAATTAAGAACACGAAAAAGCAGAGGACAAATTGGAATATCTCAGATTCTTGAAGACTACAGAGTTTATTAGTATTAAATATTATATGATTTTAATTTAATGCTTTGTAATATACTGAGATTCATTAGATTTGGACAATACTAGTAGCATGTTTGTTTTTACCTTCTGGCGGCCTGTTAGATGTTGCTACAACGACAACCCCATTTTGGAACAGATTTTCAAAAAGCTGTTTCAGAATCATGGCATCAGCAATGTCAGTGACCTGTAGAAGACAACACATTTGTTTTATCTTGCTTTCAGCTTCTGCCGCAATAGATCTGCAAGTGGCTTTATAGCTAGGAAAAATGCTTGTTAGTGAAAGCCACGAAGAAAGATTCTAATTATTGCTTGGTGAGGAAAAAAAAAAAAAAAGGGATAATTAATAAGCAGTGAATGTACCACAGTCTTTCAGAACTTGCCCGCTCTTTATTGTAGAACTCCACCATTTCTTTACCAATTGCTAAATGATTCCGTGTTAACTTCTATTATAAAACTACAGGTGGGAGACATAGAAAACAGACCTAAACATTTAAGAGGCCTAATTAATTAGAAACAACATGAAAAAAACCAGAAGACAGAAAGAAAATACACATCGATTGTTTTACATTTCTATTACCTTTGAGGCAAAGGTTTGCAGAGGTGAATTTAAATGGTTATGGGACTTCAGAAATAAAGACAAGTAGCCAACTATACATAATCAGCTGCTGTTGAAAATAGAATGATATGACATAGATACTATTGTGTGATTGTTGCAAAAAACAATTCAACAGATGGCCCATCACAAAAATAAGCAATTTCATTGTTCTTTTTAAGTGCCTTCTATTACTGTCCATGAATAATCAAAAGGCACGGCAGTCACTTCCAGCACAGTCAGCCTCTTCTAACCTTCAGTAACAAAACACTAACAAAAAATAAAAATGGGTGGGACAAGTGATACTGGCAGGGGCTGGGGAGGGGAGTGTGTGGATGGCACAAAGAAAAAAAAAGACTAAAAGAAAAGCCATAAGGTAAAATTTCTTTCAACATCTAAGTTTAGCTTAACTAACTTGCTTTACAGTACCAAGAAATAAGTGGTTTCTGTTTTGCATTCCTCTCTGTACAAATGAAAAAATTTAGTATCTTTTTCCAAACAAAAAGCCCCCATTGTTACAACAGCCATTTCTATTTCACAGGAGTTCACCAGCTGAGATCAGCAATCCTAATAAGCAACCCAGCTTTATTACCATTACACCTGTCTCTCCTGCATTTCCTTTGATTATGATATAGTCACTTGTTGCATTTTGACTTGCCAAAACAGACCCCAGTTCTGAGAAAATAAAAAAGTGGTGGCATGCCCAGAGTTCTACACGCTCATACACAACAGACTGACAGACTGCCATGCTTTCACCAGTTTAGATGTGTATGTTGTGATGGGAATACATCTGCAGAAAGATTTAACCAGTATAATTTTTTTTCCTACTTTATCACACACGCACACCCCCGACCCCCCCCTAAATTTCTAAGTCACTTTTCTGGGCAGCAAGAAAAAAAATAATTCTACATCAGACACAGCAGAGGACCTAGGTTACATTTCTGAGAGCTAGTTTGGAAGCAACAGTGTTCAAAAGGAACCGTAAGAAAACACCACAGTTTTCTTCTTCCAAAGATTTCATCTAATTAGCTCTGTGCAATGCATTCATATGGATTTTTAATTTCTTTTTCAAAACCAGTTTTGCACAATCAGTAACACATCCCTCAAATTTGCACATCTCTGATCATGCTCTTTGAATTATTGGATCTTACTGTAGTGGCTCACTATTGTACTATATGTCTAATGTAGCTGCTTACCCACCCACCTATTGAGAATTTATTTCTTCTGAATTTTCCTGCTCCTAAAAAACCCCACATAGTATATATGTGAATTTTAGAGTTAACAGAATTTCTTGTATCACAAAGAAAACCTAATAGCCAAGTTTTAAAAACAAAAAAAATGTGTAACAACATTATATAATGTTTAAAAATACTATAAGGCATGTTACCTTTAGAAAACAGGGAGTGAAAGAATATTAATGTTAATATGAAATAAAACAATTAATAACATTCTGTCATTAATGAGAACCATTATTTCATGCTGAATTCTGATGTTTTCACCCCATTATGAGTTCAGTCAAAAAAATCAAGCATGATTTTGAGAACTGGAATGCAAACGTGAGCTCTTTTTATCTAATACAGCTTAGAAAAGACAAAAAATGTCTATAAGGTAGAACAGGTAGAAGACAGTAACTAAAGCATTGTCATTTCTCATGTTTTTTACTGTATCCAGCATTCATTGCAACAGGGAACAAAAGCAAAGGCTACAAATTACCAATAAGGAGAGCCTGTTAATGGAGAGAATGGAGAAATTTCATTAGCATTTAAGAGAAAAGATTTTTATGACCTAGTGCTGCTTTCCATTATGACTCACGTAAAAAAAAAAAAAGGAAAAAAGAAAAAAAAAGAAAAAAACACTAGACTAATAGTTAATTTACATGTGTAAGTGCCTGAAACTCAGTCATCCACTGATTGGTACAGTTCCACGTAATGAATGACAAACATAAGCATGTATTATCAGTAATTAGTATTAGCACAAAAATAAGAGCCTAATTTTTATTAGAGGCTTTTAATAGCATGCAGGTTAGTAAAAACTCCCTAAATTGTAGTTTGTATTAAGTCAAAGTGATACCAATGATATACATAAGACTAACATTGTATGATCACCCAGCTTACCCAGAAGTAGGGATTCTGTTTTCATTATGAATTCTAACTAACGTAAGTCACACACCAAAATCAGAGCTTCTGATTACCTGTGTATAGTAATGTGATGGCTAAACAATAACTAGTCTCTTTTACTGGCCAACCTCTGTGCTCTGAAACATCAAAAGTTTAATTACAAATGGCTTAATTCTAGGGTTTTTCTTCAAAATTAGGACACGTTTTTAGAATGGTTTAAGACTTTCAAGATTAAAAAAAAAAAGGACTTCAATATAATATTTACAGTAAACTGTATGACAAAGATCAGTAAGAAGTGGCAATGCTTTAATAACCTGAGAGCCCACGGCTCAGACAAATGCTGATGAAAAATCTGCTTCAGAATGGACAAACCAAGAAGTTCAATCCCATCACTGAGGTCCTGGCTTTCACACAGTATTTGCAAAAAGAAACATTTAAGACATAGTAATTTATTTATTTTTTAATACAACAATATTTTGGAACACACAAAACTACTTTTAAAAGTACTGAAATATATTTCTACATCAGTTACTCAACTCTCCACTTGTTTGACAGTTCTGAGGCTTTGCAGGAAGATATACTTCAGAATATTTCTGTTTCGCTTTAGTCAAAGCATGTGCAACCTCAGGAATGTTTTTGTCTTTTGAAGTTCTGCATTTGGTTTCCTCTGAAATCTCAGTATTAACAATACTTTTTGCTGTCCCTGTTACAGTATCATTAGTCTGTGTGCCTGATCTGAAGATAAATAAATAATTTCAGCTTATTCTCATTTTTTTCCAACAAGTATTTGGAAAGCAACCTGAAGTGTTTACAGCAAATCTCTAGTTTTCTGATGCTTCCTCCGCACACAAGTATTTTTCCAAAGCAGTATGGTCCCACCTTGATTTTCCACCTCTCAAAACAGACAGTAGCTTTGCCTGCAAGTCAGAGCAGTATATGTTCTGAGTCTCCAGATCTTCCCAGTTTCATTTTAATCTAGCAATTCTTTAAATAGGAGTGAATCAGATTGTGGTGAAATCTAGTCAGTGGGAAACCGAGCTGCAAACATGCTGAATTAGCTATGGCTCCTTATAAGCAATGTTAATTGTGTCACCATGTGAGCTGCTCTTCCAGTCACTGCACTACTTTATGACTATTTAAGCAGAAGGTTTCCTATCCCAAATTCAGTGCCTTCTGCAAAATTTCAGAAATCTTCAGTAGGCAAAGCGAAAATCAGTCAAGACATCCAGCTGTTCAGAAATCTGTGAGTTTAGAACGTTAGTACACTGAGGACAAGTAAATTTTTAAAATTCACATAAGAATGGAAAGTCTTAGATACACGTTTTAAAGTATAATTCCTGTGTTACTTTCCCAAGTGTGACCCATGGACAAAAACTGGGTATTGACAAGTGAAATGACTGATGTACCTCAAACAAGTCAGCAGAGGGAGCAGGCAATCAGCTGGGAAACAAGAAATACCAGTCTCTCCCCTTACAGTGTGGGAGCGGGACAGGTAGTCACAGCAACACCAGGATATGGAAGCAGTGGACGTTTAGACAGAAAAGCAGGTATTGACACTAATACCTGGTAGAAAGAGGCATCTTTGCTATACCATTTGAGCATTTGATGTCATGACAGTTAACACTCCTCCCTGCCCTCTCCAAACCTCCCCATTTCTTTATAGTGTAAATACAACTGTCCCTGTATTTAGATTTTATAAAGCAAGTTTTGGAAGCCCAGCGTTCGTATTCACTAGATAAAGCACAATTTAAATGATCCAACAGCAGCAATTGCAATGACCCCACACATTCCAAAAGCACAGATCGAAGGACTACCCTTTGTCAAAAAATGCAAGAGGAACTAAAAACAAGAACACCTACTACTTTCACAGCTACAAAAATCCCCATCACGGGAGCTGATCATAAACCGATTATTTTCTCGGGTGCACAGGTTTGCACAATAATAGCTCAGAGATATACATTGCTCTAACTATTCCAGCAATACATTAATTTAAGAGCATAACACACACAATTTGCAGTTAATAAATTGTTCTTTTAGTACTGGTGATTTGAGAACTAACACACATCTGTTCCTATCTTGCTCTGCATTTTCCCTCTGAATTAAAAAAATCTCAGCTTATTAGAGTTGCCAAAAACCTCTAGCCTCTCTCCTAAAAATTTTTATAGAGCAATTCTACACTTAAATGTGACATGCCCTTAAAGCAAAATTCACAAGCTGTGTAGAATAAATGAATCAACCAAGATAGCTTGGGCAAAGATCATTTTATGAGTTTATTTTTAATTTTCCTGTTTAATTCAATAAGTTTCTTAAAACATTAGTTACGTTGACATAGTCTGGCACTACTATGCCAACGGCTCCAATAACTCTAGGAAAGAATTTAGGTTAATTTGACATGTCATTGTGACATCCTTAATCACACCGAGACAATTTTTGTTGCATTATATGAACTACAGCAAAGGCCAGGCGTGCCCAGCAAGTACCAGGTAGTTACTCTCCAGGGCACTGTACAGACAGATGATTCCTGCCCCAAATTACTCAGGAGTCTTTCACCAAACTCCAATACTCCCTTGTATGACCAGTAACTAGACTGGTAAAGGAAAGCACCATGAGGGGACTTACACCGCCAACTTGCATCTTATCTCCTGGAAAAAACCCACCCCACCATCTTCAAAGCTGTGAAAGGACTTCTCTTCAACTTCTACAGTTCACTACTGGCCAGTGATTCAAATACTACATTAGCAGTAACAAATGTCATATTTTAAGATCGAAAGGAATTTTATTAAGTTTCCCTTGAAGCAAAGGAGTAATCACTGACTTCTTACCTGAAATTCATCAAAACATAAGAGAGCAGCCTCTTCACTTATTTCCTCTGCCACTGGTGCAATTGGATCATACGATTTGGCCATAAATCCTGCTTTTCTTTTTGGCAAGCTCTGCTTAAGGCGATGTATTCCTCAGTTGATTAAAAAAAAAGAAAAGAAAAAAAAAAAGAGAGAAGAAAAGTATTTTTTATTTCTTTTTCTAAGACAGGTAGAACAAAATTATTTAGCTACCAAGTAAAAGGTAGCCGAGTCTGGTAAAAATAAGAAAGCTTCAAATTTAGCCAAATTTCAAGAGGGAAAAACAGTTTTTAACTGCATCCAGGCAACTACTAAAAACTCACACATTCTGCAATTCGTATTTTCTTGTTGAGAAATATGTAAAACATAAATCAAAGAAGCCTTGAACGCTATGCACCTATGCTTTATTTTTTTAAAACTGATACAAATTACAGTTTTATCTTGCTCCAATTCATTACCTTAGTTTCAGTTTCACTTTGTGATTTGGCATTTTCTGTCTTAATCTTCTCTCTGAGTACGAAAAACCCTTATGGTGTTTACAAATCAGTGGCACAGCTCTGTGCACTGCATGCTCTGAAGATACACTTAGAATGCATTTAGTTAAAAGAACTTGGACATCGCAACATGGCTGTACTTTAAAATATACAGATGATGACACTGACACAAAGTATTACAGCCATACTTTACTGTCTCTTGGATTGTATTGCATCTGACTATAAATTATTATGAAGTTCGCTAGCCAGAACAGTTCTCATTTCTCCTTGATGTTTATACCTGATTTAGTTACTGCTTATTCAAAATGCAGATTGAATTTAACCTTTACTGTTTCGCTTTTAGCAATTGCCTTCTTCAGATTGCATGCAAGCTAATTGGTAACTGGAAAACATTTCCGTTAAGGATTTAATTCTAAATGCACACCCTGGTTTTCTATACAATCAGGCATACAGAATCTTTCACAGAAGATACTTAAGAAATAATATGCAATTAATATCCACTCTGGTATGACAGACAATGCTAAAATCTTTTAACTTCTCTCCTATTTTTTATTTTTTTTGCTGAAATACCTAAATAAAATTACACTGATTAATAGGGATATGAGAATGAGACATTCTCTTCAATAGATACTGTATTTAATAAAATTCTTGTAAATACCTGTGTCTGCACTTACTCTGGTGTACATCTAGCATGAAGCCATGAAAATGGACTCTCTTTTTCCTTTCTACTTTTAAGTGAGAATAGAACATGTCCATCACCATTGTCTTTCCTGTGCCTTCAAATAAAAAACACAAAAAACACCCAACAGGTAGTTAATTTAAGAACAGTATATACTGATTACAATAATGATTGTTCATTAGCTTTGAACTAATGCAACTATACTCTTCCACAGAATAAGGACAAGACCAGACTATTTGTGAAGAACAGTTACATTTTCTGTTTGAAAACTTGGAACAATTGTATTTTTATTTTTCTGTTTTAAAGTTTTGAACCATACAGAGATGGCCCAAAGATTGAACAAATAGCTCCATATGCATCCAGGAAACATACTTAATATTTCCTTTTGAAAAGTGAATATGTTTTCATGCTGCATTGTTGCAATTAGAATATATAAATTCTCTCCATGGCCCCCCTCAATTACTTCCCAAATTCTTAAAATTGCATTCTTAGATATTAGTGAGTGGTTAGCATTGAAAAAAAAAAAATACACAAGGTAATGTAGTCGAATCCAACAGCTTCCAGAATTCAGAGTGTAATTGTATTAAGTAACATCATAAAGTGGAAGAAAATTAATCCTGGATAGTTCATTAAAGCAGTAACGCTACACAAACATAAAGCTTTTAGATAATTGAGAATTTTATTAAACACATATTTAGAGAAAAATCCCCTGGAATTGATGCAACTGAAACTTACCAACATCTCCATAGACATAAAGACCTTTTGGGGGTTTGTTTTTTGCAAACAGCTGCAAATAAAAAGGGAAAAAATAAGTAAGAATATAGGGTAAAATAAAAGCAAGCACATTGCTGTGGTAAAGTAAGAAAGTAGCTACGCTTTATCACCAAAAGTAACACTATCTAGCAAAGTCTAACCTTGAATAAATCATTAGCTCAGAATTGTTAAGCCATCTCAGTGTTGTTATTTGTGCAAGTTCTATACAGGAGACCAAACATGCAGGGTTTGTTTCTTTTTTTAGATCACAGTGAAAACATCCCCATCCCCAGTCCTAGCACACATGCCTTTTTACCAGAACACATATAACATGATTAACTGTTTCCTAATCCATAATCATCAAAACAAATCCTTTTCCTCATTAAGCCATTTCAAACAGTTGTAAAAAAAGGATACAAAATTAAGCAGTATTGTAGTATTCATAGATATATACCTATTAAAGCAGCTCTTCTTAAGATATAAGCCACTAGGATTTAGAAAATGAGTACTGCTAAACCAGTGAGCATTGTAGGACCCTTTTCTCTCCACTTTGAATTTTAAATGCAGAATCATCTCTGGTTTAAACACGATTAAAATCAACGGAGTCAAAATAAAAATATGTATCTATATACACAAGCACATGTGTATATAGGCATATATATAAAAAAAAGTTATGTTCAAAGTATGCCTTTTATTAATCATTTTCTCAAGTGACATTTATCTTTAATGAATACTGTTTCAGAATTTTTAATCTCTTAATATTACTTAGGGCATACGTTAGGATACCTGATGGTTTATTTGATTTTACTCAAACATATGTATTTTATGGAAAAATTTGCAATAACATCAAGGCTTTCAATTTGAAACAGTCCTCCTCCCCCCAGTATTGTCCATAGCCACTTACAAGGCTAATTCTAAAAAGAAACAGTTTCTAAAAACCTGGAAATCTTAACAAAATTCTCATCAAATCTATGAAACTGAATTGACATCCTCAGAAACACTGCAGAGGAGTATTTGGTTATTTTAGAGTTCTATGAGCTGAGCCAAAACAGAAGAAAATTAAAATTGCAACCCTGTGGTCTCATTTGGAGCTGGGTAATTGCTAAACAACTTGAATCTAAAGCACTTTTCAAAATACACTCCCATGTTAAAGAAACAGGGAGTCAGTAGCAAAACACTTCATTAAATATGAAAGAAAATATATGACCAAAAGGTAGAAAGATAATGTCTCAGGTCCGTTGTACCAGTTTATTCAGAAAATATGCAAGCATAGCCCTTATGTAAGACCCACTTACAGATTTAATTTAGAGCTATATTAATAGGATAATAAAAAATTTGTATCATCAATCTATGGGTGAACAGGGTTTCAGATGTTCTGAAACGGTTCCATTAATAGACAAGGCTGCAACTATTTGCTAGTGCTTTGAAAGCATTGCAAGAAAATTTAATTGACAAACATTTTTCAGTGTGTACTTTTTAAGAGCTTTGCACTCATTAAACTCCTGATGCTCACTTACACAGTGAAGAAACAGAAAAAAAAACGCCCGAATGAGAGAGACATTCATAAGAATTTCTTCGAGATTAAAAATAGTAATTTTAACAAACTGAAAGAGTATCACATTTAATTTATTACATAAAAATGTATTAATGTGATTTGCAGTTTCACAAGGAATGACACAAAGCTAGAAAAACAAATCAATGTTTAGAGGACTGCTTTACCTGGCTTTGTAAAGGTTATATAACCAGAATGAGAAGTAATGTCTACATTTTTACACCATTTTTTTCATTGTAAAGTGTTTATTAATTACATTTAACCATTTTTAGGTGTATTTTATTCTGTACTTACCATTTCTAGAAAATATGTTAGACAAAAAGGGGTTTTTGGCTAGAAACATATAACAGCTTAGTCTCCATAAAAGTCTAAATCAACTTCTGGTTGATTGAAAAAATAGAATTAAGTTTTTTTTGTGAAGACAGCAATTTTTGAGTGATATTTAATTGCTATATAAAAAAAAAAAAAGGCAGGATACTATAGCAGATCCAAACACATTTGCTGAGACTGATCATCTCTAAAAGCAACCCAAATACCAGAAACACTCTTATCTTCTCTGAGTGATTAATGAAGTTTGTAGGAAATATTTTACATATACTTCTGCCAGAAGTGACACTATGAAACTTTTAGGATTCACTTCCTCAATCCTGTCAGGTATCATTAAGAATTTATTTTTATATTCTTGGGTTGGTTTTGATTTCTTGTTTGGTTTTGGTTGGTTAGTGGTATTTTTTAACAGATATTTTATTTAAAGAAACTGAACTTGATCAGCAGAATTTTAGTACTGAAACCCAGACAGCCTGGGACAAAATGGCTTTACTTTTTTTTACTGTTTTTTTTAAAGTATTCTCATACATCTTCTAAAGCCTGGAAGTTGCGTAAGAAAAAAAGCAATTTCCAGTAGGATTTCTGATAAAATCCAATCAATGCCATTGGTTCAACTTAGAACACAGCAAGAAGCCAAGAAAGTTAGTGGTATGTGGGAGCAAACAAAGTGGAAGACTGCTCTTGGTTCTACAGAAACACACACTCCAAAAGGAGGGGGAGACCTAATGCAGAAGATTCTCCAGTTACAAGGGTAGTCTTGTTTGTTTCACGGAGGGAAGGGAGAAAAGTGCAAGATGTAGGAAGACAAACTAAACGAATGAGCTTCTCCTCACTTCCATATTATCCTGAGGTATATTTGGCATCTCAGTATCACAATGTTCAATTGGTTGACAATAAATTCGCTTTTGCAACAACAGTAAGATTTAAGGATGTTAAAGTTAATATTTAAAATGTACAAAGCCATAGATTTTAAGGCATGCACAAAATTTGAGTTTGGAGGAGAGAATTTTGAAATCCTTAGATGTATGTTTTGAATGCTCACCACATCCTTTCAAACGAGGGCATCACCACAAATGTGTCAAATTCATTGAGTCCTCCAAGTTTCCCAGTTCCCAAAACATTCTTTGCAATAACATAAGAAAGTATAACTTAAGTGCTTCACCAAGTTTCATTATCATCAGGACATGCCACAGCAGGAGCTTTTATTTTTCCTTTCACCAATCATTTGACTAACAGAATTTTCTTTGAAAATCATTCATATACTAAAACATTTACACTTCCACAAGACGACACACACATTAGTGTCCCCAGATATATGAAATTCTCTCCTCTACTATCAAAATGTTTTACACATTTGTGTTTCAAAACTGCATGCCTTGCTTTGATTCTACCGAATCGGATTTTTCTTTTTTGTTTAAACTTCACTTTAATCAATCAATATCCTACCTCATCTAAGGAATTATCCTGGTCAAAACATCTCCTTCATTCTGACAACTTCCTATTCTTTCTAAAGTATCTTTAATAATGTGCAACGTCTTCCCACCTTCTCCCATGCCCCCTACCTCAGACACCAGAAGCAAGCAACTAATTTCCTGGGAATATTTACACTCTGATTTTAAAAACTTTTAGGAGAAAATGCATGTCAATACTAAGATGGTTAATTAAAACATGCAAAATTCAAGAGACAAGTCTCCCAGTGTTTTTTTGTAAACACTAACAAAACTGCCTCTTTCTCCCACTCTTTCAGGCCTCCTTTTTAGTTGCTGTTGTAGCTGAAGACATTTTCAAGGTCTTGAATGGTGTTTACTATTGTTCATACCTCTTTTCAAAACATGACCTCTCTTATAATTGAGCTTATTTCAAGTCATTAGTACAGCAACTCAACAACTCTTAAGATGTCCCAATTGGTATTATTTAAAAAGCTAGAGATCTGAAACGTCTGTGCAAACTCTTACGGCCTTGAACTTCAATTCAGAGGATCTCAAAATATCTCAGCATAGAAGGCCATGCTTTCACCAAGTTGAAGATCAAAGTCATTGTTCAAATTTGAGGAATAATTTTGAAAAACAGAAGCCTACTTGGATTGCAGCAAGACTAATTATTTCTTCCCCTTAAATTCATTCTAAGCTGATGCCCCAAAAAACCTACATCATAAAAAAAATACAGTTTTATTATCATAAAGGAAATGGCTGGTGTCGTGTCCTCTCCCCCAGACTACTGATTTCAGAAAGCTTTGGCCTGCGAGGTAATGCAAGCTTCTTGGATAAACACTGAAATTCTTCATTGTATCTGATGTAAGTATTTGTTCCCTAATCTACTTTTGCCGTATTTTTGGTGAATAAAACCATTTCGACAAAAAGTGACAATAAGGAATAAAACTGAAACCAAAGCAGATCTTTCTTGCATTGGTTCAGAAGTGCAAGAAGCTACTATTTCTGGAATAAATGTTATTTTAGAAGAGGCTTCTGCAATTCTATCACAGAAGAAATCATGTAATAAAATACAGAATATCAGTCTACAGAAGAGGCTGACAGAGCAAGACCTCTCTCTCTCTTCCCACTTTTCTTCACTGCAACCTCTTAACCACATTCTCTTCAATAACAGAACCAGGAAAAATGAGCATGCTTGAAATGCCAAGCACCATTATTTTTTATTTCTAAAAAGCTGCCAGTAGATTCTTTTCAATGTGGGAGACTTTGCACTAAAAGTAGGTTAGTCAAGTTGCTAGAAGCCTCCTGAAAAAGCAAAAAGTCAATCTACAAACTACTATGTGTAACTGATTAAAGTGTCTGACTTACTTCCAAAAAGTCCTTGAGTAATTTAAAATACATCAATTTATTTCATTAACACCTATTAAAACCCATTAAGTAGTAACTTTCAGCAAAACCAATGCCAATTTTTTTATCATTAAAAAGAAAAAAATTGAACAACTACTTCCTAGCATATTCATAGCTACAAAGTACCAGGCCCTCATGGGAGGAGAGCGCCAACAAGCTATTCATGAATAAGGATTTACCTGTGTCCTCTATCCTTAGTACTTCCTGGAGACACCTTCTGCTAATGTAGGCTTATGAGTCAAAGCAGCTCACGTAACAAATCCTATTAAACCCAGGCCAATTCCAGAGAGCCGTACTCACCGCCTCTTATAGGCACAAAAAGCCTCAGTTCTGCTCTTGAAAACTGAAGTCTGCAGCAGCATCTCTGCCCTGAAAGGCCATCATAGAAAAACATATATTTTGCTTACTTAGAAAACCCTGACAGATGCAGACATATGACAAGTACATGATGTCTACAGCTGGTAGAGTGCTTGATGGCTACGATTTTAGCAACTACCTATTCACAGCTGTGACTCTTATGCTGGGGAAAACCTTCATTAAGGATGTTGATTACAATTTTGCTGAAGCAAAACCTGGCTTGCATTAGAATTTAAACCATACTTTATTTGGCTTCATTTTACGTCAAAAGGAGCTCCGTTTGAACTGGCAAACAACTTCCTCAAAGTCAGCAGAAGAGAAACAAAGTTGTTGCGACTGCTTCTCCATCATGAATCACGATCTGATTTAATTACACAAGCTACTAGGCTTGCTTGTAAATCTGTTAAAGATTTACACAAAACTCATTGTTCTTCTCCTTTCCTGGGGTTTGATGTATGGCACAGCACTATAGTGCTCAACCTGGTTATCAATCTTCTTAAGATTTCCAGAGATATCAAGCTCTAGAAGAAAAACCTCAAACTGCAACAACATTTATCCCAATAGCTAGTAGTTCTACAGCTGCTTCTCACTCACCGTGGCATTAATTCCCAGGTATCAGCAAGCCATACAACAATTTTTTAAAAGCTGGTTTAGAATTAAAGTATGGGATTGAAGCATTATTAAATGAAAAATGAATGCTTTAAGGAAGTAGTGAAAATCACATTCTCAACCTAAAAAAAAGGCATGTGACTTCTGCCTTTTTAGAAAGTGTCAATCAGTCTGGCTTTACTGCCATTAGCTCTGTTATACAGGGACAAAGTAGCATCGCAATTTCCTAAATAGAATAAGATTAGTATTTGTTCTCTGCAATAGAGACTTTTCTTCCCTATTCATGCTTCCCAATCAAAGAAACAGTAAATAACAAATCCACATAATGCTTGATCTACTAAGCCACTACAAGGCACCTGCTCTAACAACTATAGTGATTCAGGGCACTCCAGTTAACACAAGTCAGCTCTCAAAACTATTCTCAAAGGCAGTACTTTTAGAACAGAGTATCCAAATGTCCAAAACAGTTTACCAGCAAAGATCAAAATGCTCTAGCCTACTGATCCTCAGGTTTGACAGTAAGACTGTCTGGATTGTCTTACTTGACTGTAAGACAATTTTTTCTAAAGAACGAAAATGAATAAAGTCTGGCAGTACGTCCACAAGATAATGTAGGAGCAAGCCAGTTAACGGGCTTCCTTTTGAGTGACTTCCTCTTCTACAGTCCAGGTACGCTGCCTAAAGACAATTTTGAGATAGACAATTTAAAAGATTACAAGCCCAACACCAAGGCTTAAAAAGAAGCCCAGACAGATTAAAAAAACAAACAAACAAAAAATACCCCACAAAACAACTTTTAACATCAAGCATCCTCAAAATATAAACTCTGGCCTAAATAGAGTACACTTACAGAACTAGTTTCACAAGCTGAGTCCAGCTTGATCTCCTTACACTTATGCAAAACCAGTTCTCATTCAGGCACACTGCCATATTGCTTTGGATGCCAAAATAAGAGATAAGCATTTTTGAAGAAGAAATTTCTATTTTTTTATTTAGTACGTGCCCAAATTGAATCAGGAGGCTGGTTTAGACTCAAGAGTTAGCCTACAAAGGCATCAAGGCAACATGGCCACAGGCACGCCCCCTAAAACACATAAGTGTTTTAAAATACCATAAATATATAGTTTTTAGACTATAATTTTTACACTGTTTTAATGTTTTAAATAATTTTAATTAAAGAAATTCCAAAAGTAAAAAGCTAAGTAATGTGATAAGCCAACCCACCAGTCAGAGCAGACAAAAATATACCCCAAAGCATTGTTTGCCTCCAATTCCCACACCAGAGTTACAATCATTGAATGATTTAAACTGGCAGGTACTATAGGGAATCATGCAGCCAAACATCCTCTTTAAAGCTCAAGTTTAAAATCTCAAGTTGGAAGGGACCCATAAGGACAATTGGGTCAACTGCTTCCAGAACAGAACTTCCAAAGACACACTCTAGAAGCAGCCTTGCCTTAATACTTTGCTTCCTGTACTTCACTACTCTTGTGTTCTTCCTTCCAGAGTGCCTGACTTCAGCTCCATGGAATTATTTCCCATTCAGATTTCTTCTCACTGTATCTCAATTAAAAAAAAAAATAATAATAAAACCAACTCCTTCCTAGGTGTTTAGTCTGCTTCCTTTCATCAGGAGAAAAGGAGAACATTTATGGCATTTCCAGCTGGGCATATGATTAGCAAACATATGATCTCCAGCTACATAAATGAGTTCAAAGCATTCAAGGGCTGTTGGAGGCAGCCTGATAGGCAAGCGTGTGTCCCAGAGCTCTCCACCCTGCTATACTTGCCCACTGGAAACAGGCACATCTATAGGTGTAACACAGGCCGATTACAGGTATACTACTTGTTCTCATACCAATGTTCTCTTCTCTACTTTTTTCATGCCTTGAAGCTAATATACATCAGAAGAGCCTCAGAGTGGGAGCTTGCCATTTGGTGCCAAAAGGGCAGAGGACAGCATGTCATTTAGAGGCATAAGCCCTGTAGGCACTGGCTCCCCTGATTTCATGTGGTACTATTCATGCTTGCCATGCAAACAAAATACAGTACTTGTGCCAGGTAATAGGAGAATCTGGGGTTGGAATGGGAAGTATATGGTTGGGTAACAAGTTAGAGCTAGATATTTAGATTTACGCCATGAGGTGTGTTGCATAATGGATGCTGAGAAAGGTTGACATGTAGATGTATCAGCAAGGTCTGCAGCTGACAGCATACACTGACTGTAAATGTAAAAGTTATTTCCAACAAAAAATCAAAGCAGTACAAGAGAAAGAAAAAGCAAAACACTCAGTCACTGGCTGGGGAGAGCAGTGGCAGCTTCCAAACATCCTCCTCTTAGGGGTAAGGAGGTGTCTCTCCAGTTCCGGCACGGAATGTGAAGATAATGATAGCAATTAATATTTTGCCATGCTTTTTTCCTAGCACCACACTTTTATCATCAGGCTCAAACACTTTATTCTTCTTGTTTCCCCTCACCATGTTTATGACTGTTTGTGCTGACCGGAGTATGTTAATCAGGTGCAAATGAAGCATATTCACTGGTCAGTCAGCTTCTGCACACATCTATGATTGCCTAATACTTACCAAGCAATTAAACGTCTCGTCTACTTTGCTGGGCACTATGGTTTTCTGGGATACAAACTGAAATCTACACAACAAGAGGCAAGGAAAGCTGAGGAGGGATTCTCACACCACTTCTAGTTGCTTCCCATGAGAACCTGCCATAACCACACTATCAAAATTTGCAGGTGCAAGGCCACAAGAGCAGCAATCTGAGAATAACAGCACGAGAACAAGATATGAAAAATACTGCCACGGAGGCTCCGGAAAACTCTGTGTCAACAACTTCAGGGAAAAGTCAGAGACCTGCAACAGCAGGCTATTAGCATTACTAATGCTAAAGCAGTATGGTTGCGAAGGCGCTGTGCAACAGGGATGTGTCTGAATTTATTTTAATACTTTGAAGAGGAGCTGTGATGCCCCCAAAAACACAGATCACCTCTTCCTTCTTTTCTTACCTTACCTGGAGACTAACAACACTGGAAAGAATGGACATTTTAAAAAAAAAGAGTCATGTCTGATCTATATTGTAATATTTTACAAAGCTAAATTATTTAGACTCTGCTGGCTAATTTCACTTATATTCAGGGAAGATCTGTTAGAACACAAAACTTCAGTGTTCAGTATATGTAACCCAAACACACATACGTTATACCAGTGCTCAAGAATGGTCTAGGCCCCTCTCTCCTATAACCAAATGACATTTTTGGAAAGGCAGACAGTGTACATAAGCAAAATCATTTCATATTTTCTTACAGAATTATTTCAACAATATTTTATTTGGTTACTTCTAGAGTGCCACTGGAATTTTACAAACAAACAAACAAAAAAGAAGTATTAGAGATCCAAACACAAACAATGTTCTACCTGTAAAGACTCAGCTGCAAAAATCAGACTTGTGTTAATGACAGAAACTTATGTATTTTAAGCACATTCATAGGAGCAAATATAAATGCAAAAAATATTTTTATTATAAACCTCACCTTTGAGAGAAGATTTTTTGAACTGATGCTGTAGCCTTTAAGGCTCTCATGCAACTTCTGCAGGTGCTGCACAACTCTTCTTTGTTGCTCATCATTTCTCAGCTCTTCTTGCTTAATCAGAAAGTCATAATGTTCTAAAGGTCCATTGCAAACCAGTAAGGCTCTGGCATTAGCATCTGCAGGAGTACCAGGGACTGTCTTCTCATCTCCCTGGGCTGTGTATGCTGTAAAGTGAAAAGTACATTATTAATACAGAAGTTCTGAAAAGCATCCTCTTATATTCATAAGCAACACACATTCTTAACAGTTTACACAAAGATTCAAATACATTACTTATTTATACAATCTACATATCTAGAGTATGTCACATTTTCATTTTTCATTAAATCACTTTCTGACTTCAGTAGTATGCTTTAACATGTATTTTTACTATTAACAAGCTCACACACTAAAATGCTGAGCTGGAGAGTTGGTAAGATTTGGATGAGCTGTTGCAAGCGAAGATTTCATCTTTTTTATTTTTTTTCCCCAAACTGGGGCAAAGTGCATTTCTCTGAACAGATTAATCCTTTACAGATTGCTGGGCTAAAGTAGGCAGGAAGAATTTAAAAGCAAGCAAACAGGAGACCAAAACAGCAGTTCTGTAATCAAGCTGAAAGAGTCAAAGACCACACTATGCAAGGCGATAGCTGTTCAGCCATGTAATGCCACAGTCTGCTCTGCTGGCATTATCATCTTCCTAGAAAAGACAGGACCCTGACAAAGTAGGAATTCTGTTTATTAAAAAGACAAAAAACAAACACACAAAAAAAACAAACAAAAAAGAAGTCAGGATTGCTAGACATATAATGAGACATAACTAGGAAAGGAAAGAACATAGAGGATTACAAAGAAGGCTTGCTAAAACAGTAAGATCAGAAACTTAACAATGGAGTACACTGAAAAGGTGTTTAATGTCTTCTTCGCTTCCACTGTAATTTAAAGGGTTAAGTACAATCATGAGTAATAAAAGAAATAGATTTGTGTAGGAAAAACACATATCACAGACTACATAGTTATATATTTTGAACATTGTGAGTTCTAGGGAAATTCATCCATAAATGCTTCAGTCAAGTTTCCTAAGCAACACAATGGCCGCTAACAGCTTTCTTTGAGGCCTAACTGAAGGCAGGTGAGGTTCCAAAATAACACGAAAATGAAACAATTTCTGTCTTTAAAAAGGAGATTAAGGCAAATGCAGAAATTAATATGTCAGTCAAATCAACTCCAAAACACTCAAAAATACTGGAAGCAAGTACTAACAGATATTATTTATTATTTTTTTTAATAAAGCCCTTGACAAGATAACAATGTAACAAATAAAAGGCAACACCAGCTCCTCAGGAACAGTACCAGATCAACAAGTTTTCCTCTGATCAGGTAACACGCTCAGTAGGTAGAGGAAAAACATCTTAATTGCAGTAACACTTTTGTCATTGGGTCACACAGCATTCTCAGAGTTTTAAATTATTACAAGAAACGTAAAGTGAATATAGTTACAAAAAAGAAGGATAAAACTGAGAAATGATATCAAATTACATTTATTTATTGCAAGTAATACCTTAGTTTCTCCAAAGCAAGACACACTGTTCCATCTCCAGCCAATAATTACACCAAATTCTCCTGCCCTGAAGGAACTGAGTTACTGCTATGAATTAAAAGTAATTAGCTCATCCCTAGCTAAAGAGATCACATAAAGAGAGGTGAGTTCAAAGTCTGTTATTGCAAAACTTCCAGTAAAACCTTTAGATATGACTAAAGAGAAGCATACAGCTACCTCCAGATACACACATGGTACTGACAAAAGGAAATAAGCTATATTTATACACTTAATTTAGTAACTATAACTAAGGCAGTGAAATTGATTAATAGTCTGTAAGTTGTAAAACTTTCATTGATAAGGATTGAAATTTTAAAATAAGTTTGACAAAAATCTGTCAGGAAGAGGTCAGCAATACCTGACCCACCTCCAAAGGGAAGGAAAAAAGGCATAGATGACCTCTTGAAGATTTTTAATCTTGTTTTCAACCATTCCACTCCCACACAGAGTCAACCTCAGTCCTGTGGTCTGTACCTCCAAACTATTTGTGCCTTCACCATGTGTAAGGCTTGATGGCTCCAAAAGCTTCAATACGAGGGACAGCCCTGTTATACCTCTCAAGCCACCAGTTCCTACTGCTTACCACAAGATTGGAGAGAAAAAAGAAAAAAAAAAAAAAGCTGATTTAGGGATAAGAAAGGGTTTGTGGCTCACAACCTTTCTGGCCATGGACAAAGCACACCAGTAGGACTGCTCAGAAGCGTGCTTTTTGTCTCAGATTACATGTACTTACAGCTAACCATCCCGGGAGTGGAAGAAAATACTTCTTCATTACCAGATGACAGAGATGGAGAGCATGCCAAGTGATGACAGAGGGGGTCATGGGACCCATTGCTTACTGTTCTCCTAAAATAATATTATAAGCTGGGATTTAAATGCAATGGGAGTACACTATAATACTCCATCTAGAGACATCCAGTAACTGGTAAGTGATAAACTCAAACCTGTAGCTGCAAAACAAAAGCATATACTCTTAAAAAGTGTGTAGGGGTTTCAGAAGTAAGTCAACAGAAGACAGCTATTCAAGTGATAAACTATCTAAGATACAGAGAAAAATGTGGGTCTTCCATTCTAACCTGCATTTTGTGGGATAGATTGAAAAATCATTCATGCAACTGTGTTTCTATAGTAATCTATTCCTGACCTGATAAAGAAAAGGAAACTTCAGAAACTTTAATAAATAGCCAAGGAATACCAGACAATTACCTTCCACAACCTTACATCAAGGAAATTACTGCTAGAATAGCAATCACCTATGATTCAGGACATTAATCGTAGTCCTACAGCCTTCCCCTCCATGGAAATGCAAAAGATGCATTTTCATTTATACTTTTTTGTTTCTTTGTATTACATAAACTGTTACTTGATTTTTATTAGCTCCCCTCTGAAATCTTTGTGTCACACACAGAAAAAGCATCTTTTATCTCTATGCAGTGTTCTAGATGCAACTACAGAAAAGGGCAGTGTCAATTCATTATTCACCTGTACACAAACCAGTGTAAAACTACAGACATGCATTTATCCATAACCTCTCTTTCCCACCTCCAGGGTGCGTGACAGCGTTGGATGTTATCACATTTAGCCTGACATTAACTGCTTCTATAAGAGCTGCCACCAGTTTGCAACTTTTTACTAAATTCCTATTCCTAAACCATACATATTTAAGTGTAATCTCACTTTATTTCAAGCCATAAAATTAACTGCTTGCATTTGCCTTTCTGCTTGCCTGTCCAAGGATCACAGACTGAGCTGCAGTGAAGATGTAATGTGATACACACGAAGTGCTGCCTTGGAGAAATCCAAGAGGAAAAACTCACTGAAGTCAAAAAGCACTTATTAATGTATAACTGACTAATGAAAATGCCAATCTGAAATTGTAAAAATTTGCTTTAAAGTGGGAAACTTAAAAACACCTTCAGTAAACTGACATTAATTTACCACTGTGAAGTTAAGTGCCTACATAAAAGTATAAAAAGTGTTCTTAACTCCAGGGACCTTCTGCTCTGGAAAAGAGCAGCAAATTGAAGAAACTAATCAGTATGTTGTTGAGTTTTCCTACTGCCACTTAGAACTGATGTCTGAGATGACACAGGAAAAAGGCATGCGAGTTTCAATGACACCGCTTATGAAAGCCACAGTCACAGCTGAGGCAGGCACTAGAGTTATTTATGTAAGAAGACAATCTGAAATGGAAGCCAGGTTGAGGCATATCAAACACTGATCTCGACAGCAGCTAGGAGGCTGAGAGCACAGAAGGGCAACTGAGGTAAACACCACTCATCCTGGTAATCCTTGTTTTTTTCCCTAGTAGTTGGCATTTTATTATGTAAGGTTTTGAACCATAATGTCTAAAATCTGTCAAAAGAGAATTCCCATGACAAAAATCCTAGCAGGTCCTTGTTCCTCCGTATTTCAGGGTCTAGGAAAAGAATCTGGGGTTCCCTGCACAAATTTTATTTTTGCTATCTTTCAATGACTGCAGAAACTGACACCTTAGAATTTACTAACCCTTGAGTTTTCAAGTAAAACAAAAAGATTTCATGTGAATTTAAGATGATTATTCAGTTCTGAGAGAGTAAAGGTATTGTACATCCACAAAAGAATTCAAATTTGGTCTGCAATATCTCTTACTGCCCTCAAATTAAGCATATTTCAAACACAAGATTAGAATTGTAGACCTTCAATGGGATGAAAAAGAAAAACCAGGAGAGATAGATAATATCTAGCTAAAGAAGCAAAGACCAAACGGGACTGAACTCCTATTGCAAAAGGTAAGTCATGCTTCAGATTGCAGAATTCACCTCACTAGAGGTTCACTCACACACAGCACACATCAAAATGTGTATTACTAATTCTAAAAACAAAGTTGAAACAAGCACAAGCACTTCAGGGGACTAAGGATGGAAAAAAAAAAAAAAAATCAGCTTTAACCCTCGTGCTGTATGTATGCTTCAAACCACTCCCTCATGGGTATGATTAGACAGAGTTTTCAATCATGGAGACTAAGGCTGAAGACAACATTCACCTTTCTAAGCATAAGGGAAGCTAAATTTATCTAATTACCCCCAAACTACACTCAAGAATTGTGTTTAATTACAGCATATCTTGAAGAAAATATATTCTGAAGACTTAAGAGATGGAGAATTAGCCATTTTCTATGCCAGTTTGTCGTAATGGTTAATTACTATTTGTCTTAACGATAAAACATATTTCTAACTAATAGTTGTTCAAGAACTGCATCTAAACCAAACTCATGGAGGTTACAACTGCACCAAAGTTAATCACCCCAAAATCACTCAACTGCCACATAGAAAAGCAAAGTCCGACCATCCGTACTGGGGGATGCTGCAGGAAAAGGCCAAGTAATTTCCACAAATTGAAAACATTAGTCCAGTATCATATAAAACAAAAGGAAAAAAAAAAATACACCTGCTGAAATGAGGAGTTCAAATCAGAAGAGGCAGGTTGCAGCTAAGAGACAAGAAAAAGAATTTGGACTGTCCTCCACTGTATGACCTTGGGCAAACCACTGAACCCCTATTTAGCCCTCTGGCTGTCCATTCATTCGGGCAATGAAGTAGTATTTAACCTTCTAGAGAAATATGTGAGTTGGAACTACAATTCCTCCTTTTTGCATATATGCCTGTGACATTATTCTGAAATAAGACTACTTGTACTATTTCCATGCACACCCCATTTAACAATTTGACCTGCAATGACATCTTTTAATTAAGGAAAAGGTACAAAAGTGTGGAAGAAGACTGTGAACCAGTGATCGTAAAAAACAGATTAGAAATCAATTCAATGGTCGCTGCCCACCCCTGCAGATGTCCTCAAATAATATATGTAAGGACTACCTTCCCTTTAACATGGAAACTGAAAAACTATTACTAAAGCTACTGGATTTGTTCTGATAACTTCTCAAAAATGGTTATAAAAACCAATCTACATCGATTTAAAGTGTTAGACCAACACCAAATAAAACATGCACAACCATAGTACTAACTATAGTGCTTGTCTATTTTCCTTAGGATGTATAAATATTGTACAGCCACAATATAATGTGCGTAGTGAACATTTATCAATCCTCCCAGACCTGCTGACTGACTTCCAGGCTCTGGGACTCGGCTGAATCCCCACACTTTCGTCAGACCAGCAGAGAACAAACAGCTCTCACTGAAGAAATAAAACCTCTGCTTCCTAAGCCTCACGTTAACAAAACCTAGCTCCCCGTAAATTTGTGCATTACACTGACTTTTTAAGCCAGACACAGCTAAGCTCTATACACGAGAGGATCTTTTTTGAGGAAAAAAAAGTCCCCGAGACAGCCTAAAGCACAGCGAGAGCCTCGGCCGGCACCAGCCCGCTGGCCGCCCATCACGCCGCCGCCGGGGCCGCAGCCGTCTGAAGCCCCGTTTACACGGGAAAAGGGACACCGTTAACTCAGGAAGCCGCGGGGCCCCCCACGGAGCCCCCACCGCTCTTGGGGGGCCGACTCCCGGCATCAGCCCCCGGGGACGCGGGACCCTGCGGGGCTGGCTCGGCGGAGAGGCCGCCCCGGCCTGCCCCGGCGGGGGAACGTGAGGACACGGCCAGGACACGCCAGCGCGGCCGGGCCGGTGCACGTCCCGCCGGTGCCTGCCGCCCGCCCGGCACCGGCAAGCCCCCTCCCCTCAGCTCGGCCCCACCTCCGCCGGAGGGGAGACCAGCGGCGGGGAGGGAGGCACCGGCTCCTGCGGCCGCTCCACGGTGCCCTGCCTGCCTCCCTCCTTCCCCGCGCGGTGCCCCAGCCCTCCCTTCGCCCGACAACGGGGCCGGCGAGCCCCCTCCCTCCCGCGGCGGTACTGACCTCTCCGCAGGGCGGCGGCCGGCGCCGGGAGCCCCAGGCGGGCGGCACGCCGCGCCGAAGCCCGCAACAAGCAGCGCGCAGTAACCAAGGGCGACACGGGCGCCGCCATCTTCCCGGCCCGGCCTCTGCGGCGGGGGCGCGGGGCGCGCTGGGAAATGGAGTCCCGCCGCCCCTCCCGGGGCAACGGCCGCCGGCCTTCGGAGGAGCCGGGCCTGGGCCGGGGCTGGGCCCAGCAGGAACGGGGGTCCCCGGCTCCTCTCCCTCCCCTTTCCCCTCACAGCGAGCCGCAGGCTGTGAGGCAGCCCCCGGGAGAGGCAGAGCCGGCCATACCCACCCCAGGGCCATGCTCCTCACACAGCCAGGTCGGCCGCTCTCTCAGCACAAATGGCACCTTAGTGACCCCGGGTGCCACGCTGGTGCCGTTTTTGGTGCCTTACTGCCGCAGCCACACACCCCAATTTTCCACACAACCTGCCTGTCAGCGATGATCCGTACCATGTGGCGCTGTGGCTGCATCGGATATGGCAGCTTTCCGGCCTGCTTGGCCATCACCGAGGAGTTTGGCAACTGAATCTGCATTTTGTCGACGATTTCTAGCTCGTGTCATTTACCTATAAAAGCGTGGACCATAAAATACTAAGGACAAATATTTGTAAAACAGTAAAGGCAAAATATTCCCGGACAGAGTTAACAGTGTATCTGCACATAAGTAGCAAAACCACGGAATGGAATCACGGAATTGTCGGAGTTGGAAGGGAGCTCTAGAGACCATCCAGTCCCACTCCCCTGCCAAAGCAGGGCTGCCCAGGGCACATCACTCAGGGCTGCATCCAAGCGGGGCTTGAAAATCTCCAGAGAAGGGGAGACAACCTCCCTGGGCAGCCTGTTCCAGGGCTCTGCCACCCTCACCAGAAAGAAGTTCTTCCTCATATTTGAGTGGAGGAGGAACTCATGTTCCAGCTTGGGCCTGTTGCCCCTCGTCCTGTCACCGGGAACCACTGAAAAGAGTCCAGCTCCATCATCCTTCAACCCACCCTTTAGATACTTGTAAACGTGGATAAGGGCTTCCCTCAGCCTTCTCTTCTCCAGGCTAAAGAGCTCCAGGTCTCTCAGCCTTTCCTCATAAGGGAGATGCTCCAATCCCTTAATTATCTTAGTTGCCCTACGTTGGACTCTCTCCAGTAGCTCCCTGTCTCTCTTGAACTGGGGAGCCCAGAACTGGATGTAGTATTCCTAAGAACATATATTTAAAACCTCCAACAGCAAGATACGTTAACATAAAAGCAATCTCCCTGAAGATGATGCCAAACGCAGAGCCTGGTTCAGCCCTGTAGGGCCGGTGTGTGCTCGGCACAGGGCCAGCCCCATCCTGGGCAGTTCACCCAGAGCTCCGCCAGAGAACACCGACTACCAGCCTCCTTTGGTCGGTACCGGATGGCCTTATCCAGCCACTGCCACTGTGGCTACAAAGCTCTTTTTGGGCAGAAAGGCACGATGCAGAGCAGCCTGCACTCCAAGGAAATAGCACCCACACTCGGGAATCCACGATCCACTCCAGCACTCACTCAGTGGCTGGCTGGCCAGCCCTGCCTTCCCGTCAGAAATGCACCCAAAGGGCAGGATGGGGCTTCAAAAGATGTTGCCTAAGGAGAGCATTGTGCAAAAAACGGGTAACAAAATGTCTGCTCGTGGTAAAAGCGCAAAGGAAATGCTTTAACTGACTTTTGCTTTTGCAACGTCAGAACCCCCTAGCTTATCACAGCATTAAACTTCCACGCAACATGAGAAAGCGAGCAAGTAATTTTCATAGACCATTAATAACTTTATTTTTTATAAGAGTGTAGCAAAATGTTGCACCAGGGCACTACAGAACAGCTTGCAAACAACATTTGATTATATCCTGAATAGTATTGCTAATTTTAAAAATAACGTTTATGATCTTGAAAATATTATCAGTGAGTGAAGTTATCTTCTAACATGTTCAGCTGTTTTAAAATATGTAGTTGCTCCAGACACATCTTCAATACTAAATACCTAATTAAGTAGTGAACCAAAGTGCCAGTTTATCACATCTTTAAAAAGCTGGTTTTGGTGCATTTTCTTTCATCTTTCCTTTATTGAGCATTTATTGGTTTTGATTCATCCTAGCATGTTATAGCTATCAACACCTGTGCCCATTTAGGAATGAATTCCAGTACAAATCATAGTGAATTGAATAGACATCTCCAAGATGCATCACAATTGTTGCAATATTTTTAGAAACTCAAACAAGGAAACAAACAACTTCAGTAAAAGTGATTTAAATAACAAATAACTTATCTTTATAAACAGCTTATCTCCTTGAGAACAAAGAATAAACAAGGCAAGAAGAGCCGTTTTTTCTTCCATTATTAACTCAGATCACAATATGAACGGGTGAAATGTCAAGAATAATTGGAGAAAATGACAGCATAATCTTCAGCAAAAACATCTGATTTATTTAAATTGTCACTGTTTTTTTCTTAACCTTGTTATCCAAGGCAGCACAGAAAAACTTCCCAATTGGGTCTACTCTGACATCTTCTACCTAAGTGAATAAACCCTCTGCAACCCTGTGAGTCTTCTATACACTGGCAAACTCTGGAATGCCACCGCACGCTGTATTGCACATCCCAGCATTGGCTGTAAGCACTTGGCAAAAACACGTGGTGGTGTTAACCCAAAAAGAACAGGACTTTCAAGCATGTTTCTATAGATTAGTGTGGTTAATGGCCTGTAACAGATATAGATCCATTCTGTAATATGTTTGGATATTTTGTTCACTGTACCTGTTCCTTTGCTCACTGCCAAAAATGTGGCATTTCAACCGAGTAGAAATCAAACTGACACTTGTTAAACCCAGCTACTCAGCTGCCAGCTAGCCAAAAGTATAGGTGGTCTTTAACAGGAATTAAAATCAGGGGTGTAATAAAACCCCTCCAGAGGCCACCTCTGGCCTTTAGTGGTATAAAGTGTGCTCCTTTTAGAAATCCTGAGGTACTGAACTCTGTGGTGATGCATGTGTCCAAGGGTCTTCAGGCCTCTGCCAGACCTTCTCTAAGGTTCTGCAGAACGAGGGCAGGGTCTACCTGCCAGCAAGGCTCCAAGATATTCCCACCATGGGAAACATCTTTGGCTCCCATACATAAACATACTTTTGATCTAGGACTGACCATTCAGCCTACTCTAAGAAAATTCATTTTGTGGTTAGTTTTCATCAACACGGTTTCCATCAGAAGCCATTTTCCTGGGATTATGTCAAAACACTTGGGGGTAAATGATATTAATCTCATCTATTTTGAGACAACCAAATACGCTATTAATAGTCTATGTTGCTTATAAAGCCTCAGATTAATAAAGCTGCAGAAATGTCCCCAAACTAGGGGTTTTTCACTATCTATTTTCACTATCTGTTTATAGCTTGCATTTCAGTCAGCTCAAACAGCTCAATGTGCTAGAAATTCACTGCACAGTTTTCCAGCTACACGGACACCACTCAGCACCTCTCAGAACAAGGGGTTCACAGTAGAAACGAATGCCTGTGAGCTGGTGGATGACATGCTAAAGAATCTGGAAGTGTATATGAGAATCATCCCTGTTGAAAGGGATAATATAGTGTATAAAGAGAGAAGAGGAACTGAATGTGACAGTTAAATCTAAATATATATATATAAAGTATGTGGATATAACAAATTGTATTTATACACTTAATGTTTTTATCTGGATTGTAAGTATACAATGCAGACATTCAAACATCGTGCTTCAAAGCATTGGAGCTCATGCAGGAATCAGGAAGTCATTTTTCCGCATAAAGCATTGCACAATGAGTTCAATGCCTTGTGAGTTTTGCTTTACCCTGAGTCAGCATTCCCCACTAGTTTCGACAAAATATGCCTGTGTCGACTAAAATGTGTTAACCTGGCACCTGTCAGAAGGCTGGAGAATCCTAACTGGATAATGGAGAGATTTCGTTTCCTTTCCAGTGAAATGTAACTTTCTTTTAAAAACAAAGAAACAAACAAAAAAACTACTTAAGAGATATTACTATACCAAATTTAAGAATGAATCATCTGTTAATACCTGCTTCTGTAGGTACATGCTATAAAACCCTGGTATTCACCTTGCCACTTGAAGTTATGCCAGAAAATGTTTGTATTATAGCTGAATAAATAATGTGTAGTAATAAAACCACAAGTGCCTAATCTCTTAGTTGTTAGTCTAAACGCTTGATTTCTTGCAACTAATCTTTGGACCTACAAACACAGCTGACCTCCTTCTCTCCAGATTCGAAATTTGGCCCAAAGTTCATGTCAGAAACAGAACTGAAACTTTCATTTCTGAATTTATGCTCACCTTCATCCTGAGAAAAGAACCTTTCTAGCAAACAGAAACCACTACAGATAGTGTAACTCCAGTCTTATGGATCACAAAAAACGATCTGATGATTCAAAATAAACACATGCATTTTCTGAGGGTGGGAAGGAAACAAGGAGGCTCGCAGGGCTCTGATTTTTTCCCCACCTTCGTGCCTTTTCTTTGTCTCATTAGCCAGCGTGGCATGCATGCTTTCATGTAAGGGGGGTTGTCATGAAGCAGGACATCTTCCCCTTTGTCTCTCAGGTCAGAGGGTTTGAATATGGCCTCAATTAAAAAAAAAACAACAACACAGAGATATGAGACCTTACCAAACCAATGTAACTTCCTTACCTACCAATGCAATTGACACACAGGCACTAAAACCTTCACTCCCTGTACCCTGCCTCCGTACAGCTCTCCAGCACCAGTTATCTGTGTTAGGAAAAGCAGAGGGAACAATGGTGCCGTGAGAAAAGCACTCAACTTTAGCCTCACTCTTTGTATTTACCCAGAATGAGAACAAATTATATTCTTTGATTCATCACAGGCTCACCAACTTCCCCAATGTACACTATTAGGGACTTTGTTTCTTTGGAATAGATAATGAAACCAGGATTGGCCAGGAGGCAGGCAATATATTATACTTAAGACAACACCAGTGCTCTGCTGCATTTTCACATTTGCAGTCAGATGTGGTACCATAGGTTGTGTAACAAACAAAAGCTTCTCCAGATGTGTGCGCACGTAATCTCAGTAGAATTAATGAGTTATTTCTTGCCTTGCTGCAAGACGAGTTTAATAACTAGCATAATTCAGGTAAGGCTCCCTTTCACTCCCACTTTGTAAAGCTGTCAGCTTAATTTCTGTTTATAATTATAAAGTGAATAGTTGGCAGCTATTAGCAGAAAGAAAGGAAGTAAGGAAGGTGCATCAGTAAGAGCGAGAAATAATACTGGAGGAGTGATGAGCAGGAAATTCACAGAAAAGTTACCAAGCAAACCACCTACAGCATACAGGTTATGTGGATGGGCTAATTTGGTACCTTGGGTTCATCTCTGCTTTCTGATTATCTTTTTATTAACATAGACAACTGCTAACTAAACTTGCTGGATGTTAACTTTGAGTCTCTCGGATGTGATCTGGGGGCAGCCTGCCATTTTGCCCACTGCCTAGACACAGATTTTTAGAAAAAACAGAACTAGTTTTCCTACAGTGTCATTCTGCCTGGATAGTAATGGAGCGTCCCCAGAACTCTTTCATAAGGAAGGAAGGAAAATTATGTATGCATTTAAGGAGGGATACTGTTAACAGATAAAAAAAATAAATCTGGAAGACCTCTAAGACAATAGAGTCATTTAGAAATATTAGCACTGGATTAATATAATTTCTATTCACTGATGTCCAAGATGCATCAAGAAGGCAAACATTCCACATCTTTTGGTAATGTTTCTTTTATCATAACACACCATCTACTTGAATCAGGTACTGAAGACTCAAAGACCTTATGTCTTGGAAGGGAACAATTCTGTCAGCTCCCCTTCTCCCTTTCTCTTTTTTTCTATCTTTCTTCAGGTTACTAAAATACCTTTTCAAGTTATTCTGTAAACACAATTTTCCTTTCCTATCCTCTATGAATTAAATGTGAACTCTTAATATTTGTAAACTATCAGGATATAAAATCTGGGCCAGGGGGTTATACTGCTATTAAACACATATCATTTGTGGAAATTCAGTAATTTTTTAAAGCTTTAATGCTACTACAGACAATATTGCCATCAGTTTGGATCAACAACCTAGACTTTGTTTTCAATGCAGAACTTATAGTAGGTATCTCCTCCAGCCCACATTCATACCTGGCTGGGTTTTTTTGCCCAACACCTTGCATATACAGCATTTCCTACCCAGTTTTTTCATCCTGGCTCTCACCATTTCATATCCTGATTATAGCACTGCCTTTTCCTCTGATCTTGGTATGTACAGTTTTGTTTGTGTCCATTGACATTTAGGGCCACAAAGATGCTCAGAGGGCTGAAGCACCTCTCCTATGAAGACAGGCTGAGAGAGTTGGGGTTGTTCAGCCTGGAGAAGAGAAGGCTCCAGGGAGACCTTATAGCACCTTCCAGTATCTGAAGGGGGCTACAAGAAAGCTGGAAAGGGACAAGGGCATGTAGAGATAGGATGAGGGGTGATGGATTCAAACTAGAAAAGGGTAGCTTTAGATCAGGTATCAGGAAGAAATTTCCACGCAGAGGGTGGTGAGGCACTGGAACAGGTTGCCCAGAGAAGCTGTGGATGCCGCATCCTTGGAAGTGTTCAAGGCCAGGCTGGATGGGCCTTTGAGCAACCTGCTCTAGTGGGAGGTGTCCCTGCCCAGGGCAGGGGGGTTGGAACTGGGCGATCTTTAAGGTCATAGAATCATAGAATGGTTTGGGTTGGAAGGGACCTTAAAGATCATCTAGTTCCAACCCCCCTGCCCTGGGCAGGGACACCTCCCACTAGAGCAGGTTGCTCAAAGGCCCATCCAGCCTGGTCCCTTCCAACCCAAAGCACTCTATGATTCTATGACAATGCCATTGCAAAAATCATTTCTTACTCTCATACACTGAGACCTAGGTTACTTTTCTGGCTAAAATACCAACCTAACCATCCTGGGATTCCTTGTGCGTGAGGAACAGCAGTCCTTCCTTTTCTGCACTCCTTAAGGGCCGCAGGTGACAAGTTGCAGCTGGGAGCGAAGCGTTACAATTGTCATGTGTTGTTAAAACCTTCTTTGGTTTAAAATAAAAAGGAATCCCGTTACGCTGGTGCTGCGGTGACTGAATCGCGTTGTCGCTGTCTGTCTACTCTCCTGAGCCGCGGCACCGCACCAATAGAGTGTCCCCCCCCCGCCCCGCCTCGGCCTCACCGGCCGCAGGGCCCGGCCGAGCCCCCCCGGGATCGCCTCACGGCGCGGCCTCCCGGGGCCGGCCGCACCGCACAACCTTCCCTCCCAAAAAAACACGACCCCGCACACATTCTCCTTCCCTGGGCGACAAAAAGGGACTCACTGCGAGTCCCAAGAGGAGGAGGGGCGGGGGATCAGCGGGACGACCCCCGCCGCCACCCCCCCGCAGCCTCCGCACCGCCAGGCCGAGCGCCTCAGCCCGCGCCGGGCGGGCGGGCGCGCCCGAGAAACCAGCTCTCACCGCCCTCCGCTCCAAGCCTCCCCGCGCACGCCGGGATTTGTAGTTCGGTAGGCGGGTGGCCGCGGCTGGCGTAGGGAGAGGGTCGGCCCCTGAGGACTACAGTACCCAGTCTGCCTTGCGCGCGGGCGGCGGGTGCATCCGCTGGCGGCGGCGTGGGTGCGCGTTGCCGGGCAGTCAGCTGGCCGCGGGGCGATAAGAGGGCGGGGGGCGCGGGGCGGCGGCGCTCGGTGCTCGGTGCTCGCTCGCGTCCTGCCGCGCTCCTGCCGCGCTCCGAAAGGAGGGAGGGAAGCCGGGGGTGGGGGAAATAAAAAGAAAAGGCGCCCGCTCCGCCATGGCCGAGACGATCGCCGACACCCGGCGGCTGATCAGCAAGCCGCAGAACCTGAACGACGCCTACGGGCCGCCCAGCAACTTCTTGGAGATCGACGTGGGCAACCCGCAGACGGTGGGGGTGGGCCGCGGCCGTTTCACCACCTACGAGATCCGCGTCAAGGTGAGGGCCCGGCCCGGCGGGCGTTGGGGCCGGTCCCGCTCCCTCTCTCCCAGGCGAGCGGCCAGGGGAGCTCCGCCGGCTCCGTCCCCGCCCCTCCCGCGGCGGGGCCCGGCGCCTCGGGGGTAAATACGGGGCTTGAGAAGGGGAGCGCGGAGCCTGTGTATGGCTGTCGGGCTCTGTGAGCGGGAAGGGGTGTCGCCGGGGCCGGGGCTGGCCGGGGTGGTGGTGACAGGCCGCTGTCACCGTGTCCTTCAGGGCCCGTTTCGCAGGTAGTGCCTCTGGGGAGGACGGCAGAGCGGCGGTGTGGACTTCATCCTCCTGCCTGAGAGCAGGCCCCAGGCCCTCACAGAACCTGGGGCTGATAACTGCCATGGTAGCTAAGACAGCATAACTTGGTTAAGATAACCAGGGAGCAGATGCTCTTCTGGCACCACTATGCGCGGCTGCCAGTGACTGAAACATGGCCACACTGCCAGCAATCGCCTGCCTGCTGGCTCTGGCTGGGGGAGAGTTAATTTTCTTTGTTGTGGCTGGCACAGGGTTGCGTTTTGGGTTCGTGCTGCAAACAGTGTTGATAATACAGAGATGTTTTTGCTATGGCTGAGCCCTGCTTACAGGGAGTCAAGGCCTTTTGCTCCTTCTCACACCACCTCGGCAGTGAGTAGGCCGTGTTCAACCACAACAGCTTGCCTGTGTCTAAGTAAATAGAAGAGGGCAAACTCTTCAGCTGTTTGAGATGTAGTAATATGGGTGGATCCTCCTGCCCTGTGAAGGAGGTCAAGTTCAGGATTCCAGCAGCCTCAAAAATCCATAGAGAATGTGTAAATAAGTCTAGTGGGCGCATGTGCTAGATCAAAGCTGGCTGAAGTGATAAGGTGAGTGTATGTGGGGGAGGGGTTCCTGTGTTCTTTTGCCCCTGAAATATAGATTGAGTGCCTAACAAACAGGGCTGTTTCTCACTGTGGGCTATCACATACTTTTTCTTAGTAGCAGTAGGCTCCTTCCTAGCTGGAAGGGCTGTTCACTGACTTGCCCCAAAGGCTAGTAGTCTTGAGCTTCAGAAAAGCTATATGAGGTCACAGAAAAGCTATATGAGGTCATTACTGCATTCCCTGTATTTTCTAGTTTCAAAAATAGAGCCTGGAGGAGTGAACAGAAAAAGGCAGTATCTACGGCATGGTCCTTGCCCGTAGCTGGTAGGGACTTGAGGCAGGGTACTTCTGAGTTTATGCTGCCAGGGGTAAGTTGGGTTGAGAAAGATGAGCTTTTACAATTTTATCTTTTTTTGTAGCTTGTGGTTGAGTCTGCTGCTTGGTATAGCTTTACTCTGTTGCAGCTGATTGAACCTGGTCAGTTATTGCAGGCAGTGATAGAGGGAGAAGAAGCCTCATTGACCCCCTGCATGTGTTTTCTGGAATATGAATTTTGCTTTCACTGGACACCATGGGGTGCACATGCCTTCATGGCAGGGAAGGCTTCAGATCAGATGAGGGCTGCTGCTTTGGTCACAAAAATTCTTCAGATAAGACTAAAACCCTGTGTGGATTTTCTGGTATTAAAGGTCTAAGTTCTCAGCTTAGTGTAATTTTACTTAAAAAAGCAAAATCACCTGAGATCTAAAGCTGCTAGCATTAGTTCTGATGCTCCTAAATTGTCATGTCCAGTAGCTATTCTCATGTTTCAAGATGTGTTCATAGGGCAGGAAGAATAAACCAAAATAATTTTAGGCTGTGTTTGGCCTCTGTGAGGACAAACTAGAACTTGCCAAGTTGTGTTGCATTACACTGCCCTTACCAGGATCCTAGTTGTCCACTTAATGGAAAGATGTAACTCTACCTTGCTGGGAAGTATTTGTGCCTTAAGTTCCTGATGACTTTTCTTTCCATGAGACTGAGCATTTGGAATTGCAGGATCTGGGGAAGATGATACAAAAGGGACTGAGCCATCATATGGCCTTGGGAATGAGACCAATTTTGCTGGCATTAAAAAATAATAATGTTTTTTAAATACCGAACTGAATTTCTTCAGCAGAAAGGAAAGCAGAAAAACAGGTTTTGAGACAGGTTACTCTTAGCCTATGTGCTGTTTAGGATAGAAAATTCTGGATTCCTCTTGTAACAAGGACCTAGAAGTGACTTGAACAAATATAGCCTGTGATAGTACTGTGACCTTCCTTTATTCTTCCTCACATTTCAACTACTACATAAACATTGCTTCCTCCACACTCCTTGCTTCCGTCTGTGCATGCCTGTATATGGGACTATCTCTTACAATACGTGATCATTCCCTTTGCAGTTGTGTACTGCTGTATATCTACTGTATCCATGCTGTGTACACTTACAGCATGATGAGCTGTAAAGTTGAGTTTTATGTCTCTGTATGCTGGCAGGCTACAGAGCAGGTAATACAAGTCATGCAGAATTATGTTCACTGTCTAAACTTGTATCAATTAACTGCTTCTCAGCAGAGCACAGGCCATGTTGCTAATATGCAAGCTTCAGCATGGGAGAAAAGTTTGAACTTGAATTGCTGTAGTATTGTATTTCTAGAAGGTAGGCCTTGTACTATAAGCCACTTGTTGAAGTGTGGCAGACAATAGCCACCAGCTAGCCTCTGTTTTGGCAACTGTTTGTGGTCACACAAAGTAGCAGCTGGCATTTGCAGTTTCCCCCAGCAGTGCTAAGAGTGGCAGCAGAGGGAACCTGAAAAGATGGAGTTACCTGTGTCATATCTGGAAAGTGATGTCTTCAACTAACCACCAGCGTTAAAATGTGAAGTGGTACAGAAATGGATGGCTTAACTGCTGTCAAGTTCTGGTAAAAGCTGTTGGATAGCTTCTTATTATGGCTGGAGGTCACGCTAAGCCTGAAACATTGTCAGAGAAGGCACTGAGATTCAAGTTTGTGTTGAAGCAATTAGACTTGTAACATTGTCATGGCGTTTACAAACTTCGTCTGAGGGTAATTCTATCTTTATTGCTTTGTCTGACTCTCAAAGCCTAACTTTTTTTGGGAAGACTGAGCTTGCTAGCAGATTCTTGAATTGATGCCGACTAACTAATATCTTGCAAAAAAAATGCTTGTGTTGAAATACTGCAGAGTTTCCTGCAAAGTTTTTTATTGGCAAGCTTTCTACTGGTGTTGCAGCTGAAGCATATCTGTTGCTTGGAGAGCAACAGGTGGAAGAACCTCATGCTTTAGTTCTTGTATTGCTGTACTCACCAACTTCTGGTGGAAGTTGGAAAGCCTAAGGGGGAACTTAAAAGTTTGGCGTAGACTGCTCAGTGGTACGCTACTGGATAAACAAGTCAATTGTATTTCAGCACTTAAGAAAGTTTTCTCATAGCGTGTGTCTCTGTGCAGGCTGGTAGGATGACTGTGCATTCTGGTGAATGCATGGGACTTTCAGAAGAAGTTAAGGTCTCTGAGGGTACTGCAGGAAGAAGCTGTGCAATACTTCTAGTGGGGCAGCTTACTTCACAGATGGTCAGTTGGCTCAAGTATTGACTTTCTGAGCCTGAACTTGCATTAAATAACATTCTGTTCTCGGCAAACCGGACAAGGTGATAAGAGAAAGCTTCCCTCTGTAGCAACCACTATAAGGCACACAGTGTGGCAGTTTGCCACTGCAGTGCAGCTTGGCAATAAAAGTCAAATGTCTTGTTCAGTAATGGTAAATACTAGAAAATGCCATCCTGCAGTGCTAAAATAGCAGATTTGAGTGGGTCATGTTCTTGACAGCCCACTTGAGAATTTGCTTTCCATCAGCAGCATTAGGCAGCGAGTTTGTACCACTCTAAGGTATCCTTTGTGTGAAGGCTTAGGGTGAACTAAAAAGGAGAACAATGCAGTAGGGTATAAAGATCCAAGTGCTTTTTCTAGTGAAATGAAACTTGATGAAGTAGTCATCTCCTCTAAAGGTGCCTAGACGATCAGAGCATGGTGCCTGTGCAGTGGTTAAAACTAACACAATCAGCTGGACTGCCTGTGAAAGTAAAACAGCAAACTACTGCCCTTACCTCTTGAGGAAAAGTGTAAACCAACAGCTAAGTTCTCAGTGTAAGTACCCTTGCATGCCATATGCTGTCTCTCATGAGTCTTTACTAGCTGTTCACTCAGGAGCCACCACCAGAGGAGTGGTGGTTCCCTTCTGCTTGTTACACGTTTTCAGGGTGGGCTTGTGCATGTCAACACTCCTAAAGGGCATGTGAATGCCTGTTACTATTTACGGGCTGTAAGTCAGTCCTCTCTTAATTCCTGGAAGTGTATTTAGAAAAAAATGACAGTTGTCATATTATCATCCTACAGCATGTCTGCAGTCCTCAGCCCAGATCCAGGTATCATGTAACTCCTACTGTACTTGAGACAAACAGTTTTCCTGGTAAGTGGGTCAACAGGAACATATTTGCTCAAACAGATCCTGTGCAGCAGCTTCAGTTGCTAAATCCTTTAAGGAGACATCATGTAAGCTTTACAAGCTAACTGCAATCCCAGCAACTGGTGACACACTTCAGAACCGTACACCCACTGTAAAAGCAGTGCCATAGGAGTTCAGCACATTGGTTATAGTACTGTCAGCAAAGTTTATGGATATCCAGAAACTTGCTGTATTTTGGGAAATTATCTCTTTGTTAACACTATTTCATCTGTTTCTGTAGAAGTAACCCATTTTAGTTGGGTGTGTCACCTAGACAAAAAGGTTAAATTACCTGTTTGTGGTTGGTGAGAAGTCACTAATATTCAAACTGGCAGTTAGAATTAAACAAATACCTGTTGCAGGAGCTACTAGTCCAAGTAGTTAAAGAATTCTTTTTAGTCAAATCAAAGTTAGACAAAAAGCCTTTGTCTTCTTAATTCTGCTCTTTAGTGTTGAGTGGCCTGCTGCCTCTAATCAGTATGATTAAACTTGGCACTAAGGCACACCTTAACTTCTCCAGGTTCCACAGCTCAGTGGCTTGTTTTGAGGTGTAGAAAGGCAATACCTTGCTGCTGTGCTTCCAGATGTTGTGAAATGTATCACTTGGGTGGTGCCAGTGCTCTTTAAGGCAGCAGTTGCCTTTCCTGTGTCTTCTGTGGAAAGACTTCTGTAGACCTGCAGAGGTACTTGACTACATAGGCCCAGTGTGGGGAAGGAAGTGAACACACAAGCTGTGGAGTGCCTGCAGTGTTAAGAATAGTATTGGTCCCAAAGGATTGGGGAAGTATATCAAAGTACGGCTAAACTTGAGCTGCTTTTGAAAGTCTGTTCTCATTTTAACCCTTTTTTTTCAAGACATAGCTTGGATACAATATCTGCATTTTTGCATATTTATAGTTGTCTGGCTTAGTGACTGATTTCACTCTGACTTCTGTGATCAGATCAAGTCAGAGTAAGATGGTAAATGAACTGAAAGTGTAACTTGCTCAGAAAGCACTTATGTCATGGTTCTGCAAAGTGGTGCTTCTTATCTGGTGAATGTGTCTTTGAAATGTTCTGTCCTTGAACAGTACAAAATTTCCCATCCTTCATGAATTCAGCAGGGCTTGAAGCTGCAAACTCTTCTCCCACTATGGGAAGAATCAAATCTGCTGCTGTGTGTAGTTGACTTCAGCATTGTTCAGTTTCATAGTCAGTGAAGCTTGTGGTGGAGTAATGACTAAACACTGACTCAGTGTGGATGTGTTTAGGAATGCATAATCAGCACTAATTCTCTACTTCTCTACTACTGCAAATCTTGCATCACACTGCAAGCCTTCTCTAATGAGTTAATTACTCTTTTAATGCCCCATTCTAGACACTGCTACCAGTTAGATATTTTTAGACTCTTCAAAGAATGAAAATGCAGTGATTCAAGTGACTTTGTTTTTCTGTTCTACAGCCCAGGTACTGCATCTTTACAAACATTATTGCTCCCTCGACCAGTAATTTGGAGACAGATAGCTGGAAGGCTGAGAACTTCCCAGGACACTGACTAGGGAGATGTAGAAGTTGGATGGCTTGGAAGAAAGGAACTTCCAAATCAGGGAAAGTGGGTTTACAAGTTCATGGCATGTAATTGCCTTGATGCAGTCCTGAGTAATGTGCTCTGGGCAATCCTGCTTTAGCAGGGGAGTTGGACTAGATGATCTCTAGAGGTCCCTTCCAACTCTGACAATTCCATGATTTGCTTGGAGTAGCTGACTTTTCTGTAGAGGTTTTTGATTAACCTAATCCAAAGGCACTGAACTGGTTTGGTGTTGACATCTGTTACTATGTAAATAAAATAACTAAGTCTTGGAGTAGTGTTTCTTATTAGTATATTAATTTAACTGGTGACTTGGACGCTTTACTTCTGTACGTGCAACGTGGGCCTTGATTGTCATGTATTAAGAGGGCATTCTAGTACAGTGCTGAACAGACCAAATCAAATAGAACAATAACTAATCTTTGTCGGACAGATGGCTATGATCCAGGTAGGCATGTGATGCCAGAGTATTTTGATACATCTTTACTTCTAGGTGTCTTGCCAAAAAAGTGTCAGCTTGGACTTTAGAGCAGTCAGGTCTCTACTGTCTTTCATCTGGGGAAATAACTAATGCAGTGTAGACTTATGAGCTTCTAACTGTAGGGTAAGTATTTTCTTTAAAGTTTTTTCACTTGGTAATGCAGTGCTAGTGGCACTACTGGAGGCGGGTTTAGCAAGTCCATAATCCAAATGCTGTACAGAGCACTGAGTGAAGGGTAACTTTCTTAATGTGAGATGGATGGAGAAACCTAACCTTCTGATCAAGGTATAAAACCAAATAGTTTACCAACTGAAGACAGGTCCATGAACCATATTCCTTCTGTGGTTGTTTCTTGAGAATCCAGACCAAATTCTATTGTGGGAGGACCTTTTGGGGCACGTGACAGTATAGTTTGTGTTGGCCATGAAGCCAATCTTGAAAGTATAACTACAAGCTAGTGTAAAATCCAGAAGAAAATTAAGCTCTATCTTAAGTGGCTTAAAGCCACCCTATATCTGGAAATAAAGCTTCAGAGGCTATTTCTATGGGCCTAAGCTACAGCACCCCCTAAGTGCTAAGATGTGCTATAAATTAATGAATAGGAGCTATTGGCCTTTTTGTAGCTGTTAGGTGGCTATGTAAGTGAATGTTACTGCTCCTATAAAACTGGAACTATTAAGAGAATTTTTTGCTACTTAATATACTTGTATACTAGTTATTTATCTCTTGTTTCTTGCAAGTTTGTGAGGTGTAGAGATGCTGGACTGTCTTTAGCTTACAAAGCACATTAAAACTTTTGTTCTTGATAAGAACTATCAATTGCAGCAATTTACTGCAGTTTTCCAGCTCCATTTGACCTTAGCTGGTAGATGTCAGCTAAAGATGCTAAAGCACCAAGTTAACATGATCCCTCTTCAGTGATTCTCAATGAGAAACTAATGGTAACCTTACAATAGACCAAACCAGAGCATATGGCAGTTATACCTTGCAATTGTGTAAAAGTAGCAATCCCTTCTCTTTAAAAGGAATATTTGGTGTTTCAAAGGAGACTTTAGCTTGCTAATGCTGAAATAACTATCTAGAGTTACTAATTCTGTCTGGGTACTGTAAAAGCCTTTGCCTGAGTGTGTCCTTAAGGTTAGTTCCTGTTTTTATCCTTGTCATCTTAGGATGCAACCTGAAGAGTAAAGCATTGCTTATCAATCTGTTTTTTTTAGACTTACCTTGCTTTGAGCCTTTTGACCGTAGCACAGCATAATTCAGGTGTTCATGATGCTGGTGAATTTGAACTTGGTGGTGATAGATGCTGCTTGGCAAAAACCCAGATGGCCCTATGCTAATTTTTGCAGAACAGCTCAAGGCATTGGACTTGATGAAGGTTAACTCTTGTCTAAAGACTGTTAGTCCTTGTGGTTTTGTTGCTATCAGGATCCTAGATCCATGTCTCAGTATTGTGGAGTGGGAAGTTCTATAGTTCTTGGTTTAGCTTAAGTCAGCATTCTTTAAAACTTGGGTGTACACATATGGTCAGATTTTTTCAGTATTCTATTAAAACTTTAGACTTCATGCATGTAATTACTTTCAGTAGACCTGGACACCAAGAGGATAAAAGGGGAGGTAGGACTCCGCTTTGATCAAAAGGACTGAAGCTTATAAAAATAACAACCTCTTATCTGACCTTTTGTGGTGGGGAAAGAGGTTTTCCTTCAGTAACATACACAGCTAAAATCTAAACTTTTAGCAACTGAGGTTTAGAGCATGTTTGCCTTCTTTCTTGCTTTTTATAATTGTAGGAAATGGGGAGGTAGCTGGTGGTGTCAAGTCGGGAAGGAAACAAACCACTGGCAAGGATTCTGTAATAACAGTGGACTGCTGGAGCCAGTTCCTTGTACTAAAGGACAGCAGGCTCTTGCATTAAGAAAACTATAATACTTTATCTACCCTGAATGCTACTTACTGTAATACCCTTGAGCTCCCATTGGCTGACTGTAAATGTAGCCAAAGGGTGTAGTCTCTTGACAAAGATTACAGCTTCTATGAAGAGATAGTAAGAAGCTTGAATTTAGCTTATGAGAGTCAAGGCCACAAACTTCTATCAAAAGTGAGCCGAGTGCTTTCTTTCACTCTATTTTAATGGAAATAGAGTTGTATCAAGGCTACCATAACCTACTTGAAAAGACAACATCAAAGTAGGTGCTATGGCAACAGTGCAGCTTTATTCTCAGTCTGTTAAGGAGTGGAAGACATGGGCAATGCAGTGCTGATGATGAGCGTTACACTGGCAGATGAGAAAATTAATCAAATTTACCTCAAACTAACCTGGGCAGCTACAGCTGTGGAGTTTCTGCAGTTGTGGGGGTGGACTGGGCTGCAGTGACATTTAGAGTCAATCTTGTGGAGTGTCAGCATGATCTTTGAAGGAACCCAAATGCTATTTGCATTCAATTTATGTATGGAAACAAATTTGTAGGAGCAAGTCTGGCTATTTGCAAGGTTTTTTCAACTCACTGGATAAATTAATCCACTTTAGATAACAGAACACTGAAAATTACTTCGAATATAAGTAAAGTATTTTGGTTTTCCTCCTGCATTTAAGGTTACTTGTATACTAGAATGGCTGCATTGGAGAGCTGTGTATCTGAAGCTGAATGAACAGTATTGACTAGTACTCGAGCTATGTGCGTCCTGCCTGTGAAAGTCTCCTCACTTAGAACTCCAGAAATCATTTATGTATATAACTGAGCATAGCTCAGGGGTTTATTATAGTAACAGCTGGAAGACTGTTATCTGGTTATTCAAGCTACTGAGCTTGGAGTTGAACTTGTAGTAACATAAATGTACTTACTTATAGTAACATAAATGTAGCTGAAGAAACGTGCTTTTTGTGAATACAGATTTTTGCCCTGAAATCTATTAGCAGGTAACCACTGCTTCCCGTTACCAGTTTGTTGAACACTAGCCAAATGACTGTAGAAACTCATTTGGCATCTGAGTGGAGGAATGCAGGAGTGACTTAAGTCTGGGTTTGTCATCTGCTGTTTAACTATGTAATTTAACTTGGCACCAGTTCTGAGAACGTTTATTCCAGTGTACTGGCTTGGCCGTTAACTCCCCCAGCAGAATACGGAAGATTAGTTTGACAGTAGTCAAAGAAAGCCTAATGGTTGTATACATATAGTCCAATATAGAATCTAGAGTATCTAGTCAGAATCTGTCTTTGCATCTTTTTATGCTTAAGATTTTGGGCTATGTGTGGCTTCTGCAGAGTTGGTTTACTGGTCCTGAAATAATGCTTTTTCTGCAAGTCTGGCTAGTGACTTTTGGTTTTCTAATGTCTTAGGTAATGTATAATTCTTTCAGGTTGAGGACTTGCATTCAAACTGCTGGAAGCACGATTTCAAGACGCCTGAAGTTGTTGAAAATGCTTTCAATAAAAATGAAACTAATTATTACACTATAGAAGGAACAATTGGTATAGTGATTATGTTGAATTTATCGAAGGAATGAGCTATGCTCCAGGGGCTGTGCCAAACTGGGTCATTGAGTTTCGTGACAGAAGATTTAGCAGATCAGCAGGCCAGAAAAATGATACTATAATGCTGAATAAGCATGGAGAGAAAGTAAAAATGTAAAAATGAAACTAGCCTGACTTCAAGTTTTATGCCTTAATCTCATCTATGTTCCAGGAGGCAAACAAAGCACTAACAGTGTTGAGAATGCTACTGGCACCTCAGTGACTAAACAAGGATAACTTTCAACATAAACTGTGAAGCTGAGAATACCTTTGGTATGCTGTGTGATCTTCAAGTGACACTTCAATAGAAATTGAAAGTTTCTGTTATCTCCTACCAGGTTCTTTCCCAATGATAGGCCATGCTTCAGCAGCTCTCTGGCTTGCTTAATGAAAACCATCTACCCATGGTAGATGGAGGCAGTGGGACACGCATCAACTCGAAGGGAAAACAAGTACTTTCATTCTCCTTTTTCCCAACTTGCTAGCTGGGTTAGCGTGTCAAAAGTTCAAAAGGGAATGCAGAAGGTAAAATGAGCTCAATTGGCACTTCTACCCCACATTGTACCTGTAAGCCTGATATGTTGTTTAGAGATTAACTCTATAGACTTCATGCCCAGAAGCATGAAAAGAGTTCCTGAAGACCTGGGAACTCATTGGGTTTTAGCTGCTTTTATTCAGTTCTAATCCCTCTTGTAAGTAACTTGAGAGGAGAACGGAATATTTTCTGCAGGTGAAGGCCTATATGTTAAATATTGTAAAGGACTTTCCACCCGAGACACTGACAAAGAGTTGATGTTGTAATGTGGAAGGCTGAACTTGGTTAAAAAGCCAGTAGCTGAAATCAGAGAAAAATAATCCAGTACTTCACTCTTTCATGCACTGTGGGGGACCTCGCTTTATTCACTCTTGAGTAGAGTATTCTTATCCTCAAGATGAGAGTGTTTATAAATAAAGCCTGACTTGTGACATAATAGCCTTAAGTGCAATTTTATTATTAGTCACTAGTACAATCAACAATGTTTTACCTGGGAAAGAGAGCTTGAATAATTTTTAAACATTTAGCAATAGGAGATTTCATAACAAAATAGTGTTCTGTACTTTAGCCCATAATTTACAGATAAAAAATAGCATTATGTGAAAGTACACAACTAACTTCTCAAGTACTTTTGAACTGTGACAGCCAAAAAATCATTGGCTGGTAGGTATGCAATGTCCTGTAGTCATAGGGCTGCCTAGTGTAGCAAAGTATCTCTGCAATTAAACCTGTTTTGAGCAGCTGAAATTATCACTCAATGATAGCTTAAGCATAAAAGCCTATAAAGGATATCATACAGGGATATCCACTCAAACTGAGACCAGAAGCTGAGTGAGGTGGCTTACAACTTATAAAATACAATAACAAAAACCAGAAGGCGTTAGCTGGGAATGACTGCTGTGCTTCTGCCAACAGGAAAACTGAGGATAACTGTAGTCCTGTGTGAACATCAGGTTCCTAAGGTACTCCTCAAGAGTCTTCTTTTTGAGGTTTGTAAGACAGTGAATATGCGGTCTGACAGCAGTAAACTTTATTCTGCTAGTGCTGGTTGTGTATGGCAAGCACAGACTCTTGGTCTCACTGTTAGTAGGTCATAACTCCTACAAACATTTTTGTAACACTCCAGCCAATTTGCCATCTCAACAGCATCTAAGCTTCAGATTGTGATCTTGGCACTTTCCATTCTGGGGGTGTCATTAGGAGAGTGTTCTCTTGACATCTACTCCTGAAATAACTGCAAGCTGGATTACAGCAGTGGGATACCCCTGCCCCCCCAAGAATGAATAGAAGTAATACAGGCTTTTCCACAAGTTATCAAAGGACACCTATCAAAATGCTTATGGATTTAACATGGTCTTGTGCAGCACTACAGCTTGGCTTCCATTTGTTGTTTCTTTCAAGAGCGTTAGGCTTGGGTGCTGACTCCTAGCACTGTTGAGGAAAGTTCTGCCTCATCAATCTCTGCTTGGTTTAACTTCGTAGCAAAGCAGTGTGCTCTTATTGGCACTGAATGCTGTGGTCCCTGTCAGCCTTGGTAGCTTCTTTAGAGCTATTCAAACTTGGCAGCTTGTACTAGCAAATCTTTAGCTTCATCTGACCTGTATGGATTCACTGTAGGACTTAATGGGCTTACTTTTAAAGATGTTGAAGACCATGTTGTATCAGGTAGCAAAGAAGTACAGGAAGCTTGGTTAATGTCCTGCGCTGGTACCTGAAACACTTTTGAATGCAATAAGAGGAGCCAGCATAGACTAAGACTTTTTTTCCTTCCTCCTTTTTCCCCTTTCCTCCAAGTTTGTGCATATATTGACATTGATCCAGATCCTGAGACAGTAAGAACAGCAGATACTTGTGCAACCTTAGGAGGTTCTCATGTAACCAGCAAATCTGCTATTCTACTAGGTGATATGGTGGCAAAATACCAGTGATTATTATCCTATATAAATGAGGCCCACAGTTAAGCAGTTTGAGGTGCAGCTACTGTGTAGCTTACAGAGCTTTATCTGTATTTCTGTATCTTGAGTGTTTCTCAATACTGTTGTTGAAGTGGAACTAACTTGTAACTTAACAGCTTGTTTCCTGCCTCTGCTTATCAGAACTTCTAATTTGGCTAATCAATAACTTATGTTCTTGTTTTCAGACAAATCTACCTATCTTCAAATTGAAAGAATCTACAGTCAGGAGGAGATACAGTGACTTTGAGTGGCTAAGGAATGAACTAGAAAGAGAAAGCAAGGTGGGTAAAATGAAAGGTAAATACAAGTCTTCATGGGCTTACAGCATATATATTATATAGAGCAGATATTGTGGTTGAATATATCCAGAACTAAAACACTGTCATTTAGCAAACCTCAGTTGTACAACATTAGATACTATTTAATTGCTTTGAGTTAATTCAGTTGAATTACTTGAATTAACTTACCCCTCTGGCAGATACTATTCTCCTCTTGTTGTATTTTATTACTTCACTAAGGACATGATTGATGAGTTAGGTCCCTTAAGAGGAAGACCTGGCACAGGAGGTATATAAATTTGCTTACAGGCTGCACTTAAGTATTCTTTTCTAAATCTTTCAGGTTGTGGTACCCCCTCTACCAGGAAAAGCTCTTCTCCGTCAACTCCCCTTCCGAGGAGATGATGGCATCTTTGATGACTCCTTTATAGAGGAAAGGAAGCAGGCTCTTGAACAATTCATAAACAAGTAAGTGTTGAGTCTAGTTATCTGAAGACAAACCCAGAACTCAGCTCTGGAAAACTGAAAGCTAATCCTCTAACTATGGTAGCTGTGCTAGGTTCAGAGTAATAACTTTCACATAATCCTGCAGTAGGACACACTAACGTTGCTCATCCAGTGTTTAGTTTGGATCTTAATGCTTACCTGAACAGCTGAAACGAATGTTAGTGTTGTTGTTAATTTATGCAAATTACTACTAAAATTACAGCATTCAAAATAGTTCTACTTTTTCATTTCTGAAAAGGTATCCTCCATTGGGTGAACAATGGAGCTTACAATGGGCTTACAGCAGTTTACTTTGATTGCAGATGTGAGGTATTATCAGCTTGTGTAATGATGCATATTTTCTGTAATCATCGTGAGAATCTTTCTGAAATGTAAAAACACTACCTGAGGTATGCACATATATAGTTTGAAATAGACACTTAAGGTTTTGTCACTGCCTTTCAAAGGGTGAACAGAAATTATGGTAACAAAGTCTTATGTTTCTTTTTCTACCACCTGACACTACTAACTGCTCTCTGTATAGTGACCTGAAAAGCTACTTTAATCTCTTTAACAATGTGAATCCAAACAGTGGGTAAGAAGGAATACTGTCAGTTAACCAGCTCCTCTGGTCTCTAGAGCCAACATTGTTCAGACCCAACTGGATTTGAGGCTGCTGTCTTTAAACGTTCAAACCTGTCAGTTCCTCTAGCATTTTAATCTCATTCAGTAGTAATGCTGTTTAACAGGGACAGAGGATATATGTGACTTAGATCAGAACTTCATCTGCTTGTCAGTTATTGTTAGTTCAGGCATGTGGCTTGGAGTTGCAAGTGACTAATTCACTAAAATTGTCTTGTGTAAGTAAGCTAAGTGTGACTGTATGAAGTCTCTTAAATTTTTCTTCACACAGTTGCTTGTTAGCTCAATTTAGAGGTATTACTAATGGTTCTGAGCAAGTAAAAAAATTCAGAGTGCTCTTTCCTCTGTTCAAAACAAGTGGAAAGAATTTCCAATGCATCTAGTCTTGCATTTACACTACATGAAGGCAAATGTGCTTATAGTAAGATGGAATATGGGATTTTAAGGCTGTACAATCAAGACAGTCATGACTGCAAAGTACAACTTTTATCCATGCAGGCTTGGGACTCTACATTAAATGTCAAAGAAGTGCACTTACTGAAGGTTTTTTATGCAGAGTTTAGCAATATGTGGGGGGAAAAAGGCTGTTTATGTTCTGAAGTAGCTGATAGTGAAACAGTCAACTGGAATCTCTAAAAAACTCAATATAGCTGACAAATGGAGTGGCCAGTTTACTGGTGTCATTTGTTCAGTCCTACAGCAAGTAATGCATTGATCTTGTGGAGTGTAAAACTTCTTTGTCAATTTTTCCTCCTTTGAAACATAAAAGCAGGCTGTTAATGTAGATATTGATGTACTGGCAGACTTGAGTACAGCTGGAACAAGATTATTCAGGCAGAACTCCTAGCTATTCAACCGCATCAATTTATTCTAATGGTATGACCAACTCATCAAGCAAATGTTACTAGTTAGTTTTGAATCATGTAGAAGCTTTAAGACTTCTACTAAGTATTCTAGGTAACAGTGAAATTAGTCCTGAGGTTAATTTGTATAATGCATTCACATTACTGCATTCTCGAAGCTGGTCTTTGCTCCTAGAACTAGATAACTAATATCACTATATCCAAAAAAGATCTTCATGCACCAATGCCAGTTCTTGATACCAAGGATGCTGTAGAGAAGCAAAATCACAGCAGCGCAGTTTGCTTGAGTCAGCTCTTTTGGGCCAGCTTGCTGGCACCACCATCAATGTTACCTACAATGACATTCACAGCTACATTGCAACACACTTGTCTGCCTGAATGTGACTTTGGGCTTTTAGTAGCAGCTGCTCTGTGTAAGGCTCACCTTACAGAAGAATACTGAGGAAAAAGCTGATGCAGAGTGAGAGATTCATGTGAAACCAAGAGCTGAATCTGAGAGATCAGATTTAGTCCTGCAATTCAGCCACCAATTTGCAAGTCTTCCTGAAAGGAAGAAGGAATATGCTGCTGCCTTGTGTCCTGTGTATCTTCCTCTTGAAGTTCAAGACCGGCAACTTCAGTCTCATGAGGCTAAGAGTCTCAAACTAGTTATTCCAGACTGTCTGCCTTATGAACTAGCATTTGAGACTGCTGCCCATTTACCAGAGCCTGGCAAGACTGATAATCTTAATGACTGCACTTGAAATAATCTATCAATGCTGAATAGGAGAGCTCAGCGTCCTTATTAAAAGACACTCAGTGACAAGTGACAGGTGAATCTGTGGTGAAATAAGCACTAATAGATACATTTGGAGAAGATGCACAGAAGTACTTGGAAGTACTGATGCTGAACCACTGGAGTTGACTCTAACGTGTTCAACTATATAACTTCCATTTAGAGTAGAAGTGTTCTGACAGGTATAGAGGCCATAAGACTGACACAAGCTGTCTTCAGGAGGATGGGGGACTTTCTCTCTTAAAGGGAGAAGCCTGTCTTGATGGACCAAACTGGATGTAAATTTTTTTTTTCAAACCAAACTGCTTTAGGTTTTTGTATCCACAAGTGATCAACTTCCAGAGATTTTGATTCTCTTGGATTTTTACCTACACAGAAGGCTGCATGGTATTTTCAGGGCTTAAAGGCAATACCTTGTGATTTTCTTCCAAGCCCGGCAGTGTTTTCTAAGTCAATTTCAGCTGCTTTACTGTTAAAAGGGTGGTAGTTCAGTCTATATGTGGAACACAACTAAATCTGCAGTAGAGGTGCTGGTCTCGTCTAGAGTAGACAAGCTGTCTCCTATATATCCTAGATATAAAATCTAAAGACAATTGCAGTTAACAGAATGGCCAGTACCCTCTGGCTGTGCATCAGTGCTGCTTGTTACATGCTAGGAATAGTGACCGTGGTTAAGTCACAGTGTCAGAGCCTTCAGAAGACCTTCACACCCTCTGGTGGAGTAAGTTTTTAACTCTGCCTGGGCTAACTGCTACTGCATTAGATTGAGAAATGAGGGGTTAAGCTGCCTTGTCTTGATTAACTCTACATTTTGTAATGCTAGGATGGGGACTTTAGTAGTCCCCCTCAATTGCAGGTGACAGATGATGACATTACATGCTTCCAGATCATCAGAGGTAGCTATGGACTAACTCCATCTGGGAGAGAATGACAGATTTTGGTGCCAGGCATCATTCTAGTCGCCAGCAGTGAACTGGAAGTGGGATCTGTGCCTAAGTGGAGAACCATAGGTTATTGGTATAAAACCTTGCTCTGCTGGCTAGCTGCAAGTAGACTCGATTTGTTAGCACTAATGCTTGTTTTTCCCTCTCCCCAGGGTTGCAGGCCACCCACTGGCACAGAACGAGCGCTGTCTTCACATGTTCTTACAAGATGAAGTAATAGACAAAAACTACACACCATCCAAAATAAGACATACTTGAGTTCTGCAAGCATCTTCTCAAACATTAGTGGTTCTTATGCTTGGTTTTAAGAGGTTGTAGTTTGTCTTAGCATGCTGAGGATAAACAGGCACGAAGTCTCCACTAACATCAGTACACTGCTTGGTCTTTGCATATGCTTTATAGCATTAAAGAACTCACTTGTCTTCTTGCTGAATCCCTCTGACTCCTTGATTTAAGAGTATTATACTATGAGACCATCCACCCCTTGCAATGTCTCACAAACCTTTCCACTTATTTGCAATGACTTAACAATGTTTACTGACTTGGCCTTACTTGAACTTGCACAGTTGTAGTGTCACGTGTTCACTTGTATTTGACTAAACTGCTCTGCTGTTTCTGAGGTAGTAATCTGTCTGAACTTCTGTAGAAAGACTGCTTTATTTCTGATACCCTGTGTGAGAAACACTTATGCAATTGTCTTCAAGCTTGTAAAACACTTTATACTGAAGTAATGAGGGAATTATCTTTATATTCTGTAAGAGGAAAAAAATCAAATTTATATACAAAAGTAACTTGTCTAAAGTTTTGAAATAAAAGTGAAAATGCACTTCAAATGTTTTGTCACTCTTGACCTTGAGTGTGGGGTATCTTGTGCTTTCTGACAAGCAGGGACTTGACTATACTAAGTGAACTGGTGTTCAGCCTTGCTGTGACTCTCTTCTGCAATATAGTCTTGTGTTACTAACAGCCACCACTAAATATCCTTAGATGCTGGCACTCAATGATCAAGGGATTTGGGAAAAGAGTCCCTTTCTACTTGTCATGAGAAGCCTCAGTCTAGCATCAACTAGCAAGTGAAAATTATACCATCCTACAGAGCAAGGAGTGTTGATAATATGTTAGAAGGTTAAAGTAGTTCTACTCTACAAATACAATTAGGTATGTGAAGTCATACAAGCCAGCTGTCAGATGTGATGTAGACTACTTCCCTGAACATCAAAGGAGGAGGAGGCTGTAGCATTGTGCTTGTATGACAGCTGGTGAAGTGCAGGTGGTTGATGCCTGAACTGCAGTTCACGAGCAACACTGCTGAAGTCATCTTTCTTGCTAGATGTTTCTGTGGCTGGAGAAGCTTCCACAGTACTTCCGGATGTGACATGGGAGTTACCTGTCCAGATGCTCTTAAAAACAGATTCAAGAACACCCTAGTAGCAATCTGTGTTCTGTGCTATTTGGTAACAGTACATGTTGGCTTAGGCTTGGCTCTACTGGTTTTTCCTTCTTATAATACTACTTATGACTGTTGAGAAATTCCTACAAACTTACAGGCAAAGTTATTAGTTTCCTTTAAATAAAACTATTACTGTCATTTATGGAAATCGGGATGTAAAAGAGTGAGCTGACAACAGTGGTGGCTGACAAGATTATGTGTAGTGCTAGTGACTAGCTATGCTGATTAGTTAGATGCTCAAATAATTGTTCTTTCCCCCTCATACTTAACAAAGACTGCATTGAGTCTCTTCAAAAGTCCTATTAATGAAACCAGGGACCAAAACTGACACAGCCCACTTGCAGCTGTCTAGCTATTCAAGAATTTTTTGATAATGTAAAATCAATTCTAAAATTCCCTGTGCTTGTTGAATCACACTTAAAAGTTGAATTACTCTTGGAAATGGGGGAAGAAGGGATAAATGTATATGAACTTTTGTTACTTAGGCTTAAATACATAGTAAAGGATGCTTTTCTCAAATTTTATTTTCTGAGAGAAGCTTCTTTCAAAAATTTAAATAAATGCCCCATCTTATCCTTAAAAGATGATGATATTATTTGTATCATCAGCTGTGGAAATAAGCTGAAGAGAAAGAAGCTTCATGCTTGATGTCCAAGTATATTCCTAGTTCCAAAGTGAGGACTGTGTAGTGTTAACCTCTGAGATTGACAGGACATCTGCACTGGACTCTGGGATTTCACTGGCCTTCAGTCCCTCAAGGCTAACTATAGAGACCCTAATTCTAGCGTAGTGTAACTGGTTCTGAGCAATCTGCAGCACTGGGGGGAAGACGTGGTCTGAGGTTGGCTGTGTCCAAACCACAGGGATCTGGGAATTGTTCCCAGCTTGTGAGTCTGCTCTGCAGCTGGGCTAGGTCCTGGGGGTAAGAGGATGAGATATGGATGTGCACTCATTGCCCTGCCTGCTTTGCAAGTGGGAGAAAGACAGTACATTCCACTGCATCCTCTGGCCTGGATGATGTAGGGACTGGGACAGAGTGCGGCTGCCTTGCAGCGTGGGTGCAGTTTGTGTTTATTGCTGCTCCGGGACAGCAGCAGGAATCTTATTGAATCTATTGAAATGAGTGTTCTGTCATGGGTTTTGCACAGCACTGGGCTCAACTTCGTTAGCTCATGAACAGAATTATCACAGAGTGGAGAGCCAGAATTGATTTTCTGCCCTGTCCAGTTTTTCTTAGTGTAGACAGCTGGAAATGGTTGAAGGCTGTTACAGATGCAGTGAAAAAGCTTCATAAAGTGTTGTTGTTTTCTTTCTAAGAATGTGTTATGCCTTGTGGTAAACGCATTCTCAAGTGCTCTACAGTGGTTTGTGTAGAAGATGTTTCAAAGTCCTTGTTTTGTCTCACCTGACTCATCTGAAGACTGGTCGCGGATACTTTGTGGTCTGGCTGTCTTGGAAAGGACAGGACGTGAGACCTAGCGAACTGCACAAATGGAAGAGAGATGGGGTGAAAACTTTGACCTCTGAAATGTGTGAGATTTTTGTGCTTGGAGTCAATAGATCTAGGATTTCACTTGTGATCTGTGTTCCTTGACACCAAAAACCAATGAGCCATTGATATATGCTACATTTCAACCTGTCATTTTAGTGTGCGTGGCTCTTCGGTCGCTCTTTGCCACATGAATCATGTCTTCTGTTTTCCTTCTCCTCCTGCCAACTTGTTCCTCTGCATTGGGAGTTGCTTTCCTCTTTGGTGTGATTACACAATTGGACACCTTAATAAAACCTCAGAATCTTTTTAATTGAAGCAGTGTTTTTGTACTCATCACCCTTCATTAGCTGCACAATTCACTGATATTAAAAATTGTAATTACATGAAATGGAAGACATACTAGGTTAAACCTCTGATCCATTTAGTACAGTGTCATAGAAAAAGTTGTGTGTCAGCTCCTTGAGCTGGTGTATATTTGAATTATAGGAAACAGCTCTATGTAGGACCTCAAAATCCCTTTGCCCCAAGGCAGGATCACCGAACATATTAAATGTTTGTCGAACATGTGTTTTAAACCTCTGGTGGTGGAGACTCCACAGCATCCAAGGCAATTCATTTTAGCAGAGGATATTTCTGTTCCCTGGTGAGCGTGGTACAGTGGAAGAACTAATCCAGAAATAGAAGGACAAGCATTAAAAGAACAGCAGAAAGTAATTTAAATTCAATATATTTTTATTCTTTGTAAATACAATGAGTACAACTTTTTAACTTCACAAATCAGTTAATCCACTTTGTACAGGGAAAGTTTTACTCATTCTATGATAGTCCAAGTGCTGATTTTTCTCAGTGCTAGTTCCTAATAACAAATCAAATTTTGAAAAGTACAGCAGCTATCTTTAAATGTTTTTTTCCTACATTTTTCATACATCAAATAAGCAGCTTATAACGTTTTTGTGTGTGAGAGGGTGTAGGCGAACAAGGCTTCAAAATTAGAACCTGGAGTTTTCTAAAAAGGCATTGGAGACTTTTCGAAATTGTTAGCATTGTATCAGTCAACAACCCTTATTTCTTGGAAATAAAATTCCTTCCGTTGATTTTTTAAATTTTATTTATTTTTTTAATAGTCATTTCACTTCTCTGCACATCTCATTGACAAAGAGTTTGGCCACCGTTGCCTTTGGTTTCAGCACTGTGCCACCGGGACTGCCAGCGGGTTGCTGGCGCGCTCATCTCCATTGTATTTGGTTTTGCTGTTTCAGTCTTCCTTTCTTGACTTGTATCTTTTCAGGTGTGTGTGTGTGAGAATGTGTGTCTGCGTGTGTGGAAGGAGGAGGAGGAGGGAAGGTCGGGGAGGAAGTGTGTAAAGCTCTTCTGTCTTTGAGATGTTAACCGAACAAATTGTGGTGACATCGGCATCAAAGATCACCAGTTTGTTCTGCAGGAAGAATGGAGCTGCCGTCATAAGCTACTTTTTAATCAGTTCTGAAGGCCACTTCATGACGTATTATAGCAGAAGCAATTGTTTTGGTAACCTGGTCTTAAATGTTGCCTATCGTATTACAAACATTTTCCCAACATAGGCTACTTTTAAAACAGTTCTGAAGGCCACCGCATCTCCTGTTACAACAGAAGCCAAGTTTGGTCACCCGGTTCCAAATACTGAACAAACTAAAGTACCTTCTTTCACATTTTGTCTCAGATCTGCCAGTTAAATGGGAGAATAGCGGAGTCTTTGTTAACTATGACTGGCATCTGAATTGCCTCCATCCTGTAGTAACAGGAATAGCAGCCAAATTCCAACCACTTTCACTTTTTCTGTAGAACAAAGCATTCTCTCCATGATCTAAATCACTCTGTTCAGAGCAGCAGAATCATATCTACTGGGGTATTTTTTGTCAATGGGTTTAAAGGCTAAACATTCCCAGGCTTATGCTTCCTGTAGATTTTGTTAGTTGAGGCTTATTCTCCATAGATAAAAGTTCTTCTCAAACTGTCCATCCTGATTGTTTATTTTAAGGTGATTTATATGTCGCTGGATTTGTACATATCTGAAAGCAGTCTTGTAATTGGTACATTCCCAATGGTCTTTTTGAAAAACACTTCTTCTATCGTAGATGGACTAATCGAACGTAAAGCTGGTAAAAGCAATAAAAGTTTTCCAAAACGACAGGGTTGTGTGGGGTACCTGGGAGACAGAGAGAGAAAAACTTGTTGAAATTTTTAGATATTTTTGCGAAGAAAATCTTTTGCTATAGAGAAATTGACCAATATTCAGCAAATTTTTCAGATGGGTGCGACCGCTGCTAAACCCAGTGTTTTTGTACTCACATGAGCAAGAAGGTTGATCCCAAGGAACTCTTAACAGAGATTAGCAAAATATAGACCAATGTTTCTGAGTTTTGATTAGCTCCTTTGTTTATTCCCTCAGAACTGTAGTAATACAGAGACAGGATCTGCTCTGACTTGTCCCTCAGACAACAACTGTGTTCTTGATGCAGTTTAGGGAAGAGCTTGACCTACAATAATACCCTGTCATTTAAAGTGCAATTTAAACCTAGCTGGATTGTCATGGTAATCAATTTGCCCCCTTTTGATTGTCTTATACGTTGAATACCAATTCACATTTGGAAAGAATTTTTGTATTAGAGAAGCTGTGTTTTATGCCCAGGAAATATATTTGGGTAATAGGCTACTTTCCATCCTTTCTCCCAGCTTTTGAAGCCAACACAACATAGGAGACGTATTCTAGTTGTGCTTACACTGATGTTATACCAGTGTGAGTCTCAAACCTCTGCTTATCCTGAATGAGACGGGGGAAATACTTTCATCCCAAACAATGATTCTCATCACTCTGCTGTGGCACCAAAATGACATTCGCAAGTTCTGGGCCTTTTATTTCAACCTGAGAACAGACTCTGGGAGCATCTTGGAAGAGTCATTTTACTTCCTTGTGTCCCAATTTCTGTGTCTGCAAAATCAAGGAAATGACATAGGGATTGGAGATCCTAGGTGAGAAGCGCTCATCCTGCTGAGAGATGTGATGATATTTTAAGCATATCTATTAGCAGTATTTAATTGAATAAAATGTAGAGGAAAATCTAGCCTTCTGAAATGCAAAACATTCCACAGCAGGTATCGCTTCCTGGGGGAAGATCTCTCCTTTTAGTGCTTTTCCATTTTTCTAAATAAATTGAGGTGCTGGAGCAATAGAGAAGGGCATTGAAGCTGGTGAGGGGTCTAGAGCACAAGTCTGATGAGGAGCAGCTGAGGGAGCTGGGGTTGTTCAGTCCTGGAGAGAAGAAGGCTGAGGGGAGGCCTTATTGCTCTCTACAGCTACCTGAAAGGAGGTTGTAGTAAGGTGGGGGGTCAGTCTCTTCTCCCAAGTGACAGGTGATAAAACAAGAGGAAATTATCTCAAGTTGTGCCAGGGGAGGTTTGGATTGGATATTAGGAAAAATTTCTTCACCGAAAGGGTTATCAAACACAGGAACAGGCTGCCCAGGGACGTGGTTGATTTGCCATCCCTGCAGGTGTTTAAAAGATGGGTAGGGACATGGTTTGGTGGTGGACTTGGTAGGGTTAGGTTAGATGACTTTTCCAACCTTTTCTATGATTCCCTTTCATCGGGAAATGCCAAATCCCAGCAGGCTGACAGCCAGCGTATACTTGCTGTAACAGCCCAATCCCCCTTTCAGTCAGTGGAAATGTCACCTTCACTGCACCTGCAAGAAGTATTGAGAGAAGCCCCTGCTCACCTGGTATGAATGTAGCTGTTCAGAGTGAGCTGGGCTTCATCTTGAAGGGCTGCAATGGCGGCAGCGTTTCGGAAACTCCTCAGTTCGGAACCACTGTGTGTAGGCACTGGAAAGCAGATCAGTTACTAGTTCAGCTTGACTCTGGGGTGGGTCAAAAGAGTTCAGCTAAGGCTATTAATGGAAATTAAATGTTCCCGTTAGCTCCCCAGCACTCAACTGTCAGCCTTTCAAAATGCAATACTGGCTATTGGAATTCAATACCAGGAAACCTGTTGGCTGATATAAAGCTATATCTGATTCAAAACATCATTTTTGCTTTAAAGTAGTGACCTGATAGTTACCAGACCAGACAGGCAAGAGATTCTTTCTGCTTACCGGCTTTAAAAGTGACAATGCATTTGAGACAGGCAAATTCGGTAGCATCTAGCCGAAGTTGTCTAAATCTAGCCACAACCTCCTGTAAAGCCTGTATTTCTGAAATAATTTTATTCAGCTTCTGAGAATCTGTATTGTCACCATTCATGCCTAAAACAGAAGAAATAAATAATATTAAAGGCATTTGCTTTATTTTATATTGATTTCTGACAAAATCCTCTGTATCAATATCCACTCTATTGTCACACTTGTCTATCTGGTTCCATGTAAACTGACTATATTGTATGAAAGTTAATATAAAATCTTCTCTTGGATGATAACAAACACAGTAATTTGCATTTAAATGACAATGCAAGCAGTCATGAATACAACAAAACAACATTATTTGCATTTAAATATAGATTTATAAATGACAGGTATGCTCTATTGTTCAGTAGGAATTTGTTATTCTTTACATGTTGTTCTTTTTTCAGTAATGTATTTTTATGGTAATTTTTGTAACAAAGTCATTAAATTGTGCAATTCTTACCAGATACAGCCAGTAGAGTGTTAGCATCAACTGGAATGGCCCATTGTGCTATTCCTAGAACAAACAGTTCTCTCCAAGCATCTTCCAAAAGCATCAGCTGTCATACAATAGATGTACAATATAACATAGTGTATAATTTATAGATTTATAAACAATTTAAATATGTAAATTTCTGTTATTTTAAAAACCACTTTAAATGCCTGTCATGGTATTTTCCCCACAGCATTCGTTAGCTCTTCTCTTAGCTTTTTGAGAAGGTGTCTAGAAATAAGTCTACGCATTGTAGAAAAGCAGTGAGGGTTGGCTCACTGTGCATCATGTTGTGGACCAAAAGGGATGAGAAAAAGAGAAAGGAAAGTGAGAACTCCCGCCCCAGAGAGCTTGCACGCAACATGAACGCTCCCCTGTGTTTCTCAGCCCAGCATGGGCTGTCCCCTCCTCTCCTTGGCCACTTAGAGATGTCCTAGGACAAGTTGGAAGAGTGCTCTCCTATTGCTCTCTAGGGATTACCCTCCTTTCTCTCGGAAAGGCAGGATTTGTGAAGAAAAACCTGGAACACATCCTGAAATTACATCACTCAGTAGGGAGCACTACTTTAGAGCACGTATTTATCTTTAACCCCTTCCTTACTAAGCTCTTCCAAGCCTTTGGCTCTTTCAAGCCATCTGGAGACACATACGGTTTCTCGGTGTCACCTCTTTTCTTGCTTTTTGCTTGAAATCACTCAGAAATTCCAGGCCCTGAGAGCTATTTCCTTTCAGAGAACTGAGTGTGTGAGCACCCACACCGACAGCGTTGCTAGTTCTTTGCAAGCGATTTCTGTGCGTTGCCCTGTTTTCTGGAGGATGTGTTTTTTTCTGTTTGGAGGCAATGCCTTTGGTTTCCGTGGAGAGGCAGTGGTGTGTCTGCAGCAGAGGCACGGCTCCTGGGACTGCAGACTGGCATGTTTCATCTTCAGGGCATTTATGGATTGTTGGCCCAGACCAGCTCTCAAGAGGGGCTTGGAGGGCCCCCGGTTCAGCTGAAGTTCATGGCCTAAGAGACATGATGTGGTGTGTGTACGTTGCTGGGACTTCCTGTCTCTCAATAGGGTGGGAGAGATTTGGAAGGGTGAGAACTGCAGTGGACTCAGGAGAAATCATCTCATGGCTCCATGCAGTGAAAACAGATTGCCCAAAACTTATGCAGAAAAAAAAAAAGCAAACCACAAGTGTTAATATTGCCATGGTCCCTAAACGTATCAGCAGCGTAGCTTCTTAGAATAATAGGAAGGAGCATATTTTAAGTCTATAAATATTCTATAAAATGAAGAACAAAGTAAAAAAAATACTTTTTACCAAATGAATTTTGATTTCCTTGGAATCAGAGGTGTGAAAGTAATGGATGATACAGAAAGCATGCAGTAAGAGTGAATCCTTTATCTGTGTGCTAACTCATAGCAGTATTATGAACTGCACTGTTGCAATTGGAATGGGAGGCAGAGCTCTGAGAGTCTCTGCTCTCAGCTTATTGCCACAGGCTTGTGCCCATTTTGTGCCTTTTTTGTGCTATGTGCTTTGCAGAACTTCTATATAACTTGACTAGGGAAATCGTGATGGGAAAGTATTTATGTCTCTGTTTGCATGTAGTTACTGTTTGAAGTAACTACATTGGATTTTACAGTACTGGAAGCTGCCCAGATTTTTGTCTGTAATATGGAAGGGGATCTGGGGTGCAGCACCCATCTCAGATCCGTTCTGAGAGTGGCTGAAACTGCTTGTGAGCCTCCTAAGCACTGCAGCCTGTGAACCCAGCCCCTTCTCTGGATAATCCTGCCTGATGGCTGTGCAGGATTCTGTATGACATAGGAAATGATTCGCCAGCCTTTCATTTGCTTTTGTAGAACTTTTTTTGTAATTCATTCATGCAGATACAATGGTAATGAATGGTGCTTCCTGGAAGATATCAATTTCATATGTTCTTTCCCACTAAGTCTTTAAAGTCAGAAGACTTTAGAAACAAGAGACTATTCCAGTAGCTGAAGCTTTCTTCATGCCTATGCATAAGTCTGTAAAACCATCAATTAAAATAATTCATGCTGAAGTCATACTCAGCCCTCCTTCTTCAAAGAAACAAGAAACACCAGGATTTCTGAAGGACTGGTTTTTGCTTCTTAATTGACCCCATCCTGTAGGTGTGACCTTTTGTTGAGCCAACCTGTTTTACGGACAAGGTGGGCAGGTGTTCGGGCCAGCAGAATTTCAAGCATGGCATTTGTGTTGTGTGGCTTCCAACCCACAATGAGAATTGCCTTGTGGAGCTGGGGAAGGAACACAGCCTCTGTTTTACTGAAGGGGGTAACACAGCAATCCCCAGACTTGTGTTTTGTCAGCAAATTGGTTTCTACTTATTTCCTTGCCTTCTAGATGAAACTGTCATAGAGTCCTGGAATCACGATGGGCTTGCCTTTTCGGAAGAGTCCAAACAAAAGCAAAATCCAGGAAAAGGATTTAGACTCTTCTCAGGCAGGTATCAGGGACACAAAAAGCGAAATGCAGACATTTTCAGCTGGGCCATTTTCAAATTAAATAATGCAATGGCATTATTATAAAAAAAGCAACTGCCTGATTATTCATGAAATAAGGTGATTAAAATCAGAGTTATTTCTTCTCTAGCTCTCCTGAATATGACGGGGAATCATGTAGAAAGAGGCCCAGGTCAAAGCTTTAGAGCTGAGCAGCTCTGAGTTTTGAGGAAGCTGGCTTGCATTGAGGTACAGCAAGTCAAGGGGATGTTAAGCAAAAGCTGGGATTTTAATATCTGATTCACTAACGTTAGTCCCTGATGTGAAAGTGGAAGAGGCAGTGGGTTATTTAAAGACAGTGGGAACACCCTGGTACCTGTGCTGTCTCAGATGTGCTTGATCATGTGCAATGAGACTTCCCTTCCTCCCATATCCTGCTGCCCCCTCCTCTGCACACTGACAGAGAAGACCTTGTGGGAAATGCATCCATTTTATGTCAAATAAAGCCTTTGCCTAATGACCCTCCCGTGGACCTCCCTGGTCTAGAGAAGCCCAGCCTCCTCCCGCGCGCTGAGGCTCCTGCTGAAATGGCACACTTGCTGTGGCCCCTAATATTTAGGCTTATTGCTATGGTTGCTTAGTATGACAGAGCTGGTAGAAAATGCTATTGGTTTCCTAAGAAGTTTTTTTCTCTTTGAGTTCAAAATATGTATTTGCATATCAACTGCCATGCTTGCAACGTGCACCCGTGGAAGGGAACCAGTTCCCCTGCTGACTGCTGTGTAACATCTAAGGCACAACGTTTCTAGTTACCATTTGGGGAAATTAGCTCAATCATATCAAAGTATTAGACATCTTTTATGATTGGAGCTTTGCGTAGATTTCTCCCCTTCCATTTTACAATTATCTGATTACTTTTTTTAAAAATTAGTGCATTATACAAAGCACACTGAGTCCTCATCAAGAATCAAGTCATTAAGAAATTGCTTCAGCTCATATGGTTCACATATGATTTACCTGAGGCAAAGGCAAATTGTCAGAGAGGAAAACAAGACAAATTAAGGAAGATTGTAATTAATGGTGAAAAATATTGGGGGCTGGCCAAATTCTGCTTCCACTGTATTGGTGTAATTGTAATGTAAGTTCACTGAAGCCAACATGAATAAGAAAAGATTTTGCCAGTGTAAACGGAGAGGAGAGGAGAGGAGAGGAGAGGAATGGTTTTCAGAAATCACCTCAGTTGTATCCTGAGACCATGTGCTTAACTAAGCACTTCTCATCCCAAAATAACGAAGTAAGATGCTGTTCCCCATTTTATGCAGAGGAAAGTTGTCCCACAAGCAGTTTTGACATGCTGAGCCTGGTCTGCAGCCTGGTGACTTTTCCTCTAGAGCTTGTCCTCCCATAATATTTGCTTTATATTAGATTATAAATACCTTTGCTTCATGAAATAACAGTTGGAGCAAAGCAGTTTCTAAATCTATTTTTTAGGGACAGACAAAAACTCGGCACTGAATTTCTGAACGGCTGAAGTCCGTTACAGATTAAAAGGCGTAGGGCTGAAGGTTCAGGACTCAATCTGAGCTCCAAGCATTCTTTACCAGGCAGACCAGGCCAATGCCACTCCCACCGCAGGCACCTTACCTGGTCTTGTAAGGACAAGGTGGAGAAGGCTGGGACGCTCTTGGCCCACTTGATGCTCATGAACAGAAGTCTGGCTGCTGACTCGCAGACGGATTCGGTGGCCACTTCGTAGAGATACATAGGGGTACCGTTGACTTCATGTGGGTACTAATGTCAAAAAGGAAATAAAGCAACTTCATACAGTGTCACCAAAGCAGCCTGGTCTTTCCCTTCCCTACAGCTGCCGTTCATTCCATCGTACTCGTGCCCAATACAGAGTGTGCACTCTCTTATTCTGCAAGCAGAGGGCATTGCTTTCAGTGGGCCCACTCCAGACGGCTCGCTGCTGCTCATCCATGTGGATGAACTGTGCTAGGGAAACACTTCTCCAGAGGAGGTTGAAGGGAGAATTAAATTATTACATCAGGGGAAATATTTATCAAACTGCAGTGTCATTCTTTACCCCGTTACACGAAAGCACACCTCTGGTAGCAGAGTTAAAAGAAGACAAATTTGATTAAGAATTTGTGGTTTGTAGCCTGTGCCCTGGAAGCTGATTTAGCCCTTCAGCCTTGCTCAGAAAAACTGTAAATACTCGTTTAGCCTTAACCTTCATCTAGCTCCCAGACTGTAACAGGCTAGATGGAATGGACTTACATTTTCAAGTGTGTGCTATGTTTTTCTTGCTAAATAATTCCTGATTCAGGATTTTCCAAAATTATAATAAAAACCCGTATGTTGTGATCATGTTCATGATGGATCCTCCCAAGATGCTAGCTCTGAAAATGCAGAACTATTTAAGTTGTCTCTTCTTTGATTTTCTAGCTGCTGTAAATATGCAAAATGCCGTTGCAAATGGGTTAATGAAAAACATCACCTTATGGCTAATTCCTATGCAGTTGAGGCCACAGCAGCACTTCTGCTGGGCTGCTTAGGAAGTATCACAGCCAAGAAGCACAGAGCCAGCTTAGAAATCTTTGTGTCTGTGTGGATGAGCTGCAGGCTTTGGTCAGCACAGATAGTACTTTCTGGACTACACCACTATGGAGATGGGCATTTTGCTGAAGAAAAGTCAGTGATTGCAGCTCATCCTCATGAAAGAAGGTCTAAAATTGACTTCTGGATGGGCTCCAGGCAGGAGGAGCACTTCTGCAACCATGAGGGTGTGAGGATGTAGAAGAGAGAGAGAGATTAGGGTCTGTATGGAGCAGCCCTCTTCTGCAGAGGGCCTCTTACCCCTTGCACCTTGTATCTTCAGAGCTTTTAGGGACATAACAAGAGAGTTCCCACCACAACCCACAAGGCCTCAAGCCTTGCCATGTCTACCCCAGAGGGAGAAAGGACCTGGCGGGTTGCAGACACCCCATCAGTGGGGTCTGTGGGCCTGCCAGGGGCCGGGGCAGTGGCTGACCTTTGGGGTGGGCTGCGCCAGGCCCACCAGAGCCTGCCTCTCAGGGGTGCTGGCGACGGCGGCCAGTTCCAGGCTGTGGGGCTCCAGCTGGGAGACGGCGGTGAAGAAGGCAGGGGCCGGCAGGGCGGCGGCGGGGAAGTGGGGGGCACCGCCGCTCTCCTCCTTGTGCCCGCGGAAGTAGAGGGCCACCTGCTTCCGTATAGTCGACGTCCGGGGGCCCCGCTCGTGCTGCACAGCTGTGGGGCACCAAGGAGAGGTGAGGGGGTCACCGTGGGGTCCTGCACCGGGTACCCCACGGTGCTTGGCTGGCCTTCCCTCCCTCCCTCCCCGCAATTTGGCTGGTGTCTGGGGAGAAATGGGTGAGTTTGCCACGGGGTGGGGGACCATTAGGGGCTTGGGAGGGAAGACTCGGCCGCGACACCCCGCTCCCCGGTTCAGAGCAAGGCCCCGC
>NW_015094507.1:8898560-8899548 GCF_001431845.1 Calidris pugnax
CCCCCCCACAACCTCCCTCTCCGGGGTCGGCGGGGGTCGGCGTGGGGGGGGTTCCCACGCATCCTCGCCGGGACGGTCCCCGGGGGTGGAAACGAGCGCGGCGGGAGCGGGAAGGGGAAAAAAAGCGGAGCTGCCTCCGCACCCCCCCCCCCCCCCTTTTGGTCACCATCCCACCCCCCCCCCCCCCCCCCCCCCCGGGTGCGGGCGCGACCCGGCCGGGGGTGAAAATCGTGTCGATTGTCCGTCGACCGGCCGCAAGACCGGGTTGCGGCTTACCGAGGAGCTGCCCCTCTCTTTCCTCGCCTCCCCCGCCGCCCTCCTCGCTCCCTCCTTGCTCATTCCCCTCTCCCCGGGGGGCAGCGGGGGGCTGCACGGCCCGCGGCGGGGAGACGGGCCGGGGGGAAGCGGGTCGGGGCACCCACGGCCCGTGACCCCCTTGGAAGGGAGAAGGAGGCTACGTGGGGTCTTCCGCTGTTCGTGTTGGCGGGGGAAGGTGGCCGTGCGGGGCCCACGGGAGGTGCGGGGCTGGAGGTGGCAGGCGGTGGGTGCGGGGACCGCGCTGCGGCCGGTACCTGATTTCCCGATTTGCACACATAGGTCCTATTCCTCCTGATGCTCCGCTTGAAAAATCCCGAGCACCCATCGCAGGCGTAAACCCCGTAGTGTTTCCCGGAGCTGCGGTCCCCACACACTTTGCAAGGGATGTCTAAAATCCGACCTGAAAGCAGAGAGAGGGAGAGAGAGAGAGCGCTCAGCAATCTGACCTCCGGAGGGATTAGCCCCGGAGCCGCGGTACAAGCAAATAATGAAGTGATTTTATAGCCAACTTTCTTTTCCTTGAGCAAGTGTCAGTTTTCTACAATGAGCATTATTCATGCCCCGCTACGTTTATTTGGATCTTCTATAATCGCCAAGACCCATTTTGGAAGGGAAGATTACAGCAGCGGGAGCAGGAGACTTGCCTGCTAGAAGTGGGGGGACGGGGGGG
>NW_015094507.1:8900386-8901529 GCF_001431845.1 Calidris pugnax
GGGGGGACGGGGGGAGGCAGTTCCCTCGCTTTCTGGCTCTCGGCAAACAGAGGAGGGCACTTTCCCCGGGCGGGAGAGCAGCCGGGACATCGAGTCGCAGAATAAACCAAAACAAAATAAAATGACGGGGACGTCAAGTAACCCCCTCTCCCCCCGCGCAACCCCGGGGAGAGGGGGCTGGCTCCTGCCGCAGAGGAGGCGTGACATTTGTTTCACCCCAAAACCTGCGGCAAAACTTTCCCCCTCGCCTTTGTGCGCGGGGGCGGCTGCCCGCGGCCCGGGGAGCGGGGCTGGAGGGTGGGCAGCGACCCTCCGCTCCTCTCCGCGCCCCTCCGCTCCTCTCCGCGCCCCTCCGCCCCGCCCGGCGCTGCGCTCGCACCGGCTTTGACTCCAATTGCAAATGCTCTGAGGGCGATGTGAAAACTTCTACAGACGTTATTGCAGCCTGGTTCAAGAAACCCGCCAAAACCCCTCTCGGCTTCTGCCCTTTCTCCGGCTTCTCTCTTCTGTCTTTGCTTTTTTCTTTTTCTTTCCCTTTCTATTTTTCTTTTTCTTTTTCTTTTATTCTTTTTCTTTTTTTCTTTTTCTTTTTCTTTTTCTTTTCCCTTTTCTTTTCCTTTTTCTTTTTCCTTTTCCTTTTCTTTTCCTTTTCCCCTTTCTCTTTCTCTTTCTCCTTTCCTTTCCTTTTCCCCTTTCCTTTCCTTTCCTTTCCTTTCCTTTCCTTTCCTTTCCTTTCCTTTCCTTTCCTTTCCTTTCCTTTCCTTTCCTTTCCTTTCCTTTCCTTTCCTTTCCTTTCCTTTCCTTTCCTTTCCTTTCCTTTCCTTTCCTTTCCTTTCCTTTCCTTTCCTTTCCTTTCCTTTCCTTTCCTTTCCTTTCCTTTCCTTTCCTTTCCTTTCCTTTCCTTTCCTTTCCTTTCCTTCTGCCTCAAACAACTTTCTTCCCCCGTACCAGAATTTAAGCTGAAGATTTAGTCCCTCCTCACCAAACCTTGATCTCCAAACTCCGATGGAGAGGTTCGGGAGGGCTATCTTTGTTTGGAAGTAGTTCAGGGAGCGCCCCGGCTGCGGGTGGGTGGGGGTGAGGGCTGGAGGGGGAAGGCGGCAGCATGCGGTGCGGTGCGGAGCGCTGCTGGCGGGGGGGGGG
>NW_015094507.1:8902656-8904909 GCF_001431845.1 Calidris pugnax
CACCTCCCACCCCGTCTCCGCCTCGCGGAGCCTGTTATGAGAAAACTTTCGTGCAGGGCAAAATATGAAATAAATAGACGGGGAAGAGGCAGGGCGGGGGGTGGGAAGAGAAAAATGTAAGCTTGACACGGGGTCATGAGATAACTGATTAACTCTGTTTAAAAGCGCTCCGGTTCCCCGAGGTAACCGCTTCGTCTCAGAAGTTTAGCGCTAAGAAAATGGGATTTCTGTTCAGCTGGGAAACCGTTTTGAACATCCCACGACAGGGGGTCCTCGGGGGCTTTTTTTGTATGTCATAATTGCTTAAAGGATATATGGCAGCCCCGATTACTGTAATTACCATCAGAGGCTGTTGAAAGAAGTTAGTCTGGGCTCGGGGGACGGCGGGATGGGGTCTTGTTACCACCCAGGCAGACATCGCAGCTGACATCGCTAGACGCCCACCGGCGGGCAGGAAAGCCAGGCCGGAGCCTCTTTTGCCCGGGAGCCCCCCCCGGGACCCCCAGGAGGGGTGCCCAGGCCCCGGGACAGCGGGTCGGGCTTTTCTATGCGCTGCTAAAGCCGGTCGGGCTCGGGCCCCGGCCCGGGGCAGCCCCCGCCTGTCCTAGTCCCCTCGGGGCCTGGCCGGGTCGGGCCTGGGGGTCCCTTTCGGGCGGTCTCCGGGGCTCTGGGGGGGAATTCGGGGTCGGCAGCGAAAGGGGCGGCGGTGGCCGGGGGTGGCCAGCGCGGAGCGGTCCGGCCCTGCGGGTTTTCTCCTCTGCAAAATGTCTCCGGCAGAAGCCGGGCCGTCCCTCGGGGAGGAGGCTCCCCGGCCCTTCCCGCTCTTTCCCCGACACTCGAGAAACCCGCGACAACGGCCCGGGGCGGCTTCCCACGGGCCCGATCCCGCTCCGGCTCCCCGGGGAGTTTGGGCAGCGCGGCCGCCGGCAAGCTTGGGGGTTTTGTTGGTTTTTTTTTTTTGCCGCTGTCCCCTTCCCCTCCGCCCGTTGTTACCGCCACCGCCGTCCCGCTACTATTTTCTTGTGTTCCCCTGCGAGGGGATACCGGCGAGAAAAACCTCCCCACGCCGCGGGAAGGGGGGAAAGCAGACGGGAAGCCAACCCACGCCGGAGCGGCGGCGGCTCGACCGTAACACCGGGGCCCCCGCCGGGCTCCGCGCCGCTCGCCTCCCCCCCACGCACCGATCCCACCGCCACGCCGCGGCCCCCGCCAGACCACGGACCCCGCCGCCGCCCACTCTGGGTTTCCCGGACCCCGCGGATAAAACGGGGGGGACGGACGACCCGGGTCAAAATCATGGAGGGCAACGGCAAAGGAGAAGGCCGCGGGGCCGGCGGGGGGGGGGCGGGGGGCGGGCGGCGGGGGGCGGCCGGTGGCAGGTACCGCGGCGGGTCCCTCCCGGGCCCTGCCTCCCGTTTTCCGCCGCCCCGCAACCCCGGGAGCCCGCCGGGGCGCAGAGGAAATAACTGTCCGACCCGTCACTTGTCAGACATTAAATTGGATTGAGTATTTTTTTTCCCCTTTTGTTACTGACTCCATCCATATTACAAACTCCCGAAAAGTCCCATTGGGATTATACGGATCGAGCCGTTCTGTAAGAGCGGTTAGTCATGCTTTAAATTCCCCAGTTATGAGGTGCATGGATTTAGGATTAAGGGAAATGTGACTTTTAAGTTGTTTCTGCTTTCCTCCTTGCAGGATTACTCGTTGTAACTGGAAATGGTGTGCAAAGTACCGCATTTAAATCCTCCTTCAATAGAGTTGCTTACGCGATGCCGTGCAATTGAGTGACCGGAGTTTCAAACTCTTAAAAAGAAATTATTATGTGGCAGAAGATTGCATAAAGCCCCTAAGAAAAGCAGCACGTTTCAACACCGTAATGCCCTTTAAACCCAAACCTTCCCCCTACCCCCGCCCCGGTACCGGAGACCCGCAGACAAACCGCCCGCGCCCCGGCGGGACGAGCCCCCTCCCGCCACCGGGAAAGCTGCGTTTCCCGGGGCTCTCTGCCCCCGGGCTCCTACCCCGGTTCCCGGTGAGGAAAACCGGGACGGGGCAGCTGGAAAGCGGCTTTTCGTAAGCCCCGGGCCCAAACTCCACCGGGGCAACTCGGAGCCTGTATATTCGTTGCCACGGCGTATTTGGAAATACACACTTCTCTTTTAATTCGGGGGGGGGAAGAATGCAAACCCAAACCACAACACCACCACCCCCCTCCCAGGGTTCGTCTCCCTCCCCTCCACCTCCCACCCC
>NW_015094507.1:8905125-8937933 GCF_001431845.1 Calidris pugnax
AAAAATTTTTTTAAAAAAAGAAAAAAAAAAAAAGAAACGAAATGACCCGAAGTCGGCGGCCGCTCGCTTGCCCCCCCTGCGAGCAGATGCTCTCGGGACCCCGGGAGGGTGCAGGGGGGTGCGAGGGGGCTCGCCACCGCGGTCCTGGAAGGCAAGCGAGAGCCACAGCAGCCAGGACAACAATGAGGCGAAGGAGAAGGTAGGATGGGGAGCGGGGCTCTGCGCCTCGGTGCAGCGAGCAAGGAGATCAGAGCCTGGAAAAATAATGGAAGGGGGGAAAAGGCGTCAGAGGAGGCTGTCTCTGCCTCTCAGAAACTGAATGGTATAAAAAGGGAAAGGTTTCCAGAAGTTCATTACACTGTCTGACTTTCCGCTTTGAGCTCCAGGCTTCGGCCCCTATAATATCGGCGGAGAGGCTGTGACAGGCAGCGGCGGGGAGGGGAGAGGGACGCCCCTTGCCCACTGAGCTTCCCTCGCTTTCCCCCCAACTCCTGCCGCCGTGTGACGTCACCCCGCGCTGGGAAAGGGGAGGGGGCAGGGAGGGGGTTAAATGCTAATAATATTAATGAACCCCCGAGCGGCTTCCACACAAAATGCAGCGGCTGCCGAGATGATTCCGCCTCCTCGCTCGCCTTGTGCCTTCGCTGTCATAAAAAGGGACACCACCGCCACCACCCCCCCCCCCAAAAAAAAACAAGAAAAAAAAAAAAAAAAAAAAAAAAAAAGAAAAAAAAAAAAAAATGCCGGGGCTGCGGGACCAGCCGGGCCCAGCCGGGCCGTGCCGGGCCGGGTCAGGCTACCAGCCTTCCCCGCCGGGCGGCCGGACCCCCCTCCCTCCGTCCTGCCCGGGAGCAGGGGCGGGCTGGCTCCCGCAAGCGGGGGTTGCGGGGGGAGCAGGGCGGGAGGGCTTGTTATCGCCCTCGGGAGGAGCGCTCTGCCCTGCCCCAGCCTGGAAAACGTCTCCCGGTGCCCGAAGCTGGAGTCGCCTCCGGCTGCCGCCCGCTCAGCCGGGTGACCCCGCACCGCCGAGCCCAGCTCAGCCCCGCGGCCGCCGGCTTCCCGCTCCCCGGCGCCGGGACTTGTGGTACGGCGGCAGCCGGGGGTCAGCCCTCCCGCCCCGCGCTGCCCCGGCCCCCGGGAGATCGAAGAGGGATGCTCTGAAACCCGCAGGGATGCCCTGATCCCCGGGCACCGCCGCCCCTCAGCAGCTCCCCCCACCCCCGAGTGTCCCAGCGGCGCCGTCAGGGCCAGGGTGCAAGGGGGGGCGGCTAGGGGCTGGAGGGGGTACCCCTTCCCAGTTCGGCAGCTCTGGTTGCACCGAGAGGCTGTCGAGCTCCTCCACTCCTGTTGGAAACTCTCTGTGAGGTGGGAGCTGATAGAGCAGCCCAAGGGTGGGGAGAGGTATGCATCTGGGAAGGGAATGGAGGAAAGAGCATCTCTCCTGCTGGAGCGATCAACAGCACCAGAGAGTGGGGCCAGCAGTTGCTGAGGGGTTTGTGAAGCCCTTGGATGTCCCTCAGTCACTGCTTTCCCATCCCTGCCACAGGTGAGAGGTGTTAATGCACCACAGCTGACTTCTTCTTCGCTGGTCGTGATCCTGGGGGAATGTGGTGCTCAGCCCCAAACACACTGTCTCTGTCCTTCTTCTGCATGTCATATTTCATCCTTCTGTCCCACATCATGGGTGATTCCTCTTGTGCCTGTACCGTACATGTGTTGCAGGGCTGTATTGACTCTGGACACCACTGTGATCCCAGTGACTTTATGCTCTCTAAACCCAAACTTACCCCCCTCTGAGGTGACCAGTGCCTCCATGGAACAGAGGGAATTCTTCAATCTGGACAAGCCTGGTCCTGCCTAACACTGAGAGACACTTGTCCAGAGGGCTGGGATGTTGCTCAGGGAGACCCCAGAAAGCAAAGAAACTGGTGGATCAGGGAATGCAGACAGATTTTCACTCCAAGTCTGCTTGCAGGGAGGTGGGGAAAAGTTCACCTCCCTGAGCAATGTTCAAAGCAACAGAGAGGGGAGAGGACCTTGCTACATTGCCAGGGCTGGGAGACCAACAAAAAGGCAGAGGGTTAATTGGTAGCAGGGCCCAAACCTTGCCCGGGGCATCCCCTGAGTTAGTGAGTCAGATCTCTGGCCCTACAGCAGCCACAGTTCTTTACCCTGTAAACCCAATGCCACAACTGGCTGTGCACATGGGCTGGGGCTGCCACTCGCTGAGGAGGGAGCAAACCATCAGCCCTTCCTTGCCCCTTGGTCTGTTGCTGTTGCTTCACAACCCTGCACCAGCTGAGCTTTGTCCTCTGTCTCTTCAGAGCCTTTCCTGTGGTTTCTGTGATGGACAGAGAGATCTCAGCCCTGAAAGTGAAGGCAGGGTGCATCCTCCAAGAGTACAGGGAAGAGCTCCCTTCCCACTCCAGCTTTTCACTTCAGCTTCTGTCAAAGCTCTTTTCATGGTCATTTGGTAGGAAAATAGTCCAGCACCAACAAGGCAGGGAATTTATTTACCATTATTGCCATTATTACCATTAGTATTTACCATTATATTTAGCATGTTGTTTATTAAGCAGTCCTACATATACAGAAGATGCTAATACAGTAAAGAAATTTGCTGTCTGCTTGTAATGCCTTGGAAGTACAAATAGTTACCAGTTCTGCTACAGAAGCTGATGTGTTCCCTTTGCACTATATCTCCTTCAACACTTTGGGCTATGACTACAATTACATGGTGACATTTCTCAGTGTTGTGCCACAGTCTCTTGTCAGGTATCTTTTCTTCTGTTGGAGTCTTAGCAGCAGGAAAAGTCCAGCTTGTGACCTATCTTTAAGTATACTGTTCCTTCTGCCTTTGCCTTGCTTGTCTTCTCTACTCTGGATGGTCAGCCAACAGATCTTCAGTGAACAAAAAAAAGGAAAAAGAAAAAAGTGAAGGAAGTCAGGTGAGGGAAAAATTTAAGCTGACAGAGGTGTATGGATGTAGCAGCACAATATAGAGATGTGTGGTTTTCATCCATTTCTCTTAACGGGAAACAGGTGGGTAAGATCAGGCAAAATTGACGTACCCATTTTCTTGGAAAGGAGATGAGGAAAGACAGGATAGAGCCATTTTCTCCTGGGAGGAGGAGCTGCTGTTGCCTTGGGGTGCATGAGAAGTCATCTCCATTTCCTTCCTTTGGTGCGTGTGCCAGGGAAGAGCCAGGGGCATCCTTTGGTGCCCCCCACCAGCCTCACGCAGAGAAGCGAGAACTACATAAACCCACCAGGCTTTGTTCTTCCGGGTTGCTAAATCCCCCCTGAAGCCTGAGGCGCCTTCCCTTCTTTGTAGGGCACAGTCCGTGTTTTTGTGGCGTCCCCCAAGCCCCTCTCTGCATCCCCCTGCAGGTAGATGGACGGGCAGTGGCATTCGAAGGCCGCTGAAGGGACCGTGCTGCTCCTTGGCCTCCCAGCCATGCTCCTGGCCTGCGGCATGGCTGTGCTTGAGGCCCAGCTTGGGCTGCCCCCCATGCCCACGGGTGGTGTAAATGCACCTCACGGGCTCTTTTGTGGTACTGAGTATCCCTTGAGAAGCCATTTCCACATGGACACCTTCTCTGGAGGACCATGGCTATTCCCTGGGGAGCTGTGGGGTGACATCCTGGTCCCACAGCGCACACCAGCGATGGCGCCGTTGACCTTCCCCACACTCCACCTGGGCCTTCTTCCCACCCAAGATGGTGGACCCGGGGCCTGGGGGCATTGCCTGGCAACCTCCCTGGCGGCCACCTTGGCAACACCTCACGCCTACCCTGGGGCTGGGCGCCTTCTGGAGCTGCAGGGCCGAAAAACTGACTTTCCCTCCTGATTTTAAAAACAATAAACACCACAACTTCACACTGTGGGTTTTCTCCAGGCAGGGCAAGACAAGGCTTTTTTTTTTTCCAGAAAGTGAAAACCAGAGACACAGAAAATTGATCCTGTGAAAAGACTCTCCTGTGAACGCTCCCCTCCCCTCACTGGCGCAAGAGGGATTTCTTCTTTTTGTAATGATTTCTCTGTAAAGCAAAACCACCTTTCCCTGATCTCAGTCACCTCTGGTGGCTTTTGGGCTTGGACTACTCTCAGCCCTGTCTTCCACCTTGAGTAATTCATCCAGCAAAAAAGTTGGGAAACACTTGCATGCCCCTGCAGATGCCAGTGAAAAACCGGTGAGTTTCTCCCTTGTGTGTGTGTGGGTGTGCTTGGTTAAATAAGTTAATGACTGCATTAAACAGTGACCATATATCTCTGTTTCCACACGTGCACCTGGTGAGTGCACGTTAGCAAAGCTGCCTTGTGCAGAACAGCGGGGAAAATTATACCTGAGGAAGATACTGAGAAAAGAGTGTCTCCGTGAGTCATGGCACTTCTTCTCAATACTGGTATTCAGGGGTGGAACAAGCCCGAGTTCACTGGCGGCAATGAAATGCCCCATTAATCACGTATGCCTTTGAAAGGGATATGTCAGGCTTGGCTTATACGCCTACATTGGTACCTGATCCCATCTAGACAATGCGAGACAAGCGCTTAACAAAGCGGCTCTAGTTAGTAACTTGACTTATTTGTTAGTTTGCTAGTTAGATATAAATCAAAGTGTCGTAATAAGCCAATGATGTAGCAGCAGCTGCAATCTAATTTAGAGAGGAAACAGCCTCATTTTACTTTTCCTGACATGAACACAAAAGACAGTATCAATACTGAAGCTGGTAGAGACACAGCTGTATAAAAGTAGTGAAAGGTCCGAATACAAGGGCAAATATATTATTATCTCAATAAAAGAAATCTTAAAATTAGATCAGATCTGTACTTTAACAGTTTTAAATTGCCAACAAAAGACTGCTGGCTACAAGGAATAAATATGTCTTGGAGCTATGCTGTGACATTTAAAAATCATTTTACCACTTTTCTAAACGAATCGCTCTGGCTATGTCCTAAGCACTTGTGTGTGCGTAGGAAAGGGTTGCCTCAGCTATGACCCTGATTGATCGCACTTTGAGCGTAATCATTTCTACGGTAGATTGGCCTCCCAAATTTTGCTGTAGAAGCCTGTTAACAAGCTGACCTTTGAGGCAATTGCACAAAATACTGTGTAGCGGCAGCAAAGAATGCTCTTAGGAAGGGCTGTATTTCTGGCTAGCAATATGATGTCTCAGCTCCATTGACTTCAATTTAGCTATATCTCTTGATATTGGCTGGCGACCAGATCTGTGGTATCTATTTCGGGAAACGAATTTAGAACCAACAAAAATAAATACTTCCAGATGCAGCATTGAGTCAGCATATCGCATTCAGCACTGCTTGAAAGTATTGAGTCAGTTGGTGCAGACAGATTTTTAAGAAGAGAGGAATAGTTTTTTGACTGTCTATGACATTTATAGACATGCTTGCTTTATCTTTCACTTTGTAAAATATAGGTCATGGGATGTTTTGCAGGTAGAGCAATTTCTTGCATGTCCAAGCAGAGAAGAGCATGGTATGTGTCACTCTGCAACTAGCTAGATGAGGTTCGTTGAGGTTTTTTGCCCTTTGAGATTTTAGACATTGATGAGGCCAGGATGCTGAACTTCAGGAACCAGTGGTCTGAGTCTGCGTAATGAAATCCAACACTCCTAGCTCTAAGAAAAGAGGAAAGCAGAGGTCCACCATGATCCTCCATAAAATGATTTAACTCCTGCATCTATTTGTATTTGTTCTACCTGAAGAGAAAATGCAGTCCAATGAAAATATACCACTGAGACAGGTTCTGATCCCGTGGCCCTCCATCGTAAATATGACATAGGTAGTAGTTTAATGGGCTTTAGCAGCATTACTGGTGTGCACAAGGTCTGCAGAGTTTGGTATGAACAAAGTTGCATGCAGACTGTCTGCACAGCGAATGTTTCACTATTAAAATATAATACATGTCCTTGAACTTGCAGTGTATTTTGGTGGTTCACAAACCCTGGTTCCTGGAGTGCTTTCTGCAGTGTGGGGTGATCACATGCTACTAACCCAGGGATTCCAAGCTCTAAGTGCTCTCACATATTTTCAATCATGTCCACACAAAACTTTGCCTGATGTGATTTTGCTGCAATTGTCACAAGCACTTTGTATCACTGTAGATAATAGGGAATTACAGGTGCTTGGATATGGGAAAGATCTGTCTTTGGTGAGATGTGATCCAATAACTATATGTCCCTCTTTTTCATGAGGACTGGCTCTTAAAAAGAAATAGAAATCAGGGGAACATGTGATGGGAGTCCCAGACAGAGCTTTATCTTGTGACTTAGTTCTTTATGCTACGATACAGAGCACAAAGTATTGAAACATTTAATCTAAAACTCTGAGGATTGGCATGGATGGCAATTAAGCATGAAACGCTGCATGTGGAGTAATAACAACCAGTAATGTTTCCATTTACTGCTTTTCATAATTAGTCTGTTCTGTGGCAGTGCTGACAGTGGTAAGCCAAGTTGTATGGCAGTTCACTTAGAAGCAGTAGAAGTCCAATGCACAGGTTATTGCTCAACAATGCTTTTATTCCAATTACAAGTCCAGAGACTACACAGCATATTAAATAATGATTTTTAAGATACCCCAAGAGTGATTCAAATACTGCAATTTGGTTGCAAATACACATGGGAAGTTGTTTAACATATATTGTATGGTTAATTAACCAGTTTTGTACCACCAGGAGCACTTGTTTAATTATTATCGACATTTTCTATGTGGTGCCATTGCTGTCCGTGTTTGCTGATGCTGCTCAAATCCACCTAGCACTTTTGCTGGCATGAGGTTGATGCAATGCAGCACCTGACAGACAAGCAGAGGAAGTGGGTTCTTCTTCTGTCCATTTTTCTGTGCACATGGCAAATACACTGTAGCTGGTAGGATATTTTATATTATGTCCAGTAGCTGGATTTGTCTGTTATTGGAAGTCATAAGCAAGCTCTCTACTCAACGAGGAAGAAGAGTTTTGGTGTAGGGATCCCTGTTGATTTGATGGAGAGCCAGGGCCAGTCATGGTAAGGGAATAAAGTGTGGGACAGCTAAACTTCCTTGGGAATACCATTGTCCCAGGTACCAGTGTTCTTCCTGTACCAGGGAAGAACAGTGTTAACTTAATTTTTTGTATTTCCATGAGAGTTGAATGAGTGAGGCCTCCACAGGAGAGATCACACATAGGCATCTCTCTCTCCTGGACTTCCTGGAGAAAACTGTTTTTTAACATATTTGAAATTATACCACTTGACTTTTAGCCCATCTCAGTGCTTTGCACCATTGCAAGGTGTGTCCTACCTTACTTACCTGCCCTTATGGTCTCTTAAAACTCCTCTGCAGATGGGGGAAGGTCTTAGATCTTATACTTGCCTGCTGCGACTGAGGCCATGGCTCTTCTGCAATTGCTTGTTGAACTCTTTGTTCCCCATGTTGAAGGCCACCTAGAACATGTGACACCTGCTGGTGTCTTCAAGTGTGGAGACCAATGTTTCAGTTTTAGCTCAGTGTGTTCTAGTGTTGCTGTTAACCTATTCACTTGGAATAGCCCCAACCTGATTGTTGACGAGCCCTGCTTCTGGCTGGTGTAAGCAGGCTCAGGGGAACTTGGTGAGTATAAAACAGGCTGATGACATTTTTTATGTCAGTTTGAAATTGGCCTTCATTTTTCTTGTGTCCTTCAGGAAATGCCTTGAGAAGGCCATCAAATAAGCACCAGTGGGCTGGGCAGTACTCAAACAATGAGGTCCTTTGAGTAATGTAGATCAAACCCATTTAAGATACAGCAAGACAAAGTAGTGTGACAGAAGAGCTGGACCAGCTGTCACCCAGCAATGAAGTTTCCAGAGTTCATTGCAAAGTTTTAGGGCTGCATAGCTGCCTTGCATCCACTTCTCATGCTTCTCCTTTTGGTCAGATACCTGCAGCAGACCTACTTCAGCAAACTGGGTTTCTTCAGCTTTGTTTGGGATGCCAAAGTGCCTGATTAGCACTAGATAAGTGCCATGACTGCAGCAGAACTGCATGTTCTCCTGGGAATTTGGCTTCTTTGCTAAGCAAAGGCCTCTGGAGCAGGAAAGTCTACAATTGCAGTCTAGGTGATGAGATGACAGTTTCCTGTGTGGAAAGGTGAACCTATGTAGTGCTGAACCTCTTCCAGCCTTTCCTAGGAAGAAGAAGCAAGGCTCTAGTTCTCAGCACCATGGTACTCAAAGAACTCAGATGGTTTAACAGGATGGGAGGTGGAGTCAGTGGTGAAATTAGGGGGTTTTTTGGTCTTTTTTTTTTTTTTAGTATCTTTATTTATTTATTTATTTTCCCCAAAACCTGTGTCATAAAGAGACATTAGTCTGACAGGGTTGGGACCCTCTCAGCGAGAACAAGGCTGTTTTCATGATGTCAGGAGAGGCTGTGTTTATATGGACCTGGATCTGCTGGAGCCCAGGCTGGGGAGAGAGTTTCCTGTGCTTGCTTTCTTTCTGGATTTGGAGTACGCAGAGAGGTGTTGTGGGGAAGGGCAGGTCCCATGTGTGAGGTGGGGATATTGGGCAGTTGTATGATCCCAGGATGGGATCCCAGGATGCGAATAGCTGCAGTTTGTGACAGAGCAGGTTCAACCCTCAGTTCAGGCAAACCGTCCTTGAAGTCCAAGGGGGATTCTGCCCTCAAGGAGCATTGCAGCATCGGTGTGGGGGCAGGAAATACTTCTGGGTTTGTTTTGCCTTTTTCTGCCTGGGATATGGGCCCCGGTGCACTCTGCGTAGGAAAAGCTATGCCAGCCTGTTTGCAAAAAAATGTCTCGTATGGGTTTAAATGTAGATTTTGGTGGCAAGGCCACGGAGAATGAGGCCTGCTGCTCTCAGGGTTGAGCTTCTGGTGAAGTATTTGAGGCTGGGAAACCCCGGCCTCGCACAGTGTTGTGTAGCAGGCATGACAATGCCATGTAAAAGAAGTCCTCTGAAAGGCTTTCAGAAGTCAGAGCAGCTATACAACAGCCTGGGAGCTTGTTAGCTCCCTTGCTACATCTGCCTTGAGATGAACAAGAGCCCCCATCAATGCCATTTCGCCCTTCTGTACCTCAGGCCCTGCGCCCACCCCACCTGCTCAGGACAGACCCCCAGACAGACAGACAGACGGACAAGGATGCACTTGCTCTTACCCCCACACTTCTTTTTCTCCCCTTTTTCCTCCATGGCTTTTTGCTTTTAAAGGTTGCTGCTGACAAATCTATCTATTTGGGGCAAATTGTCAGTGAGAAACTTCCGCTCGAACTCTTTGGGACAAAACTGCCTCTTTGAAAGGGTAAATCCCGTTGCATGAAGGTCTGAACAATGGCCAAATGTGTTGCTGCTACTGCTGCCGCTGCTGCTGAGGCCGGGGCTGTGACAAAGAGCGGATTAATTGGTGCCGCGGCTGACTGGTTCGAGATGGCTCCACTCAGCCCGCGCTGCGGGGAGCCCCATTGACTGGGCCCCGAGTCCCACTTTTCACAAACTCCAAACAAAAGTCAATTTCTTTTTTATAAGGCGAGGGAAGAAAAAAAAAATCAGTTCATGTTTGAGCTCGGGAAGTTGACTTGTTGGATTATAGGGCGTCATGCTCTCTCTGTCTGTCTCTCCCATGCTTTAAAGTTGCTTCTCCCCCTAAGAGAAGAGTGAGGAGGGAAAAATGGAAGCAAAAGTGAGCCGTCCTCATCAGCGTGAATGTGAGAGTGGGATCTGGGGATAGAAAGCTACCAAACGGCCTGGACTCCGTGACTGTGCTGAGGACTCATCCCAAGCTCTTATTTATTGGAGATAAACTTCTCCAGCCATTGGAGGCTGTTCTCAAAGATGTCTGCAGCACATTCAATCCTTAGGTAGGGAACGAGGCAGAGTTAGTGTGATCAAAGTCAGCATATCCATACAGGACTGCCTGACTGGCAAAGTCTCCTGCCCTCTTCTACCAGGTAAGGTTTTCTCATGTGAAAGTGGGCAACACAACTGGGTGTCTTACTTCCTCCTTGACTTTTTTTGCCCATTTTGACTTCCCCTGACTCTAAGCATGTCCCACCAGAGAATGCAGAATGAGGTTCCCAAGTGATATTTCCCGTGCACTCAGAAAAACTATAATACATATAGGAGCAGTCGATGAGTGAGAGAGGAAAAAAGAAACAAACCCAGGGGATTACTCTTGTGCATACAGATGTTAATAGCCATTACCAAGTTGGCACAGTTTCTGTAGCTGAGGTTATACTGGGGCATTTTGGGAAGTTAATCCCTGTAATTGGTTTGATAATCTTGTGATATTTGAGATATCACTTAATCAATATTTAGCTTTTCTTTTGGAAAATAGTGATCCCCAAATAAAAGACAGAGGCTATTATCACATGTAACTGCTGACCCTCTCCTCCTGGCGGTAGTATAGTATCAGATCTCCTAGTTACCTGCAATTTATTTGCATATATTTTGTCTTCGCAGGGGGACATTTCACACTGGATTCTATTTCTCCCTGTTATGCAGAGTGGATCCTTTGATCTGACTCTCGCTAATTGCTTTGACATACAAGAGAGGGAGTACTGCATCCAACAGTTAAAGTTAATTCCCCTGTTTTTTTTAAACATCATTTTCTGCAACCTATTCCTACTTTAACAGGAAACATTGTTTTATCACCCACGGCTTTGCTGCAGAATATATGGCAGGCAAACAGAGCTTGAAACTAGGGTAGAAGGGTACATAGTGCAGCAGTTTGATTTGAAGCTCATGGTAATTCTCATGTGTTCTCTCTGTGAATTCTACACATGAATTTTCTGATTTTTTCAAGGTCCAAATAAAATGATTACAGATTTTATTCTGTCCATTTTTCAAGTAGAACTATCTTTGTAAAAAAGGGGAACAGTGGGAGCCAAACAGTAGGAACAAGTATAGCCTAACTTGGAAAGAGCCTCTGGCTTCATTGCTGAGCTATAGGATTTAAACACACACACCTCCTCCAACCTTTGACTGTGACCTTCACTATGCCACTGCATTTGCTTTTACCCTGTATGATGTTCTTTGGCTTTCGGCTAACCTGAAACTGGAAAGACTCTGCTATCTTCCCAGCCTGATCCTCTTTCTGTCTGTATTGTACATTTATATATAGTTTAGAATTAACCCATTTCTTATTTTATCAGTGAACAGAGAGAGCCACAAAACAACAAATCTGTAGAAAGGTGAAATTATTGATTTCATTATTCTCCCTTTTCTTCCCCTTACAAGAATCTATCGAGGAAACTATGAAGATATAAAAGGTGTAATCTCTGGTATTATACATTAAGTCTGGCACAGAGATCTGTACGAAGTAGAGAGATCCTGTGCCGGGATCTTCCTCACTGTTGGGTTTGCCCTTAGAATCTTCATGGTTTCCTAAGAGGAGCTTCATTAGTGTGCAGAAGACAATAGAAAGACTTATACTTTTCATTGTGCCCCTATTCTTATGCTTCTGGCTGTCAGCTAGCAAGCTCTCCTAAAACTAAAGATGGCAATTTTCAGCAAAGCAGCTGAGTTGTGGGGAACTCCAAGGAAAGGAATGGTCTGATGTGTCAAAGGTATTGGAAAAATCAAAGGGAAGGAGGCTGGAGAAGAGGAGGTTAGAATTGACTAGAAGGACATCATTAGTGATTTTAGAGAGAGCAATTCCTGCAGAGTGAAGTGGCTGAAAACCAGACTGCTGAGTGTCAGAGAGGTGAGTTCAAGAGAATGGGAGTAAACTAGTCATTTGAAAGGATAAGAGGCAAAGGAGATGAGAAAGGCATAATGGTATGTAGAGGAGGGTTGTTTTTGCAGGGGCTTCAGAAGCTTATTTGAAAACAGACGAAGAGAGGGATCCATAGAAAGAGTATGCTGGTGAGTCTGGAGAAGGAAAGTGCTAATCAAAGAATGAGTAGGGATGGGAGGAGGCTGAAGGGACCCTAGCAGGGAGCAGAGGAAGAAAGGATTTTTTTTCCAAGGATAAATGCCAAGATGTAGAGGATGAACACAAGGTTCCAGAAGCATTCACTAGACCATGTGCCTGGATGAAATAAGGCAGTGTAGAGGCTGGCAGAGTTAGTAGTTAGTGGGTGTGGAAGGGCAACAGGGGAAACTGAGAGAAGAGTTATGGGTAAGTATCACCGGATTGATGGGCTAAAAGGAGGACAAAGCAAGACAAAGAAATCAGAGCAGCCAAAAGGTAACTGTGGCACGCACAAGATGTAAGAGGCAGAAACAGCCATGCAGCGAGGTCAGTAACTGTATTGAGCTAGCAACTAAAACCTGAAGCTCTTAGAATAGGACTTGAGCTGCAAAAATCAACAAGAGAAACGTAATCAGCAACAATGAGGAGAAGGAATAGTTGCAAGGAGCACATTATGAGGCAGCAGATAGGAAAACAGGGGAGAAAGGGACTGGCACCACAGCTGGTGGACATGGCAGAATTCACAGCGAGGCAAAGAGAACTGGGGAGAGAGGAGTGCCATTACATACCTGAAATTTTGACGCATTAATCTAGTTTCAGGCATGGCCATAAAGGTTTCCAAAGCCTGTAGTCCTCTCTCAGTTGGAGTAGTTGGGAAATATAAAAAAGACTCTTGGAATAAAACAACAACAACAGCCAGGGAAGAATCTATGGATTATCTTGTTTACTTTTTCATCCATGTAAAACCCTTGGAATCGTCAGAACTTCTCAGATACCAGGATTTGCATCTTGAACAGATGGACTTGCCTCCTGAGCCTGTTTTGGTTGGTTGCTCCCTACCTGGACAGTTTAATGTTCAACAAAGGGCTCTCCTGCTAGGACTGAGCAAAGTGTTTTCATTCACTTCTGGTTTTCTCTTTGGTGCCTATGATCAACATACAGGTGCCTATATCAACCCAGAGGCACTTAAAGTACCTGATTTTGGAGATAAACCCTTTGCTAAAAAATCTCTGCTATTGCGCAGTACTGAGCAGCTCAGTCACCCTCCCTGTGTCTAAGACTGCTTTGTAAGTCTACTCTAGCTCATCCACAAAGCTCTAGCAATGCAAAAGAGTCTGAAGAGAAATAAGAATATAGTTTTGCCTTTTCATATGACAAGAACTACGTGGATGGCTCTTGGTTTCCAAGAGAAGCAGGCCTATTGCACCGAAACGTCACTAAAGTGATCCTTGCATTGGGTGCTATGTTTGCTGGTATGAGTTAGGCAGCTGGGTGGAGTTGATTTTTCATATCTGCCAGGCATGCAGATGTTGTAGTACCTACCAGGATGTCAGCTGCACTGGTTGTACTGTGCTCACCCCATCTGCTCAGCCCCATTGGGTAAACATTTGTAACCTTGGTGTGGGGACAGTTGGGTACTGCTGAGTGTGAAGACAAGACTGCTGCAGAGAATCAAGGTAATCAGAGGTGATCAAGCCTCCTGCTTCTCAGAGCCCAGATTGCCTCTGCCAGGCAGGGAAAGAGACACCGTCTTTTTTCATGTAAATTTAACACATCTGGTATGGAAACCACCAAGAGGAAAAACTGTGCAGCCTTGCTCTGCTTTATATAAGGTCATTTCTGAGAGTTGAGCTCACTCTAAAGTTGTGAAGGACAAGGACTGACATCTCTGTTTCTGTTGGGTTCATGGGCTTCCACAGAAAAGTTCATAGGACAGAGAAAGCCCATATGAGCCTCCTGGGTTGGGAAGCCAGCTTTTCAAACACCTCAGGGCTGAAGAGAAGGCAAGGTGAAGTTTCTGAAGTCCAACTCCAGTCCTGCCAAGCCAATTGGATTCAGTGAGCTATGTGTCCAAGACTTCACTACCAGTTTGATCTAAAAAAGATCGTTTTTGTGCTGTGAGAAGGCAAATTAAATGCATTTAGTAGAATCATAGAATGGTTAGAGTTGGAAGGGACCTTAAAGATCGTCTAGTTCCAGTCCCCCTCTACCATGGGCCGGGACACCTCCCACCAGACCAGGTTGCTCAAAGCCCCATCCAGCCTGGTCTTGAACACTTCCATTTCAGGAGCCCCGGTTTTCACTCTCTGACTGTAACTTGTTTTTATGGTCATTTGTATCAAATCATTGCAGTTTCTGGATGAAAACTGAGCATAATTTAATTTAACTGCACACCACCAGGTTCTGCAAGGCTATCTGGTAAAACTAATTGATTTTCTCCAGAAAAGGATAGACTGAACTGGAAGGAGGCATCAGCCTCTAGCTGCTGCCTCTTTCACAGGCTGTGAAATATGACTTTAATGTCAGAGTCAGAAAGTTAAGTCCAGTTCTGGGTACGCACAACCCTGTGAGTTGTGTCAAGAAGAGAGATAATGAATGTTTCAGTTGCTGTGAAATATTTCCACAGATCACTTATTTAGTTTGAAATTACAAGATTTAAAGTGTCGTGTTCATTACTGAGGATGATATCTTACACTTTATTCTACTGAATGTTTACCAGGTTTTCCCAATTAATTAGTCATTGGATTATTTGAGATGCAAAGGCAGTTAGAACAGTATTCCAAGATATCTAAACTATTTTCATCAGAGCCCTTTCTTACATTGTATGAACGAACAGAGGAGATTAATTTGACTTGCCTTTAGAAATCTGAATTGCAGAATTGGTTATCTCCATCTCCCTTTATGCTGAGAAAAAGACGTTCTTATAATGCATTCCTCAGATCTATTTTAGATTTCAAATTTTGGATGAGATTAATTGCATCGTAGAAGTACCAATTTAGTAGACGCCCTAAAAGTAGCCATCTGCTTCCTGCCAGGTGAATCCCAGACAAGATATTTAAGGACCTTACTGTTTAAGAGGGCAAAGAGGGCAAAAGGTAGAAGAGCAGAAATATTATTATCTCCATCTCACAGATGGGGAACAAAAGTGCAGAGGGACTGACGGTGGGAGTCATCTGACCACAACATAGACATTTGCAGTACTAACCGGAAGTCTTCAAGTTTGGTATGTTGACTCTTCATAGTAAATTAGGAAGACCCTTGTGCAGCACAGTTCACCCTTCCTGTACCAGATAGCCAAAATAAGGTCTTGTGGGTTAGTACTTATATGATGCCTTTCCTTCCACTAACTCTCAAGGCATCCAGTCTTCTCACAAGGCTCAGGTGCAGGTATCTTCACATGGATATTAAAAGTCAAGTGAGATGAATTCCTCTTGGCTCCATGTCACATGGGAGGTTTGTGTTGGTGCTTGAGAATTAACTCAATTTTTCTGAGAACCTTCTCCAAAGACCTCTTGCTTTAGTACAAATACTCCTTCTGAGGCAGACCCTGACACAGGGGACCTTGAAAGCTTTCATCAAGCCATAAAGGGAAATACTTAACCATTGACGTTGGATCACTTGTCTCCCAAAATATCTGTCAGGTAAAATGTTGCCCCGTTGTGCCGTTCAGTTGGACTAGGCTAGAGCCCTGGACTTCCATCTGTCCTTCAGCTCCCTGGTGGCAGTGACTACCAGAGGGGGGGAAGGTGTGCTTCTTTTCTATATCTTAATCCCAGACATGTCATTTGATTGTCTCGCCTCAGCAATCAAACTCACTTGATGCCAAACCTTCTTTGGAACCTTGCAGTCAGAAATGTAGAAGACATGTTTAACTGAAGATATTTTTGAAAGGTGTCACAGTTCAAATTTCCTCAGAGTTAGGTGTCCAATGCCAGGCTGTTCCTACAAGAGACACTTGGGAGGATGATTAATATACTTTGCACCAACACACTGGAGAACAGAGCAAAGAAGCAACAGACGCTATCTTACACACAAATTATTCCATTAGATAATGTATGGTAGATGGTCTTAGAATCAAACCATCAAAAAAAAAAATGTCTATTTGAAAACTCAGACTTTTAGTTTGGCATGTTGCATTTTGCATTTCTATAGCTTTCATACTCAATCATTTCAAGGCCTTTTTTTTTTTTTAATGCTACTTCGGTGAAACTCCTCTAAAGATGGAGAAACTGAATCAAGGTCAAAGTGACCATTTTCCCCTGTGAGCCAATGGCAGTGAGGGGTGAGACTGGAGATAGCCTGGTTTTCAGGCCTCTTTTAATCACCATATCATGCTTCCTCCTCAGTTAATCCAAAAATGCCTCCAGACTATTCTGTCTTTTTTTTTTTTTTTTTTTTTAAATTATTATTTCTTTGTGATGCAAATTTTGAGCTTAGTATGTTCTGTTGAGGAATACGGGTTGCAGAGTCAGATGCTGGTGCAGGGATGTATATCTGTATGTTTATATTGGGGAGCAATTATTACTGTCTTTTACTCTGTTCTGTTGTTCTCTGCTGAGTAGAGAAAACTAGGAACAATTAATTTCATGTCTCTTCTGTAAGCCAAAGAAGCACTCTCAATCTTTACTTTCAAGAAGCAATTAACTTCAGGTTTATTAGTCAAGTTGTGCTATGAAGTTTCAATCTTTCATTGTACACTGTGAATTTTAATTACAATTTATTAAAATAATTTAATTGACTTCAGTCAATGGGCGTGAATGAGGGCAGAATTTCCCTGAGAAAGCTGTAGACAGAAGAAAAGGCCACCCATCCTAAATGCCTTCTGCCTGCCCTTTTTTGGGTTGCATCAGACTGTTTGAAAGAGGGCTGCATTTATCATCTTTGATGCCTCCAGCTCAATGGTCAATTCATATTAGATTCCACAAAAGGCAGTGAACCAAATTCATCTCTGATACAATTCCATTGACTTCAATGGTCTTACCACAGGGATTAATCTGGCCTAATATTATAGTATTAGAATGCATGTGTGTGTACTATTAGCCCAGACTCTTTGCTGGAGATCATGCCGTCTAAAAGCTGATAGCTGTTGCAGTTGCAATTTGCTCAAGAAATCCAATTCCTTTTGTTGACCCACTGAAGTTCACATTCCAAAAAAAAAAAAAAAAAAAAGACCAAAACCCCCTCCAAATCCCTAACCAATTTGAAACCACAGCTGAATTTAGATGCATATTCACTAATTTGGTTTATTATGCATGCAAATATTGGTATAAAAGGTGTTTCAATTATTTTCTAAGGCAGGGACCTATGCATTCTCCACAGTCACAAAGAGTTTAAATGGAGTTATTTTTCCCTGCCTATAATCGTTCTCCCTTTTAAGTACCCAGGCAGAAAAAGTAAGTTTACTGCTTCTAGCACAATGGCTCTCTTCACTTTTAGGTTTGGGAGACCTGGGTGACCTACGAAAGTTAATTAGAAGGTTAACAAAGACTAAGGCAGAGTAGAATACAGCGCCTCTCCTCCAGCCAAAGATGTCATCCATTAATTAGGGAAATCGTTAAGGTGGCCTTTATTGAATCCATAGAAAATCGGCAGTTGGCGGTCGACAGTTTTGATCAGATTTTCCTCTCCCCAATAATACTACCCTTAATCGTAGGAGACGCGGAGGGTTTGGGGTGGGATGGGAGGGGTGAGGGGGAAAGTGTGTGTGCGGGTAGGGGGAGTATGTGTTTCAGCGACATTACAGTTAAACAGCCGCCAATTGTGACGGCTTTGATTCTCAGGCTTACATGGCATACTTTTTCCATGATGTAATCTTTATTGAACCTGGAAGCTTGGGGGTGGGGGGCAGGGGGCAAGTGAAACTCGCTGCTGCTGCTGCTGCCGCCGCTGCCTCTCAGCCGCAGGAAGCCCTGGGAGTTAATATTGCAGTCATCATAGGCAGAGCTTGCTGCTTTTGCATGGTAATACGCTATCTGACTCCCCTTCCCTCCTCACCGAAGGCTGGCTGCTTCCAGCAATGAGAGCAAACAGCCATCTGCACAGCAGAGCCTTCATTTCTCCACAAATACATTCACTTTAAAGTTGAAGGGCCTTTTTGAAGACCCTAGATTTTTTTTTTAATACTTTTTTTTTTTTTTTTTCCCATTATAGTACCGAAGTGGTGTTGCTATGGAGAATTTCAAGTGAAATGTTAGACAGTCCAGGCGTTTTAATACGTTTATTTTTTAACCTAATGGAGAATTGGCTGGGTGGAGGTCTTTACTGGTTTAGTTTTCACATTTTTCCTCACATGTTGAATAAGCTACATCAAGGACAGTGATTACAGGAAGCCCAGCCTGTTCAGTGTTGTAACCAGGTGACCTAGCATTGAAGTAGGGTCTTGTTTGAACATGACAAGCCATCTCCTTCCAGGTGAAGAAGGCAAAGACGAGAGCTACTGCAATGTAGGATGTTTATATTAAAGCAATGCCATCCTGGAACATATTGACTGGAGCCATTGGTTTGAGGGTTTTAAAAAATGCAGCTGTTCAGATATCTAGGGGACTATGCACCACATGGTACAAAATGTGTCAGAAAGATAAAAGAAATAAAACAACTGGATTAATAAAACTTTAATTGACAGATTTCTTCAGGATAAATTATACACAGTTTCAGGCCATTCAAGACTAACCAGCTACTGAAAACATTCTTGTACTTCTCCTTGCTCCTCATGTTGTGGTAAAAAGCTCCTTAACATTATAATGAATTTCTTTACCAGGAAGGATTCAAATGTGAAATACCAAGAAAAAATGTCTACATTTTAGAAGTTTTAATATGCACATGGCACACATCTGCCTTATTGCCTGTATCTTGCTGTATACTGCAGTAGATAGTACTTTATTTTATATGGGGCCTATAACTCTAGCTCTTCCATAGAATATTTCAACCTTTACTTAGTATTTTTAATATGCCAAATCTGCCATATAGAAAGCAAGTATCAGCATAGAAACAGCAGCAAAGAAATGTCAAGCTGCTTCCTGTATGCTCCACACGACCCTTGGCTTTTCTGCGTCCTTCTCCTTGTGTCAAAAGGGAGATGGAGCAAGATATACTCCAGGAGTAAGGCTTTCTCCATGCTTTGAAGAGCTCCCAGAGAATTGTGATTTGACCTGGAGAGGCGTTGTGTTCCCACAGCTCTGTTTTGGACCTTTTTCTCTTTTAGGCTAAGAGACAAACTAACTCACTCATTGTGTAGCCACGGAGGTCCCCAGATAAAGTGCTATAAGAGGGTCACACACTATTATTCTTTTATTATGGAGCAGCAGTGGCTGTTCAAGAGTTACTGTGGATTTTTATATGTTTTCCTACTGCCTTTTGTCTTCTAGTAGCAGTCCTGTGGCTTTGAGAGCTTTGGTCTCCGACTAGAGGAGGGTTCCTAAATTTAAGGTGGCATCTTTGGGAGGCTTTGGAAATCATTCTGGGTAGGAAAACACAGGGTCCCCGTTGCTTAGGCATATTTTTGTATCGCTATAGCTTCCATATTAAAATGCATATGAGGGTGCAGAGCTGGTGTCAGTATTAACTTCAGCACTGCTGCACTCCTGCAATTAATCTCCTGACAATATAGAACAGCATTTGTACAAACCCCCTGGTAAGCAGTACGTTACTAATGAAGAAGTTGTCAAGAGGATGGACAGGATGAAATATCAAGGGTGGAAGGAGATTCTTGTAGCTATAAGAAGCATACGAAGGTTGAGAAGGTGAATTACAGGGTTTTTTTTCTCAGCTGATACTCCTGGAGTTGCAGCCCAAATTTGTATCCTTAGTATGGAACTTTACTGGATTTTTCATGTGGTTTTGTTGTTTCTTTTTTTTTCCTTGGTGGCTGTGGCTGGGAGCAAAGCAAACAGAAATCATTGCAAGCACAATTTTACAGTGATTTCACAGTTAATACAGCTTAGAGAAGTCTGGTAAAAAGCGCACATTAGTATTACTTTTTAACTGTGTTCAATATAGCTGCACTTACACGTGATTGAGAAGTGTGAAAGTGGGTTTGGGTTTTTTTAATCCACTGAATTTAAATTTCCTAAAATGGCACAGGAAGGAATCAGTACAGGAGACAAGGCAAAAGAAATCCAGTCAAAACTGTAGGAAGTTCTCTGGTTATCCAGGAGCCAGTTTTGAGCTGCTTGTGCAGTTTCTCTCCCTGCCATCTTCTGCAAAAACATTATGGAAGGGATCTCTGGGGAAGTCCAGGTATCTAGAAGGCAGAGGATTCCACCTAGCTCTAGGCATCTGGTGCTGTTTTAGTGTCCCGAGTGTCATTTTCTATTCAAGAGAAACAGAGGAACACTTGTAAAGCTTGTTCTTTTGACCTGTTTCAGACTCACATGTCAAGATGAGATGAACTGTGCCCTCAACATGCCTATTCCCTTCCTTGGAGTATAAAGGGGATCTGGACAACAACTTCATCTGAGTTAGGCTCAGCCTTGAAATTGAGTGCTGTAGCTAAACCATACGTAGTTTCCAGTGAATGCACTCCAGCATGTAACACCTTGTGGAAGGAATGGAGTATCACTGGAGAGCTATGAGATGGAAAAGGAGCTAGCTAGAGAAGACGACAGTTGGCTTTGCTGAAAGGGGAGCTGATGTGTCAAGGAAAATCATGCCCAGAGCTTCTCAAGAAGACTTATATTTTTAATTAATATCTGGGTGCAAGACATATCAACATCAGATATGCAGAGAAGAACAGGAATATCCAACAGGAGGAAATGATGGCCTTTACAAATATAATGGAAATGGTTTGTAATCATGCAAAATGTCCTTAAGGATTAATTGGAAGGATTTCTGCTTGAGGCTAGAAGTTCGTTATGTAGAAATGCAAAAGGGAAAAAAAAATCTTCTATTACTGACTGCACTCTGACCATGAGACACTAAAGTTATAGGGTTGCCAAGTAGGCAAATGAAATTCTAGGTTATATCAAATAAGCTGTTTCCAGTTGAGAAAGGAAAACAGGAGTGCAGTGCTCTGCCATGCACTGAGACTTCCTGTGGAATTCTGTGAACAAAACCTGCAGAAATGAAGGGTATCACAAGCGACTAAAATAAGGTCTAAATACCCAAGAAAAGAGCATGAGACCTTGCAGAAGGGATTAAAGCAACATCTGAAGGCTTTGCTGGAAGGCTTGTGAGATGGCCTGAGACTGGAGGTAAAATTTTTTGGGGGCAGAAGAAGCTGGAACAAGTTCAAAATAAATGAATAAGGAACCAGTAACCAGATGGCTGAGGACCAGCAGCTTTTCCGGGGACAGGGGAGGCCAAGGAATCTTTGGCAAGCTTGGATGTTACTAGCTGAGCAGGATGGCAGTGGGGATTTAAAAAGCTAAAAATACCAACAGCACAAGGAAATCAGAAAGTTGCAAAAGTCAGAAACCTGATGTGAAATTAAGGCTGTCAGAGGACTTCTTAACTAGCCTTAACTAACACTATCACAACTGCAGAAACCAGAAGGGAAGAAGTCGAACAAACTGTCCCAATATATAAGAAACTGAAAAAAATAATATGCAGTGAATGATCTGAGGAAGTAAGCCCAGAATCCTTTACATTGTCATTTACTGTGTAGCCACAATCAATGGCAGAGAAGATGGACAGTGTTTCCCAGGAACTAAACATGAAGCCTCATCTCCAGCAAAAAAACAGGCTCAGTTGTCCACTCCATTTCTGAACCAGGGCATGTGGTTCAAAGCTAGAAACCAGCCCACTAGGCTGTAGCTCAACAGGGATCTCAGAGAAGAGAAGGGGAGAATCTACCTAAGCTGTGAGGGAACCTGAGGAGCCTTCCCTCCTGGAACACCTCCAGCAAGGGCTGCCAGGATGCTTTGGCAATGGACCAGTTTAGAGGGACTCAGCTGGACTTGGCCTGGCCTGCAAAGATCAGCGAAAGGAGGCCAGAACCATTCTGAGAGGTGCTGGAATTTGCCACGGGGCTTGAATGCAGCTCTATGCTGAAAGGGGACATTGCTGCAGGAGAGAGACAGGATGTCAGCGCTGTGGACATGGTGAATATGGGCGAGAGTCTGATACGGGGGGTGAGAATCCTCCTGATGGCACTTCTGAGTGATTAGAAGGAATGATATAAACGGTTTGTGTGATGAGGAAAATGGTTGCTAAGGGAAGCAGTCCTGTTAACTGCTCATTTAAGGGGGGCAGGTAGGGAAATGCCACAATAAGTATTATCTGGAGTGCGGCCAAAATGGAATAACTGGTGATATCCGGTGAAAGCCCTTGCCCAGCTTTGAAGGGGGAAAGGTGCAACTTATTGACCTGAAAGTCAAATTGTGGAAGTACAAGGCTCAGAGATGCTAACCCAGCCATCTTAGGCAGGGGGATTGGCTTTTACCAGCTCTGAGGACAGTGGGCACCAGCTGAGCGTACAGGTCATTGGGTGGCCATGGGCTGAAGTCAGGAGACACCATGGTGGGGACCATGCAGCCTGCTCTGTAGTCTATTGTGAAATGTCAGTCACTAACAGTGGGGTCTAGACTGCCACCCTTGCAGATGTTGCCCGCATGAAGTAAATGAGCTGGAAGTGTCTGATCTGTATCTTGTTTATAGGAAAAGAAGGTGTCGTAACACAGTCTGTACTCTGTTAGGTAAAGAAAGCTGAGGAGGATCCAAAATTGGATCTGGGATTCCCGTGAGATCTGGGAAACCTTGGCAGTGAATGCTGCTGGGTGTCAGGGCCAGGCTGCTCTGGAGCAGCAGTGCAGCTCTGACACTAATCCCGTGGTGACTGCCACTTGCTGCAGGCTGGCTCAGTGACAGAGCAGCTGTAGGGCGTATGAGCTCATCTCCTGTCAGAGAATGCTACTAGGGAAGTTCAGATGCCCACCAGATATGCTCCAAGCATCCCATCCACTTGTGTGGTGGGGTGTTTGGTCCAGAGAAGCTGGCTAAATGTTGTATGAAGGAAACTTCTCAGGCTGTGCAGTGTAGATTTGGAGGCCAATAATTCTTTCAGTCCTTTGTGGAGCCAAAGTGCTTGCTAACATGGTCACAACCAGAGGATATAGTAACTGTGCAGTTGTGAGTTATGGGCAGCAAACAGAGAAAGGGTGAGTGTTGGGTCAGGACCTCTTTTAATGGACCTCTTTTATTTAATAAAAAAGACTATGAAGCTGCATTTCTGGTAAGAGTTCAAGAATGAGTTCTCAGAGTCCTGAAGTGACTAGTTTTGCTTCATAGGGAAGACTCAAGGCTCATCTTCAGAGGCACTGACTGACCCATTAAACTGCCCCACACTGTCTTCAGCAGTAACTGGGGTGTTATCTACCAGTCTGGTTAGGGGAGACAACAGTGTGTGCCTTGGTACCGAGCAGAACATGCTGAAAGAAATAATGCCGTAGTAGGTGCAACTGCTCTTGTGAGTGGGTAGCACCTTGGATATTGCAATGCTTCATTCTGGTTGCCATACTCAGTTTTAAGAAGAATTGGCAAGTGGCAGTGGAAGCAAAGAGCAGGGGTGAAGGGCAGGAGACAGCATTTCTACTGCGTCAGTAGGCAGCACTTGAAAGTGCCGGCTCCTGGCTCACACTGAGTGATCTTGGAAGCGGTCACTGCAAAATAGGTCCCTCTCAGCCTGTCTGCTGTGCTGAGATGGCTCTGGGCACACTCGGAGACTGCTGGTAAGAAAGACTGCATTTACAACCAGCCTGGGATCAGATCAAGGCTGCCACTGAACTTGAGCTTCCTGAAATGAGAGTTGCTCTGAAAAGAGGTACCTTCTCATGGACACACAACCCCACGAGAGAGAGAGTTTTGTCTAACAAAAAAGGAAAATATGGCTGTGCACAGGACTGGGCACTTTCCCAGGCAGTCACAGATGTGCAGAGTTTTGTGGGGCTCTGAATTTACTACGAAGGGCTTATTTGTGGATTTGCCAGTATTGCAGAGACACGACATAAACTGGGTGAGAGAGACACACTGACTGCAGTGCCTTCTGAGACTTAACCACTTTCAGAATTAGAGTTGCTCTTGTCTTGGCAGATCCAATGTTAAAACCCTTTCATGCAGGCCCAGATGTTAGTCCCTGTAGACTGGGGGCTGCTCTCAAACAAGAATACAAGGGATTTGTGAAGTTGAAGATTTAATATTTAATTTATGAAGTTGAAGATCTCATATCAGCAATGGTCTAACTAATCCAGAGACTTTGTAAACAGGAGTTCAGAGAGTCATTTTGCCTGGAAATGGGACAAGTGTTGGGGTTTTGTACTCACACTTGTGTCCCAGCATAAGAAAGGCAGTACCGACACCTTGTCCCAGCTGCCTGGTGGAAGTTAGTTGGAAGTGTTGCCCTGTGCCAGATTGCTGGGGAGAGGCACTCCTCTGAGAAGATTGTCTCTCCACCTCCGTAATGCCTTCAGGTGCAAAGGTTTTTGGTGGGTGCCCTGAATACTACTAGACGCAGGATCAGGCATGCTAGAGAAGTGTAGGCACTTCCCAAAGACTCTGCCTTGGATGTGGCACGTCAGGTAACTAAAAAATCTATTGGCAAAGGTACTCGTCCATGAGTACTGCGGAACTGTCATTGCGACAAAGGGATGGAAAATGGTGTAAAAGATGGAAAACTTACCCAGTGCTGGTTCTGGTACAAGCTGATGGTCTGAAATGCCTATTAGCTCAGTTCTGAGCTACACAGGAGTTTTGAAACTGCTGGATATTTGGAGAATGCAAAAAATCTTAGGCAATCTACTAGAGGATTTGTGGTGAGTAAAGCACTAGAAAAAAACATAAGAAATTTGGCAAGAAATGAGCTCTTTGCAATAATAAAGCTATTGGGATAGATGAGATGTAAAAGAGTAGGGAAGAAGCTGGTTAAGGATGTATTATAGAAAGGATGTAGAAAGGAAGCCCAAGACTTTCTTTTGGTCTTCTGAACTTCTCCTGCAATCAGAAACATCCCCAATGAGGGAGAGAGTCTCCCATACTATTGTACATGGCACAAATACACAGCACACATTATACAGCTAAGGACTGTAGGTCACATCATCAGCTGGGACAAAACAGCACAGCTTCATTTACTTTCACAGAACAACACCCGTTCCCCCCAGCTGCAGATTCGGCTCCTCTGTGCTCTTCTCCTCTGCTAAGTGAGCTGTTTTTCCCAGAAACTTGGTTTTCTGGGTGTTATATTTTGCTGTGGGCATTGGGAGAAGAGCAAGGTGCATCCTCCAAGAGCAGACCTTGGAAATAGCTGGGAAGCTAGCTCCTTACACAGCCACCACTTGCCACCTTCTCCTACCCCTGAGGCCAACCCAGCACGCTTGGTTAGGATGGGTCTTTTAGGCTCTGCTGCAGAGAGGGAGCTGCTTTCCTGACTCCTGCCGGCTCTGACGTGCCTGTAAGGCCTTAAAGGAGGAAGGAAATTTTGTTTACTTTTTCAGAGGGGGAAGGGTGTCAAAGAAAAAATGCTGAGGTGGGTCCTTGGAGGTTAGCTGTGTTCTGATCAACATGAGCCCCTGTTTACCTCTCCAGAACATGTAGCCAAAGGGCACACTTACTTCAGAGTGAAAAATGTGTAGCCCCACCTGCTGCAGTGGGAATGGATGAGGGGGAAAACTGAGAGGGGACAGGATAAACTGGGGACATGATCTAGGAGATAGTGAAGGGCAGAGACCCATTTTCACCCTGTGTCCTGTACCGCACCTCACCCAATGACTGACTGCCAAGAGACTGTGAGGCTTTTCTGTAGCATCCACACCTAAGGAGGAGTTTTTGGTAGGAAGAAAGATATGGATGGAGCTGTGCCCCATGAGCTGGGGGGACCTGGAGGGGCAGTGGCACCCACAGGGGATGCTTGGAGGCAACAGAAGTTGGTAGGTACAGATTGAGGCAGTGTGGGAGGTATGAAGGAATTGGAGATATGTCAGGTTTGCAGTGCTGAGAGACAGTCCTGGAATGACAGGGGCCCAGCAGGTGTGGAAAGGAGAAATCTCTGCTTGGGAGGAACATTTCCAAGTGACTGTCTCCCCACTCTATGTCTGTTCTGGCATGTCAGAATGAGGGGAGATGTGCCCCTGGGTTACCTCCTTCTCACCTAGCCTGGCAGCAGTCACCACCTCAGCTCCTAGTCCTTGCACTGGAGGTCCCAGGAGAACTGGGAGGTCCTCTGGGCTTAGCACTCTCAAACGCTGCAGGAAAGAGACGAGAGCTCTGTGGGCCTGCAGGAGCTCTCCTGCTTCAGGGAGACCCATCAGAGACATAGGCTGGCAACAAGAACACGCCACTCAATTAATTGATCTTGCTCTAGTAGCCCGTGGAACCCATGTTACTTCCTACCATGCCATACTGCTTACAAAATTGCCCCATAGCAAATAAACTCAAAATCCAGACTTTCCAAGTCGTGAACTCTATCTAGGCTGTCGCAGGCGGTGCCAGCACATGCCGGAGCTCAGAGCTCAGCATCCCTCCCAGCGCCAGCAATCACACCCCAGCATACCCCAAACCCCGAGAGCCCGCAGCCCCACAAGGCAGCTCAGTGCTCCCTCCCGCCGGGGCAGTTACCCAGGGAGGCTGAGGAGGATCTGTTCTTTTAACACTGGTGGGCTCGGGATCAGGTTTATATCCCTTTTGAAACCCTTGCCACATGTGCAAACAAGTTGCGCTGGGTGGTGTAATTTGAGAGCGAAATTAAATGCAGAGGTGACACGCCAACGGCGTACACAAAACAAGGGGAGCGTTTCCAAATCGCAAGCTTCCATGGAGCGAGGAGTTTTTACATAATAGCAAAATTAGGGTTTGGATGACTGGTATTCTTCAACAAACTTTTCAGAAATATTTCCTGGAGCAAACCCAAAGAGAGAATCCTCATTTACCCTATTCCTTTCAGAGGTAATTGAATTCACTTGTTTAGGGTTTTTGCCTCCTCCACCTTTCATTCAGCAGCGATGTGAATTCTGCTAATCTCTCTACAAAACAGTCAATCTCCTCTAGTCTCACTAACCATCATTCAGCCACCCAGTAATGCAAAATTGCTTTGATCCTCTCTATTTGCTTCATCTCCCAAAAATATCTCCATTAAAAAAAAAAATTAAAAAATCTTTAATAAGCTCCACCACCAAAAGAAATGTGTATGGTTAGTTCAGTGGATTTTTATTATTTTTTTCCCCGCAGTGGGTTGTTTGAGAAACCCTGGGAGTTAAGAAGACTGCAAAAGTGGCTGATAGCTTTGGGAATGGGTATACAATGTTAATGTGAGTGTCCAAATGGTTATGCAAGCTGTGGAAAATTGCATAGAGGAGAAGAGGGACAAGGCAGGGACCAGATTAGTAGGCACTCTTTCTGGATACCACATTTACGAGTAAATCCCGGTTAGAGATTTTTCAGACTGTAGCCATCCTGCTGCACGCAGCTACCCAGCACTGCATTCACACTCTATTAACGTGGATAAGCGGGACGGTGCTTTCCACGTCTATTCGGGGAGGAGATCTGAAAACCATCTCCCCAGGAGATTACATTACTTGCCAGTCATCTCTCTACTAGCCAGAACACTCTCCCTGCATTTTTGGGGAGCAGCTAACTGCAGCCTGTCCACCTGCATTGAGTGTACACTTTGTAACTGGTCCATTTTCAAATATTGATTTTCACAGCAATTGTTACAAAATTAAGATCTGTTCTGAGAGAACACACCCGCACTCCTTCTTCTCTGTTCTCCTTGGGAAAAGTTCAGAATTGCAGAAAGTGTAAAAAATACTGTACTTTTGTCTGGGAGGGAATACATAAAAATGACTCCTTCCTGCTCCTCCTTTTCTCCAGTTCTGAGGGAGCCACAAACACAGTCATTTCTTCACTGGTAAAACTGGATGCCTTTTCTCATTCCTCTACATCCCTTGGACGAGAGTACGGCCACCCTTGTACAGCACAAATCTCTGCTAATTTCTGTGATGAATTCACAGGCTAATTTCCTCCTGCCTACTATTCCGAGCTGCCAGATCATGAGAGCTGCTGCTGTAAAATACTCTGTAACACCTGGAAAAAAGTTACCGTGCTTTGAAGTCATGTAGCACTCTCCAGGCGAGAATCGCAAGGCACGCTGCAAACACTTGGAGCCAGATCAAGGGAACGCTGCAAGTGAGTCATTTTACTTGAATGAAACACACTTCCATTCCCCACACAAATATGTGTCTATATGTGTGCTTTTATTTTCCTAGACACATTAGTTTTAGTTATTTACCCATTTGTGCTCCAGATAATTACATGCTGCGGATTCAATTGGATGCAGATTTATTCTTCACTTCCTGTCCTAAATTCTCTGCAATTAAACAGCTGCTGTGTGCTTGGTGTAATAAATTTACACAAAATCTGGGATGGTTTGGCATAGCAGAAAGGTTGTTTGGCACGGGCTTAGGGCGGCTACATTGCGTACGACTGGCAACCCCTGCGTGGGTTATGCTTTCTCTCCCCAATGAGAATTGCCCTACCACTATGCAACCAGAACGGGCCCTTTGCATGACAGAAATGTTTACAAATTTATAACTTGTTTTACTTGGCTGGTTTGAATATTCTCTCCTAACCTGAAAAAAAAAAAAAGATAATTTCCTCAGCTTTCCTGGGCTAAGTCTTTCAGGGATCCTGGGCTAAGTCTTTCGGGGAGATCCAGTTGGAAAGGAACAAGAAGAAGAAATTCTTCAGGAAACCTCTGTCTGTGGAAATACCTCCACATCATTTTAGGAGGTGGAGCTTTCTCCCCTTGCTGCTGAGAAGGGTGGGAAGTAGACAAGGGGGCTCTTTCACATGTTTCTGTGTGTACCACAACATCTTGCAGCCTTTTAATCAATTTTAATCAATTTTTAAGGTGAAATTTGTTCCTAATCAAACACAGACAGTGATCTTATCCTTTGCAAGGGCACACATTGTGCAGCGTCTCTCGGTCCTCGTTGACCTGCACCCATCAACCTTCCTCCCTCGGGAGCAGATCTCAGCCCCCTGAGTCAGAGACCCCCTCTTTGCTATCTGCCCGTTGTCCGAGCAGTGTCCTGGTCTCCCATGGCATGTGTGGCCTCGAATGACTGTGGTCGCTGCGCCAGCGTGAGCGGCACACACTCCTTTTTGGGGGGAGCAGATGCAAAGTCTGCTCTAGCGGGGCCTGTGGGCTAGAATTAGCGCTGCACTTCTGTTTATGAGTTAGCACACGTGTCTTTTTGTTTCCTGATACCTTCCGCATAATGAAGTCAATGAGAGTTAAACTCCTCAGCTGTGATTCACATATTCATTAATCTCCTGCAGTAACAAGTACGAATTTTACAGCGCATACAGTACGCTTATTACCAGTGTAAACAACTTGCTGCATCCAAAAAAAGTGTTGCAGGAATTAGGTCCCATTGTATTGAACTGAAGGGAAGAAGAGTTAGAAAAAATGTGCTGTGCTCTGCTGCCTGGGCCCAGACGGCTGTGATCTGGTTATGGCACAGCAGTAATTCTGGGTCTTCAAGAGAGCGCCATCGTTTGCACAATTGTCACCAGAGTTTGCTGAGGCCCTGCAGGAATTGTCAGGGATTTAGCAAGCCCTGGGAGTCACTAAAAAATGCCAGAAGAAACAGCACATCAGAAAGCAAGACAAATTTTTTATTTAATGTAACAATTCAGGAGTGAAATGATGCCCAGGCAAAAGCAGGGAGAAAATCATATTGGGTTTCTTCAGCAGGAGCTCCTAAGGCAGCTTCCTTCTCAGAGATCACCCCTCAGGCTGGGTTTTGGGATGACACATTAAGGCATACCCTTCTCCCAAAGGGTTCTGAAGGCATTTCTGTGCCGTATCGGCTCCCACCCAGTCTTGACAGAGTTGCACTACTCTGGGCTATTGCACTATTCCCTTCAGAAACCCACCCGTGGTACCCGTGCAGCTGCAGCGTGGCAGATGCCTCTGGGATTAAAGAGAATGTGGTGTGCCCAGGATAATCCTCATAGGAAAGGCTGAAGGAATTCACTTATTTTCAAGAAAAAACCTCCCTCTCTTTCTTCCCACTCTTTCCACAGGCTGTAACTATGCCTACCCCTTCCCTGGAAATATCCAGGTTACTTTGACTTAAATAAATTACAAGCTCAGCATCCCCTTGGCTCTTAGGCATTTGCAGGAGGATCATTTTCTGTTTCCCAAACCCCTTTTGACTGAGCTCTTGTTCATGTTATAGAGGATTTTCCCCTCTTCCCCCAGTGAGCTGAAGAGGAACAGGATCGGGCTTGTGATACAACGCTGCCATATTTCTTGTGCTTTCTGCTCCTTGAGGATTCAACTCTAATCCACGTTTTCTTCCTCCTGTGAAACGAAGTCAGGACTACCAAGGCTTCTGGTCCTGCTGCAAGGGAGCTTTGAGCCAGATGATGAAAATGCTGCGTGGATGGAAGCAGTTAGCGGGTTATTAGCTCAAGGCTGCCTATAAAGATGTACGGAGAGGAGCATCTCTGCAAAGGAGGCTGACATGTTTAGTGACATAAAGTGGCTTGACTGTTAGCTTCTATTTTTTTCTTTCTAAATGACAAGACAAAGCCACCTCTGCTCTCCCCCAACTCCCCTCACCCTCCCAGCCATCCCCTTCCCCCTAGATGCTTGGTGTTTCTTCTTTTTAGAAGAGGGAAAAAAAAAAAAAAAAAAAAAAAAAGGGAGAGGGGGAAAAAAGGAAAAAAAAAAAAAAAAAAAGGAAAAAAGAGAAAGAATAAAAGGGAAAGGGAAAAAAAAGCAAAAGGAACCACTATGTGAAGGCAAGGGGAGATGTAACCATCCCCAGAGCCGCTGCCAGCCGGGCCTGGTGCCTCTGGAGAGGAGTTTTGCCCCCCAGGATTCCCCCCCCTCCCACCCCCGCCCTTCTCGGGGAGGGGGGAGCGCCCTTGTGTGTGTGCGGCTGTGGGGTTTTTACCAATCAAGACCCCCAACCCCTCCTAAAATAAAATAATAGTTAAAAAAGGGAAAAAAAAAAAAAAAAAAAAGAAAGGGAGAGAGACATTTTCTTTCACACAAGCCCTCAGAATTACAGTTCATGAACTATTCAGTAAACTGACCGGCATGAACCTCCCTTCAACGGCCTAATCTAAGGGGTGGATCTATGTGTTTTGTTGCTTGTCAAAAACAATCACTGCTCGGCCCATTACATTTACAGCACGTCGTCCTTTAATTGGTGTAACACACTGAGGGCTGAAAGGAAGAAAGTCCTACAAAAGCCCCCGAGTGAATGAACCCTGACTCACACAAAAATACTCTTCAGAAGTTCAGAGCTGGGCACTAACAAGGGAGGTAGAGAGTTAGTTTGAAAAGGGGTTAAGTTCAGAAATGTGCCACCTTGAAGACCCTCCCATCAAAGCCATGATAGCATTGACAAGATGCAGGGGGAAAAAAGTTAATATTCCGCCCTTTCGGGTTTGAAGGGAAGGCAGGGAAGGGCTGGAGATTCCTCCCGGCTCCCCTTCCCCTTTTCATTTCGGGGCCGTTCTCATTGTGTCTTTCGACTGCTTAAGAAAAAATACGAGAGAGAGAAAGAAAAAAAAGTAAAAAGCCGCAGGAATAGCGAAATGCGGCGCAGCCCGGGCCGGCGGAGCGCTAACCCAGCCCGGGACAAAGCCCCGCTCCAACACCGCCTCCCGCCCGCGCTCACCCCCCGCCCGCTCTCCCCGCTCCTTAATGATTAGACTAATTAACAAAATCGATGTTTAAACGCCCCAAGCCACGCTTCGGGGAGAGAGCGCGGCGACGGTGCCGGGTCCCCAATGTCCCCTCGGTCCCCGCCGCCGCGGCCTCTCGGCGCTGCCCAACGCCCCGCGGCGGGACCGGGGCGGGAACCGGGACCGGCCCTGAGCCCTCCGCCCCGGGGAAGGGCCGGCAGCGGGGCTCGGGGCTCGGCGGGGGCCGGGACGGGGACGGGGCCGCCGCGACCCTGCCCCTTCCCTTCGGCCCTGTACCTCCGCTCCACCTCCTCCTCTTCTCGCTCCTTCTCCCTTCCTTTTTCTCTCTCTTCTTCTTTTCTTTTCTTTTCTTTTCTTTTCTTTTCTTTTCTTTTCTTTTCTTTTCTTTTCTTTTCTTTTCTTTTCTTTTCTTTTCTTTTCTCCTGTCCTCCACCTCTACACGGACTGTTGCTGCTGCGGGATTTCTCTCTCTCTCTCTCTCTCTCTAAAGATACAATAACTATTTTGATGTAAATGGCGAGCCTTGGGTGGGTCCCTGGGGTAGAGAGTTAATGATTCTTCTTACACCGGGCTGTTCTTTCACTTTTCCTGCGCGCACCATGTTAATAAATTAATGCACCTTTCATTGCTCCTACACGCATCAAACCTCAGCTTTGTATTTTGCGGCCTGACCCTCGTTCCTACACTTTTGTGAGCAAGTTGCCCCCATGCTAAGGCTGGGGCACTTCTAAATGCAGCCCCATAGTCCTACCCAGGTTTGTAATCCGTCAAAAAGCCGTTGATTGCTGCAAGCGTTACTTTTCATTAAGAAAACTTAGAAGCAATTTGGAAGAACCCTTCTCAATGAATACATTTACCCCCAAATGCTTTTTATTCTTCGCCTATACTTGATGAGTTTCTCTGGCACAAATCAGTTCTTACAGGCACAGAATGGGCAATCCCCTGATCCCCATCAATTGTCATCCAGAGTTTGGGCCACTTTGACCGCCAATAGTGGGGAAGTCAGAGCTAATCCTCAGAAGGAATCACGGGAAAAGAAAAGCAACAATAACCAAGTCAAGCGTAAAAAATGAAAGAGAAATCTCTATTATCACTCACTACATTTCCCAGCGATGTACTGAAAAAATCAGCTCGTTTGTCATTCGAGTCAGACACCCGGAGAAGAATATGGGGTCGTGGTGGGTTGGTAGACTCACACGACGTAAGGAACAATATTTTAGAGCAAAAGGCCTCTTCATTTGCCAAATCCTCCTCACATCCGCCATAACCATTAAATACAGACTGACTTTATTCTCTATGGGAAGAACAAGGGGAAAGGAGCCTTCAGCCACATAGCCAGACAAAAGTCCAAAGAGCCGGGGACCGGGGAGGCGAGGCGGGAGGAGAGCCACCATCCTCCTCCTCCTCCTCACCGGCCCGGGCCCTGGCTCAGGGGGTCTGCGGGGGGACGAGGGGCGTCGTGGG
>NW_015094507.1:8937943-8941708 GCF_001431845.1 Calidris pugnax
GGTGTCTGTCTGTCCGTCTGTCGGTCTGTCTAAGGGCGTGTGAGCAGGTGAGCTTGCAGGGGAGGTGGGGGGGTGAGTGTGAATACGCGGGGCCGCGCAAGTGTGTGTGTGTGTGTGTGTGTGCAGGTGTGCAAGGGGCTTTGTGGATGCGGGCCACCACCGCGCGCGTATGCGCTTGCTCGCCCCCGTGCGTGGGGTATTCACGCGTGAATCCGCGGGTGCGGGTCGCGTAGGCGCGCAGGAGGGGGGGGCACGGGTGAGAAGGAAACTCGTGTGGAGAGAGGGAAAGGTGTGAACACGGGGGGGAGAAAGCGGGAGGGAGGAATGGAGCCCGGGCACCTGGTCCTGCGTGTGCGTGGCGGGGCAGGGGGGCGGGCTGGCCGGGGGGCGAGGGAGACAGTGAGAGGTTTGAGAGGCGGCAAACATTGCCGCTTTCCACGCTGACACCTACAATTAGCCGAAAGAAGGCCGTGAATCCTTTACTCCCCGGCCAAGCGAGGGGCAAAGTTAGCGCTAAGAGCCAGCTGCCAAAGCCTCCCGCGGCTGCTGCCTTGCGGGCCAGTAAACAACTTTATAGCCCCCAGCCCGCTGCTGCGAGCCCCGGCTATTGCGGGGAGCTTCCCCAAAGCCCCACGGGGTGTCCTTCCCCCTCACCACCCCCCCCCGGAGAGTTGCCAAAAGCGGAGGGGCTTCGCTCAGGTTTGAGGGTGTCTGTGCGGGCAGCGAGGGGGGCGAGAGAAGACGGGGGCAAGGGGGAAGGGAGGGGGGAGCTGGCCCCACTCGTGGTCCGTGGGGAAGGGGGTGTCCGGGTGCCCGCAGGCAGCGGGAGGGAGAGGCGGAGCGGCTCGAAGGCTGCCGCCAAACTCTTTCCTTAGTTTTTAGCCACTCGGCGCTGCCCGCAGGTCCTCGGGTGTCGGTTTCTCATTTTTCATCAGCGTGAGCTTTACTTTTCACTCTATTTTCTTGAAAGAAGACGAATAAACCTTGGAGGAAAGCTATGATTTTTATTTATTTTTTTTTTTATTTCCCCCCCACCTCCTTGCCGTGTCCCCCCACCCCGCAGATTTCGGGGCCAGCCCGTCACTTGCTGCCGCCGTGTTTCCCCCCGCACCCCGTGCTGAGCGGGCTGCTCGGTGTCCCGCAGGCTCGGTGTCCCGCAGGCTCGGGGCGGCGGCACACACCGGGGCCCGGCCCATCCCGGCCTCCAGCCCCGGAACGGCCCCGGGGACCCCGGGCCTGGCCCCTCTCGGCAATCCCTGCCGGGGAGCAGCACCCCGGTCGCGGTGTCCTGCCCTGGATTTACATAAAAGTGCGGTCTCTTTACATCATCCCTCATCTCGAAGGGTGCTTGAAGAACTCGAGACACTCTGCAGTCCTAATTAGTGATTTTTGTCCTCTTGTTACGGGGCTCAGCATCTCATGCAAATGAACTCTTCATCGCCGGCACCATTACCCCTGCGCCAGAATTAACTGACTCTTATCTTTAATGATATGCCGCTGAACTTCTCGGAGCCCGGCTAGCTTTTTATCTTGATTACTCTAATCAATAAGAAATGATAGAGTAGAATTATAAACTCTATTGGCTTTTGAATGTTGCCGACAAGCCCTCTAGATGCGCTCCCTTTTCATTGTTATTTATTAAAATGATCTTCAGCGAACAGCGGATGCAAATAGGGAAATGAGCCAGTGAGGGGGCCCGGCACGGAGGGATCCCCCCCCCCCGCTTTAGGGAGCTCTGCTGGGGGTGGGCTCACATGGGGGCGTTGTAAACAAATGGCTCTTTTTTACGAAAAGAGCGAGAAAAGAAAAAAAAGAAAAAAAAAACCAAACCAAACCAACAACAAAATAAGAAAAACCAAACCAAGAAATCAAACCACAAACTCCCAAGCACTCCCCCTCCCCAACAAATTAGGACATAACCTTCTCCCTCCTCCCGGGGCCCGGCGCCCCCCGGGAGCTGCCCCAGACGGGCCATGGTGGGTGGGGGTGCTACCCCTTCCCCAAAGGGCCAGATCCTGGCCTGCCTCCCCCCTCCTCCCCCCTTGTCTCCCCCCCAAAAGGAGCCCAGCGCAGGGGTGCGGGATGCGGCCCGATCCCCTTACCCCCCGCCACCCGCACGGGAACGCTCTCCCCCCGCCGCCGGTAACGGGGGATCAATAGTAAAACCCGCAGCAGCCCAGGTCGCCGCAAAAGGAGACTTCTCCCCAGCCTCCTCCGTGCGGGGCTGGCCGGGACTGCGCCCCGCATTCCGCCGTGTCGCCCCCCCCTCCCCCCCAGCCCCCTCGGTCCGCACGAAAACGTCTTTTCTTATCTGTCAGCAGTAATTAGATATCCTTGCGGTGACAGAGGGATGCACGGCACCAGCACTTTGTCTCGGGGGGAAGGAATACGCGGGTATGCGTGCACACACACACACCCCGCAAACAGCCAGCTACAATTTTGCGGCTGCCTCCCCCCCCCCCCCCCCCCCCCCCCCCCTCCCCCCCGCAGCAGCCCCACGGCCGCTGTCCTGGTGGCCCTGTTTTTCCTTTCCCTTTCCCTCTTTTTTTTAACCTAAAAGAGTGGAACTGAAGGGGCCGGGCCGCTGCCCGTCGGTCGCGGCCGCTGCCCGCGGCGGGGACACAGCCCCCGCCAAGGAATCGGGGCACATCCCGGGCCGGGGGCTCCCCCGCAGCCTCTCCTGCCTTCGCCCCGCTCCTCTCCCCCCGGCCAGGAGTCAATTCGCTGTCAGCGCCCGAGATTGGAGCTAAATTGTTAGATGGGCGCGAGGAGCGGTTTTTAGATGCAAATTTGCAAGGCTGTCGAGCAGCAAAGGATAAATTTAGTTATCTGCATGAAAATGAAACCTTTCTGAAACGAATTTCTAGGGCAGAAACGCGCTGGCTAAAATAAGAGTGATCTGGGGACCGTGAGCTCGTTCCTCTACGAGAGGCGAATTTCAGAGCCTTTCCGAACCGCCGGGGGCTGAAGTTATTTCAAACCCCCGGCTCTTTGCCATCATCCATCGGAGAAACTCTCCATATTTATTTCCCTCCGGAGCCTTTAAGCCTGTCCGTGGCGTACCAACTCCTGCGGCAAATATTTTTTATTTTTATTTTTTTCCCCCAAACAGTTTAATTACTTTGAATACTTTCAGCATGAACCTGTGCTTGTCTCTTAGGGAGGTAATTAACCAGCGAAGAGAAACAATCGCAAGAAAGATTCAAGATGAGTTGAACGAGAAAAATAGAATTAGAAATCCATGAGGGACAAAATTGTTTTTCCATCCTTATATCGGGCGCGTTTGTGGGGTTTTTTGGGGGTGTTTTTTGGTTGTTTTTTGGTTTTTTTTTTTTTTTTCAGACGACACACAGACACATAAAATATATAATTGGCGTATAATGGAGCTGTATACAGGGTAAGACTAACAAAGTAGTCGTCGGCATGAAAATTGAAGTTGTGTGCCACAAAGGCAGACCCTTTCATGGGGGAAGGGCTGAATGTAGCAAAATCATGTAAAATCTCCGTTCTCAGTAACATCTCGTTATTAGGAATGATGACTAAACCTCCAGGATTATTCTGGACTCTAAGTTATCAAGAGCCCACTAATTTCACATTAAAACCCATTGACTGCAACAGCGTGATTGAAGGGTTTTTAACAATTAACATAATCAGAAAATGAGCGGAGATAATTTTTATTCAACTCATTACTTTTTAATCATGTATTTCTTTTAATTAATATCTGCTCCGTGAAAATAACAAAAAGCCGAGTCCCAGCGCGGCCCC
>NW_015094507.1:8941852-8948169 GCF_001431845.1 Calidris pugnax
GAGGGGGGGTGAAAGTGGGGTTCTGAGAGCCGGACACATGCCCAAGGGGTGCAGGACAGCTCATGGAAAAGCAGGGTCTGGCTCTAGTCGGTGCTGGGGACTCTCCAGTCGCCCCCCAGCTTTCACTGGGAGCGAAGATGTTGAAAAAACCCCGTGGGAAATGCCCCGGGATCACCCGTTCCTTTTTTTTTTTTTTTTTAAATCTCGCCCCCCAGCTTTCACTGGGAGCGAAGATGTTGAAAAAACCCCGTGGGAAATGCCCCGGGATCCCCCGTTCCTTTTTTTTTTTTTTTTTTAAATCATTTGTGGACAAAGATACGCAGGCTCTGAATAGCTGGAAGATGGTGGGACACCAGTTCACATCAGACCAGTCCAAAACACCCACAAACCCATTCCTTTGCTGCTGAGACAGGCTTGCCCATGTTGCTAAAGAATTTACAGGTTTGTGTTGAATTAATAACTCCTCTTTTTCAAACATTTCAATTAATGCAGTCTAGAAGGAGCAGGAAAATAAAATATTATTCTTTTCTTGACTCCCACAGCCTGGCCTCTCCTCTGCTGCTGAAACTTTCCTTCTCGATGGGATGATCTGCTTGGGGTACCTCACCCCTGGAAGGAGCCAGTGCGACTGTCTCCTTGAATATGGAATAGGGCTAAATCCTGACAGCCAGAGATTTCAGGGGCGTGCAGTGGCCAGGGTGGCCAGGTTGCCTGGATTGGCTCTGCAGACAGGCTTGTAGAGTTCCTACCAGCAGAGAAAGATCAACTAAGCAGTATTAGATCAGTTTTAAGTATGGAAAGAGATTGTGGAGGTTTTTTCTGTGGGTTTTGTTTAGTTCTGGGTTTTTTGGGGGGAGAGGGACATGAAAAACGAATTTGAAATAGAAGCTATTAAAAATAAAATATCCATAAATATCATCCCAGCAGTACAAGATACATTCACTGCATGTGATATTTACACCTGAGACACTATTTGTGTTGTTTTTTTTTAAAATAAATTCCCTGTGAACCCTTGGAATAGGGGCGGTGAGTGCCAGGTCACAGCAGAGGGCCCAGGACTGCAATGACCGAGGTGTGACGGCAGCTTCTGACAAAATTTCATCAAGAGTCTTCAACTGCCTGTAGCCTTTTGGAAGTGCCTGTTGGCTCTTGCTAGCGTTAAGGGAAGCCATCTGGTATTCCATATTATGTTTATAGCCTCTTGACCAGAGTGTGCTCCCTTTCTTGCACGCACACAACCTTGGTGAACTCTGCTGAGCAGACTTGCAAATTCACAGCTGAGAAAGTTTGGCCCTTTGTGGAAACCACAGTGGACCAACTCTGGTGACATAATGCTGAGCGGTAACAACCCTTGGCTATTCCCAAGTCCCTCACAGCTCCCAACAGCCCCATCCCAGCTTTCCTGTGGCACGAGGCTCACAGCTTCTGGCCATTTTGGAGTGTGGTGCCTGCAGCTGGCTGAGGCTGGGTGGGAAGCAGCCGTGGTGGACTTCACTCACTGTGCCCCAGGCTGGCCCTTCCACTGGTGTTTCTGCCGACTTCTCACCTGCAGGCACCTTGCTCTTAAAATAGCCTGAAATTGTGCCAAAGACTCTTTTTGCCTCTTTTACCCCCTCCAACAATCAACATGGATGGGGAGTACTTCAGGTAAGACTGGAGCTATGTAGGTTAATCAGTCCTTGCGTTCTGAGGAGAACTTTACTGAAATAATCCATCATATTTAGGGCCACTCTGCTATTATGGCTCATCCTGCTGCGATCTTCTATCCAGAGAGGAAGGGAAGAACTTTTACTAGGGAATTAGTAAATAGGTAATTTTCTACTACTAAGGGTAAAAAGCCTAGGTGAAACATGAATAGGTGTAAAGTGAACTCACCAGGGCAGATATATTTGAAGAGGCAACACCTGTCAAAATGTTCTCCCTTAGCTCAGGTGATAAGCTCACATGGTCACATCAGGTCCTGCACCATTGCTTCAATCCCAGCCATACGTGTGCAGGAGGGAAGGACTCCTGCTCCTGTGGGACTGCTGGGGGATGTCCTGGGCTCACCCATCTGGGGTTGCTGCAAGTAGAAGGAATGAAACTTGATGGGTGCAGGAGGGAATCCAGCTCCTGCCGAAGCTGTCCCATCACTTCCCTTATGAGTTTTGTTTTAGGCCTCTGCTTTGGGAACTTGGTGGAATTCAGTAGGCACTTCTGAGTAGCATGAAATGATCTGTGCAAAAGAGAAGAATGGTTTTGGGTTGCTTCCTTCTGAAGAGGAGCCTGGGGCGATACCACACTGACACCAAGGTAACTAAAAGCAGAATTTGGCTGACTGGGTATTTCTAAGCGTGGACAATCATCCACGCTTCAGTGAGCTATAGAAAGAATGTAACTTTCATACTATTTGTGTTGGTCAAGAAGCTATTTGCAGCAATTTCATGATTATACTGCTTCTAATGTTTTTGCTGTTTTAAACATAATTATCTTAAAAAGTCTTTCCCCCCCCCGCATACTTTTGTTCTTTTTCTATACACTAGCTATTTCATCAGTATCATCCTGTTTTACTGTCACGAAAGATATCCAGTTTAACAGCTCTTCTTTCATTTCATAACGAATGGCACAATTAAGACTTAATTAGATGCGTATGAGTAAGGAAATGGCATGCCACCCAGGACCTTAAATGTGGTATCATTCAATTGCTCAAGTGCAGTATCCTGAAAAAAAAGCAAACAAAAAGCCACCCTTAAACTTATTTCAAGATGGATCTTTTCAGACTGGCGTGATTGCTTGCTGACAATTAATTGTTTTCTAGTCATGATTCTAAAAGGATGATGTACTTTTTTTTTCTTCCACAGCAAAAATTCTGACAGGTGCATGGAAATGACATTTCTCTGTGCATTGGATTCATGGAGAGTATTATATGGAAACATTTAGGGTCTAAGCAAAGATCGTAGGGCACTCTCTATGGTTTCTCAAGCTATTGCAGTGTTACAGGCATGCGGAAAATAAATACCTTCAAACGAAGATGTGGGGTTGTTTTCCCTCTTCAGCAGTGTGATGGTGCTAAACAGGGGAGAGGGTTAGCTGATGGATGGCCTGATGTTCTCTGTGTATCTGGTTGGAAACACGAAAGTTAATGCTGGCTTTCTGGCTCACCATCTCAGGTCACTTCAGTTCCTCCCGATACCTTAGCCCCAGGGACAGGACAGCGTCCAAGTCTCCTCCACCCAGCTTGTTCTGGCTGAGGTGGCCTGAGTATCCACCAGAGGCTATAACAGCCATAGGCTTCAGGAGTGGGTGGCTATGAAGAAATGCAGACAGGTCCTGGGCAGGTCTCTGTGGACAGTGGTGGTCAGAAAATTAACCTCTGATGCCTTGAGGATGTCAGGTGGAGGTTCAGTCCCCACCTCACCAAGTGAACCAGATAGCCAGAAGGAGGAGTTGGGTGTGCCAGGTGGCATCTAACTCTGATTAAACTCTAGTTTATGATTCTGCAAAACGAGAATGTGGTGGTCTGGATTAGGGTGAGAAAAATCCTCTTCTCACAATTTGCTAATAATTGATCCAGACAAACACATTGCAGACCCTGGTCGAGTTGGCGAATCAGACACAGTAGATCCGGTCAGCAGCTCTTTAGAAAACCTCCTGCTATTAGTCCTATTTCGTTTCATTTGGTAACTTCAGGAAATAATCCCCGAATTTGCAGAGGGTTCCTAAAAGAGCATTCTGTATGAGGCACCGTCACCTATTTCCTGTGAGTCCAAAACACCTGAAGTTTTAGTTGGTGACAGCAGTTTCTTGTACCCGCCTAGAGAGTGTGTCTTTGCATTTCCAGTGTCTGGCTTTCCTTGATTCCCAAGCAGCCAGTGCAGCGTTATTGCTCCCAAGTGATCGTGGCTGAAGGACAGGATTTGGCATCTGGTAGATTTGGGGGTTCTTCTGAATTAAAGACTGAAATGATGGTAAATCATTTAAAAACGGCTTTTTTTTTTTTTTTTTTCTGACTTGTTATGTTGCTCATTCTCTGTGGTTTAGTGCAGATGTGACTCTGTCTTCTTGCACTGCATGAAAATGCTTTCATATTCTTTGCTACACATGTAGAAAAATAATGCTCCATCAGGACTGTGCTAAGAGGCACAGTGGCTCAGGCTGGTCAGAAATAGTGCAGCCAGACAAGTGTTTATCAACTGTTTTTAAACAAAGCTCACATAGTCTTTTGAAAATAAGAATTGGCTCGGACCATTACACAGTATTGCTGGGACGATTTCCACTTGCAACTAATCAAAAATGAGTCTACATGCCAATAATTTATTTAATGTCTTTATTTCCTCACAAGTTCATTTTCTTGGGTGTGATGGGGATGTGTGTGTGTCCTTAATTTATTGCTTCTGTGCAAGTGTCATCTTGACTGCCTTCTGATGCTCTGTGAAGTCTGGAAAATGGTCATTGAATAGGGTGATGTGCTGTTAGGCTTTGACATCAGCCATGCCCAACACAAGAAGGATCTGGCATTGGCCCTGTGAATTAACAGGGACACGCAGGGCTGTCACGGAGACAGGGAAGAAAGGTTTTCCATAGGCAGGGGATGGCTGTGCAAAGAAGACGTAATAAAAAGCTCGTGGCGAGCTTTGCCATCTTTGGAACGAAATTAGTGAAGATTAAAAAAAGAAAAATATTTCCATTTTCGCAACCTCAGAGACAGCTCTCTGTGGGCAACCCTCACACCTCCCTGCGCTCTCTGGCCCCTATTTCAATTGAGGAGTTGTCTGTCTCCTGGGGAGCAGTTTCAGCTCAGGGGGCAGAGAGCCCCTTCTCCCCTCTGAGCTGCTGCCTGCCCCCTCTCCCTTCCTGAGGCTGTGCCACTCCCCAGGCACCCAGCCTCCCAGTCCTGCCTGGCTCATTTCCCTCTTTATTCCTTACATTCAAGGTATCACTTAATTTTCTGCCTTGACATTTACAGTCTGCACCCCCTTTTCCAGCCCTTTGGTTAAAAGGCTTTATCCAAGCCGTCGTCCTTCAAAGATGCTGAGGAAACTCAAAAAACGGTGTTGGTTCTCAGCTCAGAGTGGCGTAAATCAGTAGAAAGAGCACTGAAGGCAGCAGGGAGACAAACAGAGAAGAAATCCGGCTTCACAGCTTCAAACTGCTCATTTTCCCTGGTTCGTACTGCCATCTCCACAGATCCAACAAGATGGCATAGGAAATCAATATTCATTTGATGTGTTGTGTTTCTTCGTTGTTAAGACTCCTCCTTCTGCTGAACGATACATACTTTTTCCTGTAGTCAGGGAAATACTTGGACGTGTTGTCAAGAATCACTGGGACTATACAACCACACAAGACTTCGATATTTTTAGTGTTATTTCTGACATATCCTGGCCAAATCTTGCTTGCTTTAATCATGAGTACACCCCCTTTGATGAGGTTGAGCAGAAAGGCAATGGCACCACTCATATATGAAAACTAAGTTTGCTCGGCAGCTTATTTTGTCAGTTAAGGTAAGAGTTGATTTCTGCCTGATAACAAAATTAATCTATTATCAGAGAAGAGGCCCATGCCTTCTTCAGGCCCTGTTTCTGAACCGCAGCTGAAAAAGTTAGTGACTTTCTAATTTCGTTTTGCAATGTCATGTTTATTACTATAAAAATGAGATGTACTTAATGACCAGATGTCTTCCTTACGAGTCTGCAGCAATGCATTTATTAATGCTAAAAATGTTTATATTCTGGTCATGTCGCAGAGATTTCATCTGAAACTCTTAAGACTTTTTTTTTTCCCCTTCCTGTTTTTTCCCTCCTTTTTTCCTTTTTTTTTTTTTTTTTTTTTTTTTTTTTTATGTTTAATGTTCTTTTGTGTGTATGTTTTTTAATCTTCTTGCTTCTTTTTTCCTTGTTCCCCTCTTCTTCTTTTTTTTTTTTTTTTTATTTTTCTTTTTTCCCCCCATTTTTCTTTTCCCCCGGTATCAGGATTCCCCTCGCAGGAGGATATTTAACTCGCTCAAGACCTGATAACACGCACCCCCCTTGACCCCCGCAGATGAACACGCAGTTCTGCCCCCTCCGCCCGCTCCTCTCGGGTGTCCGTGCGAGCCCACGGGAGGCAGAGCCCCGGTGGGGAGGGCGAGCGGCTGCTCTGTGTGTGCGTGTGTGTGTCCATCCCTCCCCGGGGATGCAGATGCTGCCAGGGCGGTGCGGGACACGCCGAGGGTCCTTTCCACCCCCCGGCGCCCATCGGTGGGGCCATGCGTGGGAATGATGCTGCCCTCTCCTGGGGGGATGCGGGGAGGCCGGCAGCGCCGCCCCTGCCCCCCTGCCTGCCCGCCCCCCTGCCTG
>NW_015094507.1:8948440-8950301 GCF_001431845.1 Calidris pugnax
CCTCCTGCCTGCCCCCCTGCCCACCCTCCTGCCTGCCCCCCTGCCTGCTGCCTTGGGCTGCCCGGGGGGTGCAGTGCAGGGCCACCCAGGCAATCCTGCTTCAGCAGGGGAGTTGGACTAGATCATCTCTATGGTCCCTTCCAACTCTAAAAATTCAGTGAAAAATTCAGTGAAACTCTCTGGCTGAGGGTCACTTAGGGGTGGCAAGTATCTCCTGTCCCCCCCTCAGGGCTGCTGGCTTGGTGAAGGCAGCACGGCTGCCCCAAAGTTTCTTGGTGTCTGGGATAGCCCTGCTGGGGAACTGAGCAAGGGGGGGACACACCCTCTCCCCCCTGGAGCCACCCGGCCACATGTGTCCTGCTAAGCAGTTTCAGGCTTCTGAACGCGGTGGCCTTGTGGGTCATGGTCCCCAAATCTGCAGGGGCTGTGCGGGGGGCACACCTCAGAGGGTGGGCAGCGGGGCTCAGGGAGGCTCCAGCACCCAAGCCGGGGCCCTCACTCTGATCAGTTTGTAAGTACAGGCCATTTTTGTCCACACGCTGTCATTTCTCTGTTTTATGCCTGTGACGTGGTTTTTGATTATTTTCACCCATCGCTTTGAAAGCCATTTCTTCAGACCTGGGGTGTCCAGCCCGCTCAGAGAAGTCCGATGCTCTCTGTGGGGTGGTTTGCTGGCCTGACGGCATCTTTATCATCACTTTTACGGCCGTGTTCTCACCTGGCAGCATGAATCCATCCTGGCCATTCCCCGCTGAGACATTGACTGCGTGACTGGCACAAGGTGACACCAAGCCAGCAGAGGTGGGTACGGCTGGTCACAGGGGACACCCTCAGCCAGCGCTGTGTGTCTCCTGTCGACGGTGCCACGCGTGGGCTACCAAATCAGCTGCAGGAACCGGGTGGGAGCATTCCTGCCCAGCTCCTCCTGCCCTGGGAAGAGTTTTCCTTCTGTGACTGTGGATTTACTGGGAGATGACCACAGGGAAGCCCGAGGCCGGGTGCCCACAGAGGTGACCGGCATGAGATGAAACGCGGGGGGTGCTTTGACTGCAGAAAGGTGTGGTTTGTACTTCCCTTGTCACCCCTTTTCTCTGGTTTGGAGGATATATATATATATTTTTTATTTCCTAATTGTTGCTCTATCTTCAGGAATTTTTCAAAGCAGCTTCCCACGTGACAGATACTTTTACAATCCCCTTTGCGGGTGAAAAGGAGGGTTTCCTGAAGGAAATGTATGGCACGGAAACTGCGCTGCCCACGGAGCAGAGCATGTCCCGGGCCAGGAGCACACTCCTCGGTCACTGCATCCCCTTTCCTGGGCACCGCATCCCTTTCCTGGGCCCCGCATCACCTTTTCCCAGTCCCCGCCTCCCCTCCCCGGGCACCGCATCCCTTTCCTGCGCACCGCATCACCTTTTCCCAGTCACCGCATCCCCTCTCCCTAGCACCGCATCACCTTTTCCCGGGCACCGCACCCCTCTCCCGGGCACCGCACCCCCTCCCCAGTCACGGCATCCTCTCTCCCGGGCACCGCATCCCTTTCCCAGTCACTGCACCCCTCTCCCTGGCACCGCATCCCCTTCCCGGTCACCGCACCCCCTTCCCGCGCCGGGTGCCGTGCCGGCCATGCCCCGCCATGCCCCCACCCCATCCCCGCCCTGCCTTAGGCCCCGCCCCTTTCCCTGCCCCCTCGCCCTCCCTGCGCCCAATGAGCGGCGGCGCCCGGCGGCGGAGGCGGGGCCGCTCCTCGTTCCGCCGCTTCCGCTTCCTCGGCGGGGCCGCCATGGCGCCGGTGCGCTGCCTTCTGCCGCTGCTGCCCGCCCTGGCGCTCGCCCTGGGTCCCGCCGCCGGGCAGCCGAGG
>NW_015094507.1:8950543-9152627 GCF_001431845.1 Calidris pugnax
GGGGGGGGGGGGGGGGGGGGCAGGCAGCTCCGCCCGCGGAAAAAAGCTCGGCTTCTCCGTGCGAGTGGAAAAACTCGAGCCGTTGTTGCTGATGTGGCAGTGCCCGGAGGAGCGCTCTGGCTGGCCGGCCGGTCCTTGTACGGCACTGATGAGGAGCGCTGGCTGGGCGCAGTTGCCTGGTGCTGCTTGGAAAATTTCCAATTGGTGGAAAACTGGGCTCTGAAGCAGTGGCCGGTGATGCACGGCCTTTATGGGGGGCCATGTCGCAGTGTGCTTGGCTCCAGGAAGCCCTGGCTGGAGCCTGTGGATCCCATTAATGACCCCACCTTGACTGAAGCTGCGTCATCAGTTTACATCCTCCAGGCTTGATCATCTTTTTTTTTTTCTCTATTTCCTAGTGCTGGAGGTGGTCCATGGCTAGTATTGCATGCTCTTACCCAGTTTACCCATTTGCAAAAGTTAGTTCCCTGGGTGACGTGAGGGTGACAGTAGTGGAGGAGACCAAAGGACCTTTGTCCATTCTCTGATGATGGCTAGAAGCGGGTGCCTGGGTAAGAGCAGAAGCAGAGAGCAAGTTTATAGCAGTGTGTCACCCAGACTATGCTTCGGGTGTAGAGATTTCCCAAGTTGTATTTAGAATCGCTATTTATAAGAAAAATCTGTTGCTCTTTAAGCCCAGTTAAATTTCTGGTGCTGTGGCGTCCTACTGCAAACTGTTTCACAGCGTAGTTACCTGTTGTGTGAAGAAGTATATAATTCTTCTGGTTTTGATGCATTGTCTGCTTGTTTCCCCTCGAAAAGGGCAGGGAATGTTTGTTTGGCGCTTGTCCTCTCCAGGACAAATATCTAGTCAGTGGTCTCTTGTTTTGGTTTGCAAACCTGTAGTCTGTTTGTTTGTTTTGCATATGGAAGCTGTTTCATACTAGTGCTAGGTAATGTGACAGTGAGAAGTTGAGCATGTAGTTCTCTTGGGTGCTTTCAGCACAACATTTTGGCTGAGGTTTGGTTGCAAATGTATCCCAGTACTTAAAATATGTATGAACTCATTGCAGCTGCTGTTCTAGAGTACTGGTGGCTTGGGAGGGCTGGTCCAGTGTGTCCTCTGGAAGACACATCTGTATGAGAGAGCGTTTGGCTTTCCTTCTGTGCATGGATTAACTAACCAAATAAATAAACGAGGTGACCTCATACGACCTCAGCCCATGATTGCAAGTCCTTACATACCTGATATTTTTATCATTGCCATCCTGCAGTAGTTATAGTGCAATGTAGAAGAAGCAGCCAAGTTAAGTTTTGGACATCTCTGAAATGTAGAATCCTCCTCACTAGGCTTAATAAAGAATAAACTAGGCAAACCTCCTTAAGGCATGATCTAGGTTTACTTGATTCAATTTGGATTTGAAGTGCTTTTTCCCCACTCATGAATCCAGCTGGTGAGGAAATTTCACAGTTAAAGGCCTTTGTGAAGCAACCAGAGAGTTTCCCGCATCAACAACTTCCTTGCATATCTGTTTGCAATTTAGTAAAAATGAAAGCAGTTGAACGTAGGAGTTGCCAGATGTGGCAATATTTGACAGTTGAGTCTCCAAGGGAAACTGCTTTTTTAAAAAGAAATCAACCTGTTTTAACAAAGAGAAGCAGAAAGTGGATCTCTCATAAAGCTCTGTAAGAACATGTTTCTCGTTAAAGAGATTATTTTCTCGTATCTCCCACGTCACTTATCAAAGAGGCTTTTGGCAGCTTTGGCAATTTTGAGGCGTGCTTAATTCAATTTAGCAGCCAGAAAACAGAAGCTAGAGCACGGGAGTCAGCTGACTGGAGGTCATGGTCTCATATCAGTGGTTTGAGGGGAAAAATAAAGCTTTGAAGGAGAAAAACATTGTTCTGGATTCTGATAGGGATATCTCCAGTTTATTCTGTAATCAATTTTATAATCACTCTGTGGTTTTTGGTGGTTTTCTTTAATTTATTTTTTATTAACGGGGTTTGGAGAATAAGTTGCTGTAAGAGTTGTGCCAGTGCCTGCTTTGAGGATGGGGTGCGTTGGGTGGCTTGGTGAGACAGATGAGGGTGGTACCTTCTCCTGGGGAGGACCAGAGCCCAGCCTGGTCACGGGCTTGGGGGAGCACCCACGGGTGCTGCTTTGTGAAGGGCTGCTGCGTTCCTGGTATTGCTGCATCGGGGGAAGTTTGCTGCCAAGACAGTACGTTGGTACAGTGGTTTTGGAGGTTGTTTTCTGTTGTTTAGGTTTGATTTGGTTTGAGACCAGTCCGTTGGTTCACCTCCTTCAAATATTCGTTCAGCCTAATGAGAATGACCCCATCCTTCTCTCTGGCTGCCTGTCCCTTGAGCTGTCTCCTGGGGCAGCAGCCCAGAAATGGATGAATATGAGCTACCTGGCAGCGGAAGCCCTGTCTCTCTTCTTGCTTTTCTTTCTTTGCAGTCACATGCAGTCCTAGTAGGTCTTCAAAGACCATGTGCTGTGTTGCTCGTTGTGTGAAGGATCAAAAGATTTTTATTGTTCCATCAGTTCTGTTGTAGAAATATTGATGGGATGAGACCTGATTGTTTAGCTGTGCTTGTCTAAAATATGTTTCAAAATTTTCCCTTTTGTATTTTTAAAACCTGTTTGCTTTTTTTTTTTTTTTTTTGTTTTCTTTTGTTTCCTTTTTCTTCTAGAATTCTTCTGAGAGCCACAATTGTGCCAAAAGCATCTTGACCTCAGACAGGCTGCAGATAGTTGTGACCCTTTCGGAGTTCTTTAACGAAACCTGGGAGGCAGCCAACTGTGCAAGTATGTGACTCGTTATGTAGCTTTCATACTGCTGTTATGACTTAGCCCCTAAAATCTGCACAGGTCAGAATTGTATGTATTTGTTTAGATACAGTCAGTAGATAACACAAAAATGCTAAACTAGGGCCACTCCAAGGAAGCCACTCCAGAGCTTTTTATTCTGTAAGGCCTACTGCCAAAACCTGAGGGTACTAGTCTGTCAGAAAACTTAGTTGTTATATAAATATTTCTTTTAGGCTCTTCTTTCAAAAGGTAGCGTCCTGTTCCTGGTGGGGATAGGGTTAATTTTCACAAGAAGCTGGGGTGGGACAAAGCTGGTGCCCCAATTCAGACTATCCAAGGGGGTATGGATACCATGTGATGGCTCAGCATATAGCTGGGGGAGCAGGCTGGGGCTTTGGCCGCCTCCCATCCGTGAGCAGTGGTATATTAATCAAGTTTTCTGTTTTCCTTTATCAGTATCGTTGCTGTTTTCTTCTTTCCTTTGCTGTTCTGTTAAACTGCTTTTATCTCAACCCAAGAGTTTTGCCTTATTCTTCCAATTCTCCCACTGCTGGGAGGAGGTGGGCGGGGATATGAGTGAGTGACTGCGTGGTTCTTTGTTGCCAGCTGGGGCTAAACCATGACAGGTAGTCATGTCAGTTTTCTTTGTGATCTGCAGACCTTGCTGGAGACTTTCCTTGGCTTCGTGGTGTTTTCTTCTATTTTATTTCATCTTCCCATTTTTTTAAAGACCTGCATAAGAAACTTTTCCTTCTTTGTTAATGAAGTCAGTAATTCTGGAATGCTTACACATTGAACAGTATCTGCCTCCACAGCTGTTCTTTTTATTTCATTTTGTGGGTTGGAGGGTGTCCAAGTCTATCCCTGTATCCCACTGTGCCACACAGCTAAACTGTGGCTTTTTACCATTCCCCTGGGGTGGGCAGTGGGACTCCACAGTAATGGGTGCACTAGAAAACAGGGAATAGCAGTGTGGAGCTGAGTGTTCAAGACGCTGGGTTTGCTGCAGAGTTCCTTGAGAGCCCAGAAGAGTTTGTTTCCATTTGTGAGGACTAGAGAGGTGGTACAGGAGGAGCTCTGTGCTCTCCTGCCGTGTGTAGCCTGTGACCTGTGTGCTGGCTGCCCAGTGTCCAGCTGAATGCTCACCCTCAGCACTGATGGCGCCTCCTTCTGTCTGGAGAATTACAGAATCACAGAATGATATGGGGTGGAAAGGGACCTCTAGAGATCATCTAGTCCACCCTCCTACCAAAGCAGGTCCCTCTAGAGCAGGTTGCACAGGAATGTGTCCAGGTGGGTTTTGAATGTGTCTAGAGATGGAGACTCCACCACCTCTCTGGGCAGCCTGTCCAGGGCTCTGCCACCCTCAAGGTGAAGAAGTTCCTCCTCATGTTTAGATGGAACCTCTTATGTTGAAGTTTGTGCCCGTTACCTCTTGTCCTATCACTGGGCACCACTGAAAAAAGACTGGCTCCCTCCTCGAGACACCAACCCTTAAAGTATTTATAGGTGTTGATCAGATCACCCCTCAGCCTTCTCTTCTCCAGACTAAAAAGACCCAAGTCCCTCAGCCTTCCCTTGTAAGAGGGATGCTCCAGGCCTCTCATCATCTTTGTGCTCCAGAATTCTCCAGGAATTCTCTAGGATGTTGGCTCGCTCTCGCAGTACTGTTGCTAAACATCTAAATTCCCAAAAACCACTGTTGTTTTCAAGGGTCTTTCTGGTTAGAGCACCTGAAGAGGGGTGGAAGGAGTAACACGGTAGGGTTGAGCCTGTGAGTGGGAGGAAAGCCCCAGAGCTCCCCTCCAAGCTGGTGAGATGATCAGCTCTTTTCTTTAACAATAATCTACACTCTGAGTCTGCCATTGTGTTCGAGGTTTAGCTGTTTCCTGGGTGCTCTCCGTTTCGTCTCCACTGCTGGTGCTTCTGCTTTCGTGTAGTGGCTCTTACTGTTGCTGGGCAAAGCCAGATTTGCAGGGTAGAAAATAAAAGTAATGTCTTGTTTTATCTTAAAGTCCAAAGATAATTCAGACCTCCTCTTCAGAAAGCTCTTGATAATAGTCTTCATCTTTCACTTAATCAAGGCCAATTAATTCTGAAATATGTTCTCGATGAAGGGTTAGGTCAGCAGGTCTGAGACATCAATGGCAGGCAGATAAGGAGACTCCAGTGTTGACTAGACCTGTCTTTTATAGTCGAGAGCTCTTTTTGCAGGAGTGGAGTGTCTGGGGCTTGTCGGCTATGGAAATGTTAGAAATTAGAATATCCTGATGTTTTTCTTTCTCTTTGACAGATTGTTTAAAGAACAGCAGTGAGGGATTATCAAATTCTACTGTAGAATTCCTGGATTTATTCAATAAATCTCTGACATGTTTTGAACATAACCTTCAGGTATTTATGCTGTGTATTTAAGAGAAGCGCTAAATCCTCTAATTGCTGGCAAAATCTTATGTGTGCTGAATAAACTGCAGATGCGTATTGGGCAAATAGACTGCTGGTGAGTTTGTGAATTTTAGGCAGATAAAGCCATGATCTGCAAAATGCAGATGTTTACAGATTGAGAGCCTAAAATTAATTCTAATTGATATTCACCTTGACTTCATTTTGTGTGTAATTGCAGTGCTACTTCACATCAGAATTTCTGAATTCACAATAGTTGATAATTATATAGTAAGAAACGTGGTGTCTGCATGCTGCAAGTCTCTATTTCTACCTCTTTGGAGAACTGTTGTCTTCTGACTTAACAATTCAATCTTTAAATAGCCTTTTGATAATATAGGCTCGTTCAGAAAGACCACTACCTTAAATCATTGTAACAATTCTTTTGACTGGTAAAATTAATGGCAGACAACATTTGTCCATATTGCAAAGGCAATATAATTCACTTAGTGGTAATTGTCCTCAGAGAAAATGCCCTAAATAGCCTAAGAAACTGCATATTCCATTTCAGTCGGAAACTGGCCAAGTTCTGGGATCATTCAGTGGTAAAAATGGGAAATTATAGGTATGAAACAAACTCTGAGGAGACTGTCTGGTTTTTTATTACTAATGATTTTTTTAGGAAATGTGCCTTTATGGGCCTTCCTGGGAGTGTCTGAACTAGAGCTTAACCAGGTGGTCAGTTGGTAGCTGATACAACCATTACTGGGTCAGAGTATCTTTAGAGATTGTGGTTTTGTTTTCAAGTGAGTCAGATTGCATTTGGGGGTGGTGAAGGCCACAAACGAAAAGGATTACTTATTATGGCAAAGTCTGTCCCTGTCGGTGCAGCTCAGCAGTAACAACAGGTTCTTGTTAGGTATGGGCAAACAAAACCAAAACACAGTATTAAGGAACCTGATCTCTGGCTCCAGAATAACGTTTAATTACTCGTAATTTCTTTTCCCTCCACCTGGGAACTGGTACTTTAAAAATAAGTGTTTAAAAAAAAAAAGCTGCTAGTTCAGGGAGCAGTTTGAGATGCAATAGCTGCAGGAAATGCATCCTGTCCCTAGTGAATTAGAGGTGGGCCCTTTTCCTCCTGGATTCTCATGCGAGTTGTCTGTCTGGGCCCCTACTCAATGAGGGTGCTAGAAATTTGGATTTTGGTTCAAACCTGACTCTAGTTTTTAAGTTTTTTTTCTTATAATGCCTAAAAACTCCGTATGAATGCTGTTTTATAACCCTAGGGACAAACCATCTATCTGTCACCCAATAACTACACAGAAGTATGTAAAAACTGCAACGAAACCTACAAAATGTTGAATGACCTGTATAACAACTTGCAAAGGATGAACAGGCAAGGTGGTGAGTCTGGGCACTCCACGCACTTGTGTATCGACGTGGAGGATGCAGTAAGTATTTATATACTTATATATATTTATATACTCGGCAGAGAGGCCTTGATCATGGAACTCTTTATTTACCCGAGCCATTTGCCCTTGTCTTGCTAGGGACTGCCTTTTCCCTTTTGGTGTGGGGCAGTAGGGACAGCAGTGTCTTTGCCAGGCTGATGTCCCCAGGGGAAGAAGTTATCTCATTGGGGCTGTCTTGCTTGGTCCTCTCCTCAGTCAGGGAAGTAGGAGCTGGCTGAAACTTCTGATCACCTCAGTACGTTCCAGTTTGAGGAGCTGCACTTTAATTTCTTGTTACTGTGGAGGGAATGGATTTAAAAAAAAAAAACATAACACAAACCCTCTTAATCTTCTGGCTTTTAATGTGAAGCTTTACTGCTATTGTTCTAGCCAGTGTAATAATTGATTCCTTATTAGAGCAGCTGTTTCTAGGGGTCCTCAGCAGTGGTGACATATGCTTGGAAAAAAGCTTTGTTATATTGTAGGGTTTTAAAGTGGTTGGGCAAAAGGAGCGTTGTCGAAAGTGTGGGATTAGCCCTGTCCCCACAGGCTGTCAGGGAGTTCTCTGGGAAACAAGCATGTGGTGATGTCTGCAGTGTATTTGAATATAGCCTGGTTTTAAGGCTCGTATGAGTTTTGATGCAAAAATCTTGGACCTTGGACAAGGGTTTGCTTGCTTTTGAGGGGAGACCTGTTAAAGTGGTGTTTTCTGAGATCATATTTGCACACTTGGGCGTTTGCCGCGCTGCCCAGCAGCAGTGCCGCTGCTTGCCTTCATGGGCTTGCTCATCATGTCTGTCTTCTAGATGAACATCACCCGGAAGCTTTGGAGCAGGACTTTCAACTGCTCGGTCCCCTGCAGCGACACGGTGCCGGTGATCGCGGTGTCCTCCTTCATCCTCTTCCTACCTATCGTTTTTTACCTGAGCAGCTTCCTTCACTCCAAGCAGAAGAAGCGGATCCTCATTTTGCGTAAGCGGTGGGGCTGGCCTTTCCCTGCGGGGACCTGGGTGGTGCCAGGGATGTGCCTGGCCCCGGTGGGAGCGGGGACCCTGCAGGTGGATCTGCCTGCAGCTGTGGGCCACTAATAGCCACCATTAGTCGGCTGCTGTCCCCTGAAGAAGGGTGGAAAAGAGCTTCAGCCATATCTTTTCATTAAAGTTTCTGGACGTGAACAGAAAGCTGTTTGCAAGTCTGCGGCGGATAAATAGAGGGAGTGGAGAGACTAGTTTTTGTGGAATTCTTTGTGTTTAATTTTCATATAATTTTTTTTTTTCCCTTTCTAGCCAAGCGCATCCAGTCAAATGCCAGTCTTGTGAACATCCAAGAAAAATACAGCTGAGCTGCAGAACAAAACCTGAGAACTGCTGCTGGTATACAGTGGGTACAATTGTGTTGGAATGAGGCCGGCACAAAAGAGGAGTTAATTATGGTTTAGTGTAATGATACAGAGCAACACAAGTTAAACAAAATGCTGTCTGACTTCTAAGCGAGGACATTAACAAACATGACAAGGCAGGGCTGTGTGACACTGTATGGACTCTGGTTTTGAAAAATCTGTGGGCTTTTTTTTCAGTCTCGGGCTGAAGCTGGTGTTTTTCTGTTTCTAAGCTTTTGTACTTCTCATCCATAGAACAGCTACACTTTGCTTGCATGGTGTTTTTCCATATTTATTGTATTCATTTCACAGAAACCTGAGATTCTGAATCCTTTTGAGGTAATTTTCATAGACAGACAAAACTTGAAATAATATTTGATGTTCCTGCTTGAAACAATATGTTTAATTTCACATATAATACTCAGTCTTGCCAGACTTGGGATGGACAGAAAACCTTTGAGAAAGATCGGTACAGGAAAGATGAGAACTTTTCTAAATTGATGCTGCTGGTATCTGTTAAAAAACAAAACACCAAAAAACCAAAAGGCATGAAATATGCAGAGAAAGTGGTAATATATCATGTCCAAAGCCAGAAACAAAAACTGCTAGTGCTAGACTTGAATAGTAATCATTGATGGCTACAGTATTCAGTTATCTCTGAAACAGGCGGCGTATTTAGTCATTTGCACACTTTAACCACTAAAATCATTGCTTTTCAAATGTTAAATTATCAGATGCTTATTTTAGATGTCTACTTGGGTAACTGAGTGCTTCACTGTTTATTATGTTATTTCCTATACTTTTTAATTATAAGGTTGGTGTTTTTTTTTTTTCATTTGTTCTTGCTTTTGGGGGGAAGTGAGGTAAAGTCAAGTCACTGGAGATGCTGAATTTCCTGGTCTAGAGCTTGCTATGGCGTAATACAGAGGTGTTTACAGGAACTTTGTAGGGGAAAAGTTACCTTTTCTAGATAATATGTATTTTAGTGGTAAACGAACCAGAGGGTTCTCTACCTTAAAAACTGTCCAGTGAAGACACTGTGTTGGGAATTGATGGCTTTCAAGAAATAGTTCTAAAAACAAGGCCTGTGAAATAGATGAATGTAAACAAATTCAAGCTTGGAGATTTCCAAAGCTGATGGAGAAATCCACAGGGTCAGGACTGGGATGGGTAGTGCTGCTGAGGGGCTTTGGGCACCCACGGTTCAGTTGGGTTGTGATGGGCCTGATTTGGGAGAGTGGTGGGCTCGAAACGATTTATAGCTGTGCTGGAGGTTAATGAATCTTTGCTCACATTTTAAAATGTGTTTTCTAACCGTGAGACAAAAATGAATGGCCATTACAGAATGGTCATTAAAAAAAAAAAATTCTCTTGGAACTTGTGTCTGACGTCTGTCAAAAAACCCTGTGAAACAGTCTTATGTATTTGACTTGCTTTGGAGCCTAGAATGTTCAATTTTTCCTTTGCACTAAGGCTCAAATAAATATGTAATGATGTAACAAAACAGTCCTGAAGCTCTTCAAGTCGTTGGTTGTTTTTCTTGTTATTCTTTGTGGGTTTTTTGAGTTAGGACATACTGTCAAGTTTTAAAATCAGGCTGACAGTATGTTTCTTATTAAGTAAAATACTGTGTTAGCAATATTGGTCCCACTCACACCATTACCTTTTTGTATTTTATCACTAAGAAGTGTTTATCTCCCTCTGTTAAACCTGTGAATTACTAGGTCAACAGTCAGTTTGTTTTAGGTAGTTTATAAGAATAATAGAAAACTCTTGCTTATTATATAAAGTTACCTTCTTGCGGCTGGGAGAAGCATGCTGCCTTTAAAAAAAAAAAAAGATTATTTTTTTATATCTCTTACTCTTAAACTTCAACTTTCTGGGACTTACCCAGCTGCCTGCTCTAATAGCATTACATTGATTTGGGACATCATATGATTGAGAGCTGTTCAAAGCGATCTTTCATTCGTGCAGATAAAGCCAGTTTGTATGCACAGCATTTCAGAATGACAGCTTTTATACTGTAAGCAGTGGCTTTTTGAGCACATTCATGTTAAGTAGGTCTGAAAGTCATTACTTTTGGATATGGTGGTTAAGCACTTTAAAAAAAAAAAATAAAAAAATCAGCTTTTCTTATTTTCCTGGCTGCTAAGCCAAACGGAAATACTCATGTGACTTTTGTTGTTTTTTATTTTAAAGCAGCAGTAAAGTTTACACTTGAGATTTTTAATGTTAATCTACTGTTTTCTCCCTTTTCTTTTTTTTTTTCTTTCCACCCAACTTTGTACTACTAACTTTCTTTACACAGTATTCTATTTTTGGTAGGATATTTCATATATAAATCGATTGAATACTCTTTATACTCTGTTTCCTATAGAAGTGTTGGAAGCACACAGACTGTGTTGAAGGAGAACTAGAGTTCTTTTTGCTGCTAGCCTTTCATCTTGGTTTATTTTTGCCTTTTTTGGTATTGTATGTACTAAATAGGGTGAACTTTGAAATACTGGTTGTTTGTACCTTTTTGTGCAAATAAAGATTTCTTACGGTGGGGTAGCACTTTGATTCATATTTATACTTGCTAGGAAACCTCTAAACATGGAAAGTCAGCTCTAATAAAGACTGTCAATAAACAGTGAACCGTGTGGTTACTTAATTGCTTCGTTTGTAGTAGTTTTATACCCCTGCTGTTCCGCGTTTGTGTTCAGAAGCACCTGCTTATTATTCCTCATTATGCCATTTGCAGGAAAACAGCATCAGAAGGATGTTTTCGAAGCAGTTCTGTGCTGAATTACAGCACAAAAGCTGAGAAAGGGGGCAGTTTTGGCTCGGCCGGCGCCTGCTGAAGCGTTGGGAAAGGCTCCTCTTAGTTGCAATGGAGTTTCTTGGAGGGGTGTGCGTGAGTAAGGCTGGGGGGACAACCTGCTGGCTCTGTGGGGAGGCTTTTGGTTGCCTGCACTGGCTGCTCTTCAGGTTGGATGTGGGTATCTCAAAGGCAAATCTAAATCTCAGTGCAGCACTTGCCGAGGGACTCCCAGGATGGCAGGAAAAGTTGTAGTGCCGGTGGGTGAGGTGGGGCTTCAGCTGGAAAGCTAGAAACTGGCTGCCTGTGTGCTTGGGAGAGGGATTTGAAAGGGAGTAAGCGCAGGAGAAGGGAAAGTGGGAAGAGCTGGGGGTATTTACCCAATGGGAGCAGAGGCTCAGAGTAAACGGGGGTCTGTAAGCACACTTAGAACAAAGTGTTTTGGGGGGGAGGCTGCCGAAGTTCACAGGGGGCTGAAAGGCCCTGAGAAAAGAGGGTACAAATGGGGACTGGCAGCAGGAAGATGGACCAGCTGGGCCCAGGTCCCCACTGCTCTGTGGTGGGACACGCTGGTGGGCTGCCTCTGCAGGCTGGGGAGGGGAGCCAGTAGTGGGATGGCAGCAGGGCTTTCCTTCAGAGTTACTCAAAATCATCTGCTTTCTTCTGGGAGCACACCTGCATTGTGATGCTGTGGATGGTGTTGACGTAATCCTGGTGTCAAAAAGCCTCTTTACAAAGCCCCTGTTCTATTTCAAGCTGAGTGAAGATTCCTGTTTAGCACCAGACAGGGTACTCTTTCGTTAAAACAAATGAAAAAATAGTTGGTTTTGTGTAATGGCTGCTTTTTCCATCTTTATTAAATGCCTGCTGCAATCACAAAATGGCTTCAGTTTCCTAATGTTTTGTTTCTGATGCTGTCCAGTTAACCAAGTATCATCAAATCTTCTTGCATTTCTTCTAATTTATACATTAATGCCCTGAATATAGAGCTTCTCTGGAACGATAACTTGTCTGATCAGCAAAGTCACTGTACTCCTAATCAGAACGTATGGGTAACTTACCGATTTTCGTTCATACTTTATTGTGAGTTTTCCTTCTGGGACTGGTGTAAGCATATTTTTTTTTAGCTTGATTTTTTTTTTTTTTTTGGTGAAGTCTGTGCAGGATGCACCTGCTGTGTTTTTGCCAGTGTAAAAGGTTACACACTGGAAGAGCAGAACCAATAAATTCTGCAACTTCTCTGAAGTGTTGCTTCTCCCAGCATCATGATCGGTGTCTCGCTGTTACTGGAGTCAGCTGGGGTGATCCATGTGCCTGGTGTTGTGTTGAGAGTTGAAGTGTGGCTGCTGTTGTGGAGACCTTGGTCTAACCCAAGGCAAAGAAAGTGGGAGGTGGTGTGATTGATGACCAGAGTCAGGTGTGTGATAGCCTCTTCCAAGTGCTGGTGTTTAACACAGAGTTACCATCTGACCAGCATCTTCTGCTTCAACACTCTGCATCTGCTCTGCTTGAAAGGTACTGCTGGTCCAAACTGGCTTCCTCCAGCACCTGAGGACCTTCCTGGTGCACTTCTGAGCGCTTGCCAAGGTGAGTGTGTGGGAGCACCCACAAGCACCCATGTTTCTCCGGAGGTGCAGTGGGCTAAGATGAGGTGAAGGAAGAGGGAGGGTTTTGTTTTGCAGGGAGTTTTGGTTACTTACAGCCTTACAGAGAGAAAAGAAAGCTGCAGTTTTGCCCCAGATAAAACAACTTCTCCACCCCTGTGTCCTGTTGAATCCTTGCTTTGATGTGTTTGTGTAAGGGCTGTGGGATGGGGGGTTGCTTACTGCAAATGTCACAATAAGGATCACCAGGGGATCTCCACTCTACAAGGCCACAGACAAGTTGCTGTGGGGAGGTTCTTTGGCACTGGGGAAAGCTTTGCTTTCACCTGAACCTTCACTGTGTTTCTTCTCCTCCTGTCAGCCCTACTTTGAGACCCCTCAAGGGCCTGACCCCTAGGCAGGTCGCCTAGTCTGAGTCCCTGCTCAAGCAGGGCCATCTCCAAAGGTGGATCAAGTTGCTCCTACTCATTTCTCTGAGCTCTGGCAAGGATAGTGCCAGGGAACTGGCACTGTGGGGAAGGAATATGGGAACACTCTGTGGTATAGTATTAGCTTTGAAAGGACCCCACTGCTTCAGCTGTCACCTGGGTTTGGGCTTTTTCACTTCTGTGCATCTTCCTTGCAAAGGGGACTGGGCAGAAGAGGGCTGAGCGGGTGGCAGGGGCACTGCTGTGATGTTCTGCAGAGTCAGAGGCTCAAAGCTGCATTGAGTCAACTGCTGATGATTTATTTTTAAAAATAACTTAATGAGTTGTGGTGGAAATAAGTTAAATAGTTAAATGAACTCTGAAATCTTCCCCTGCTCCCATCTGAGGTGAAAATATTGGAAAGCTCTTTCAAATATTTAATAAAAGAGAGTGACTCGCTAGTAGCTTGGTTGAAGTTTTAACTTTTAATACTGAAAATTCCCCTCTGGTGCCAGCACAGTAAGTATCATGGATTGCTGCAATTAAACCAGTGCCTTAAGTTATTCATAATACTCTTTCTGGGCAGCATTCCCACCTGCTTAATCTGTGCTATACAAGCGTTTATTAGAACTGACTGTTGAAAAACGCCAAGCTAAATCGGACGTTAAAAAAACCCCACAAATCAATATGATGCCCTAAACTGGTTTAATATGTCTTTCCTCTTCAATAATCCTACACGTTACTGATTTATTTGCTGTAATGAACATGCCATTCAACCGAAACAAGATTAGCTGCTTAAACCGGCAGCATTAAGCACGGAGCAACTTTAATGCTGCTTTATGTTTCATTGTAATGCTCAGCACTTACAGTGTCGTCTCTTTCTCTCCTCTGCGATAAAGAGTTTGTGTGAGGACCACAAAGGGCTGCGGAGTGGTGTTTTGTTAAAGCATTGGGAGCAGTAAATGTGAGTCGGGGTTGCAACGCGGCGCCTGCTTCATCCAACCCTCCGTGGAACCGAGCTGGTGAGCAGGATTAATGCACGAATTTATATTCCCTGCAGGATTTTTCCGGGGTTAACCACGAAGTAAATGGCTTATGTCAAACTGATCTAGGTTAAGACAGTGAGAACAGCCACTGGCAATCACCATATTCCTTTGGACTTCATTCAAAAATTTTTTTTTTTCAAGCATTTGGAAGAGTAGCAATTTACTGTGCTGTAGGGAAAACAGACTGCGAGGAGCAGGTGTCTTGGTTCTGTAAGGAAGAGTCCTAAGATAGACGTGGTAAAGACTGAAGATTTTCCAAGGGGGCTATAGAAAGGGGCAGGGAAATATGAGTGATACAGGTACTGCCCGGTGTTGTGTGATGTACAATAGACGAGTCTGTTCCATTGTATAATACTGGCCAAAACTTTAAGCTCTCCAGTTTCCAGGTAGAACTGTGTGTTCTTCTCTTCCTACAAGCCTCAGCTGGGAGCCTGTAAAGACACTGTTTTTTTTGTTATTGTTTTGTTCTTCTGTTGGGAGAAGACTGCTTTAGATAATCACTTTCCCTTCTTGTTGATTAAGAAGCAAAGTGTGTTTGTTAGGGTATCTGTATATTCTCCATAGTTCTGAAAATTGCACTGGATTTTCTGTTTGCAGTACAATGTTCTATTTCTTTTTCTTTGGAAGACCATGATGAGTTGCAGGAGTGTATGCCAGGGCCTTTTTGGGGTCTTGCGATCAAACCTAGAATACTAAAACCAGAGAAATGAGCTTCAAAGTATTGCAGAAATGTGTTGGCTTGAGAGCAATTACTCAGACAAGCAGAAATGAGGAAAAAAAAATGTCAAAAGTAATGTGTTTGCACTGTGCTGGAGTAGGTTTTCAAATGGAGGTTGTGTTTCTGACTCTGGAAATTACGTTTCTTCTGGTAAATGCTGTTTTCCTCCAGTTGATCCCAACAGAGAATTGGAAGTGATCTGGCAAAGGGAGAGTGGAGGGACTGAAGGCAGCTCCTTCTGGAGGAGGAAATGCACCCTAGAAGCCTGTTAGGAGGAGCAGCCTCACTTTGCATTTCTCCATTGATAAAAAAAAAAATAGCCTGAAGATGCTTTCAGAACATCTGCCTGAAGGGCAAGTGCTGGGATGCAAGGAGAGGGCTGGTGAGTGTTGGCAAAGATAATAGTTTGTCACTGATAGGGCAATTTTTCATGGAAAAACAGAATGGCTGGGTGAACAGGACAGAGTGCCCCAAGGGGAGCACACAGGTTTCGAAGGGAAAGTACCCTCCTGAACTGCCAGTTTAAAGATGGTCAAGAGTTGAGAAGTAATAGTCATGGTATTTCTATGAAACATGGGTGTGGGGCTTTTTTTCCCTCGGTTACCAGGAGCCCCCTCAGCACGTTTTGCTGCTGTTGTCCAGACTGCAGAGGTCTCAGTGACCCTTGTGCCTAGCCCCTGGGGTTTGGGTGCTCTGGTGACAGCTGGCTGTGTCCTGTCCCTCGTGCAGAATGTGCTTTTTGTGTGTCAGGGAGATAAGCAGCCTGCACGGAGCTGCCTTTCTTGCAGCCACTCACGTGAGTTACTGTAGGTCCACTCCTAAGCTCCCACACTCCTATTTTATTTAAAGACCAAGTGATTTGTGTGGTCTCTTAAATCACGGCCATGGAAGGACTCGGGACCGACCGATGTTTGATGTGGAAGCAAACACCAGGAGAAAGGACAGGGAGAAAGAAGGAAGGAGGGAGAGCAGCAAAACTGAGCAAGAGAAAGCAGGATTGAATATTCCTGGGAAAGCCTCTGCCCTGCCTTGGCTTGTGTAACAGGGACTTATACAACACGTAACCCAATCTGACCCTGACCCTGCCAGTGCTCAGGGACTATATTTTTACTGAGATTAAGCTTTTCTTTTCTTTCTTTTTCCTGGAATGGTTTCCTTGGCTTTTAGCTTGCTGCCCTGGCTGGCATGGCCAAGGCGACCTGGCCCGTTTATGATATTTAGCTGGCTGTGCTCTGCAAAAGGTGTGCACCCCGCTCCCTCCAGGTTCACCACCCACCAGGAGTGGTGTCTGTTCTCTGCTGGGTAACAGCACTGCTGGGGAAGGAAAGAAAATATGGTAAATACACCACCACCCTTCAGTTCAGCAAAGCATCCGTGAGCTCCCATTGCAGTTCTCTCGGCCGTGGGCTCCCGTCCCCGTACGGCTGCTGTCGGGAACCTGCAGCCTTGGTGGCATCAGGGCTGCAATCCCCCTGCCCCTCCATCAAGGGAGGGGGTCACAGACACCAGGCTTTCATCGTGGGTTGTGCAGGACGTAGCATAACGAGGTTCTGGTATGTAAGGAGATGTCCAGGGGGCTAATGATTACAGGGGTTGTTGGCTCTACATCTCTGCGTGGAGGCTCAGAGGGTCCCAAGAAGCAGTGCCATCAGCGTGCACAATACCTGCATCATCAGAGAAGCCTGGCTGCTTTGAGCCAGGGCCATGTGTGTGCCAGCCTCACCAGGGATCACACGGTCAGCTCACACAATGGCTGGGCAGCGAGGAACCGCTCTGAAAAAGGAGCTGGTGAAGGGGCTTCCCACCCCCAGTTCCCTTGTAGCACCTTCTCTCGCACTTTCCTTTGCAGGTCGTGTGTGAAAGCTGACCGGTAACGGGGCACAGGGGCAGATTTCTACTCCTTGTGCACACAGTGTCCACTTAGAATCATAGAACGGTTAGAGTTGGAAGGGAATCAAAAAATCATAGAATGGTTGAGGTTGGAAGGGACCTCAAAGATCATCGAGTTCCAATGCCCCCGCCATGGGCAGGGACACCTCCCACCAGACCAGGTTGCTCAAAGCCCCATCCAGCCTGGCCTTGAACACCTCCAGGGATGGGGCATCCACAGCTTCTCTGGGCAACCTGTTCCAGTGCCTCACCACCCTCACAGGAAAGAATTTCTTTCTAATATCTAATCTAAATCTCCCCTCTTCCAATTTAAAACCATTAGCCCTCGTCCTGTCACTACACTTCCTGACAAAGGGTCCCTCCCCATCTCTCCTGTAGGTCAGATATCGAAAGGCCGCTATAAGGTCTCCCTGGAGCCTTCTCTTCTCCAGGCTGAACAACCCCAACTCTCTCAGTCCGTCTTCATAGCAGAGGTGCTCCAGCCCTCTGATCATCTTTGTGGCCCTCCACTGGAACTTAAAGATCATCTGGTTCCAATGTCTAAATAGAATTTTTAAATATATATGTATATTTTTTTTTTCTGCTAAGTGCATCTTCCTGACTTCAGAGTGCATTTCTTAGCTCCTGTACCATGAGTCAGAGAAGCTGTGAAATGAGGGTGCACAGGCTGTCTAATGTACGTGCTTCCAGCATCTGAGGGGGTGGATGGGGGAAAAGGGGAAAAAAAACCAGCAATTGTTAGACTAAGAGACCCCATCTTACTCATTGGTAGAAAAAAATGTATTTGCTGCTAACAGAGGATAGAGCATAAATTCCAGTCAGATGTGCCTCTCGTGAAAAATGACTAATTAAATGACAGCGGTAGCTTAAAAATAGACCTTGCTTTAATGGGAAAATATTTAGAGGTCATTTAAAAAAGAAATCAAAAAAACAGGAAAGGTGAAGAGAGTACGACTGCCTGCCTGGGTTTTGTTATTTCTTAGAAGAAAACCTCATTTTGGGGGCAGCTTTCGAGAGCGGCAGTGAAGGCCGGCACATGTACAATAGCCCTGCTCATAAAATAGGCCCTGTCTGGGGCTGGCAAAGGGGCCTCAGAGGTCACCAAACCAGCGCTGAGGGGTGGGTGGAAGGACTCAGCCTCTCCCCACCCTCGGGCAAACCCTCCTGAGCCCACTGGTTTCAGAGGGACACCCAAGATTTGCCCCCGTGGAAGCTGGAGCCTTTCAGCCCTCACCCCCACCAGCCGGGATGCTCCAGGAGGAGGAAAGCCCCCAGCTCCCAGCAGACAGCAGCAAACCCCCCCTCACCCGCCTGACCCCCGGGGTGGTGAGCCTGGGAACAGAGGAGCATGGTCCTGGCTGGTGGAGCAGCGCAGCACCGCTTGCTTGCTCACAAAATGAGGCCACTTTGGTACATTTCTTGGGTGGTTGAAATGCACATCCTGGGCACGTGTGGCTTTACAGGGAGGAGCTTTAGGGTGGCAACTGCATAAGAGCAATGCCAGCTGAAGAACATAAGAGCTCCCGTGTGGATCAGCTCTCATCCAGGAGCCCATCTCCACTGCCCCTGGCACGATGGGCAGGAGTTACCATTTTTGGTTCACGTTCTCCTTCATTTTGTAAACCTTCACTGTTTCTTTCCTTCGGTTGCCCCAGTAGCACGTACGCCCCAAATTATTTCTCCAACCACGTGCCTGAACACCTGCAGGATGAGGTTTTTCAAATTTAGTTTATGTACTGAAAACATGAAAAGGATTAATGCAAAGGAGAAATGTTTGATCTCTTTCACCAAATAACCATATCAAAAGCTCTTTTCAACGCCTTTTGTTGAAACATATAGAAGTCATGAACTTCTCAGCTGCTACCCAAATACATCAGAGCGTACGGACCAAATTGTTGCCCAGTGTAAGCTAATGTCCCTCTGCTGATCTCCAAGGATGTGAACTGACTTTTGCCACGGCTGGATTCAGCCTCTGGGGATTAACACGGTGTTTGTACGGCTGGTAAATGCTGTCTGTTCCGCAAAGAAATGGGATAAATGTGTTTGAAAATCTGTGAATGTATTTGAGAGAAGAAAAGCTGCCTCCTGAAATAGAACAGATATCTCCAAGAGAAAGAAACTCACAGACTATTTATCTTTGACATGATTAATAGGAAAAAACCCACCCCACATCTTTTCTGAAAACCTAGGAAATTTTATTCAAAACCTCACTTTGCTCTGAATACTCTGATTTTGACTTCCTGTTTTTTGCCATGGAAGGTCCTTCCTGGTAAACCAGAAGTTCTCTTCAGGTCTCCATACAGTAACAGCAAAGCTTGATTATGGGAAATTCTACCTCTCCTCACCTGAGCTGGTGGTACTAAGAGAAAGGAAAAGGCTTTTGACTTTAATCGTTCACCCTGTATTCTAATTCAGAGATTTTCCAGCTAATTTGGAGGGGTTCTCAAAAAAGTGAAGTTAAAATTATGAGGGTGCTCTGCAGCTGCAGTGAGGTTTCTTACCAGGGCAGGGACCCCTGGAGGTCAGCTGGTCCAACCCCCTGGCTCAAGCAGGACCACCTGGAGCCAGTTGCCCCAGGGTGAGTCTGTGCAGAACTTCCCAGTAATCCACTTTTGCAGGGGTACCTTTGAAAGTGAACCTGGTGGCTCCAGAAAAGCGCTGAGAAGGGGCTCCTGGGCGTCAGACCCTGTGCCCAGCCACTGGCTGGGGCAGGATGGTATCAAACATCATCCTACAAATTCTCTTCTCAGCCAACCTGTGTCCTCCAGGGGCTGTGGCTGTCCCACAGTGTGCTTCTGGTGGCACCTGGCCCCAAAAACAGGTGTTGTGGAGTCCCCATCTCTGGAGATCTTCAAGACCTGCCTGCATGCAGTCCTGTAATGTGCTCTGGGCAATCCGGCTTTGGCAGGGGAGTTGGACTAGGTGATCTCTAGAGATCCCTTCCGACTCTGACAATTCCATGATTCCGTCTCCAAGATGGATGTTGTGTGGATTTGGTGTCTAAGCTCCTGCTGTGGTTCTTGGAGGTCAGAGTGGTCCATGGTGCAGCAAGTGGGAGCCCCATGTCAGCATCAGGGTGAGCCACACAGCTCCTTAAATCTTTGTTGACCCCAGACCAGGGCGAACATGGGGGCACCTGCATGGTGGCACTCTTCCATTTTGGAGCCAGCCAAAGACTCAGCTTGCTGTTTTATGTTACATTCATTCCATCGGTGTCTGATTTATCACCAAATACTAAAAAAGAGTTGCAGCAAGCCACTCCCTGCTCGTTGGTACCCGCTCCCTGCCACGGCCCACTTGGCTCCCCGTGACCTTGGACCACGAGAGCTAAATGTGCATTTCTTTCCTCACTCCTGCCCTCCTCTCTGCCCGGGCCTTTGTTGGTTGTTTAACCACGAGAGAAGCTGCTGCTGCTATGGCTGCTGTCCTGTGACCCTCGGTGCCTTGTGGAATGGTTAAAAGTGTGTTCTCAACATGGTATTTCCACAATAACGACAACGAAAAGCTCTCAAAGGATAATAGGGGGAGCACGTTTCTGAGCTGGGCTCCCCGGGGCAGGCAAGCCGTGCTCACGGGCTGCCACTGCAGATTGTGCCCTCCTGGCTTCCCAATCCTTTCATAAATCTTAATCAAACTGGACCGTGGGGAGAAGACGCAACGAGAAATGAGCTCCTACAGGTCTCATGGTAAAGAGGAGAGAAATCACCTAGAAATTACCCCTCAGAGAAAAGCTGCAGCCCTGACCTCGCTGTCTGTTAGACGTGACAAATCCCCGTGTGCCGGAGCCTCTACAGGTCCCAGCTGCAGGAGAGCCTTTGGTCAGACTTTGCATTTTCCTGGCTACCTCAGTCAATTGACCACGGGGCACAGATGTGGCTTCGTTAGTCCCAGTCCTCAGGGGCCACCCAACCCAGCCTGCTGCTTCTGGTCTACCCCCTCCCTGCCTTTCCCTGCCCTCCTGGTCCTGGCCCAGACTGGCGTGAGGGTGAAATAACCAGCCCACGGCAGTGGTGGCACCACCGGTGGGTCCAGTAGGATCTTGGAAAGGTGTGGTCCATGAGGAACGTGTGTGCCCACAGTGCTGACTGCTGCTGTGTTTCTCAAATACAAGGGGATTTTCTTTCCCCTTGGTACCAAGGAGTTTTATGCTGAGTTGACTGAATAAGACTTTCCAGCGGAATAATTTCCCTGGAAGATTAGGAAAGTCAAATATTTCTTAGGATCTCTATCATGTCTGAAATCTCTTTATCCTGCATATGAACTGCTTTTTTCCTTTAAAACCGACAGACGCACCAAAGCTGAACCCAATGCTTTTCCTCTCAGCTGTTGCTGTTTAGCTGCTCCCCTCCCTACTTAAAAACTTTTAATTTTTTTTTTTTTTTGAAGGCGAGAGCCCGAGAGAGGTCAGCTGGAGCATAAGTGCTCTGCTTTTCCCTTTCATTAGCACAAGTGATGGCTACCCACGGATTTCAAATTTGTTTCAGCTCTTACTGGGAGCTCTTTGCAACCTGAAGCAGGGATTGATTGTCGGTGAAGAGGCTCTGGGATAACAAAGGCAGAAGTCAGGCAGGGAAGGTCTGACATGTGAGCTGTCAGAGGTGGTGTCACCGCCAGCTGACCCATCATAAGACCTCCGGGGAAAGCCAACGGGCGCCCTGCTCGGGAGGTTCTAGTGCCCTGCTCCCCGCTAGTTTGTGCTTGGAAACAGATTGACTAACATAATAGAGTGATTTTGTAATCTGTCATAATACCATAAGCTACAGATCCACAGACTTTGACCCCTCGCAGGTATAATGAGCTCCTTTATTCAGCTGCACATGCTCTCTCGATGGGGGAGAGAGAGGGGGGCTTTTTCTAATTATATATCCAAAGCATATGTTTTGCCCAGAAACAAAGCATTATATTCATTAGTAAAATCCTATAAGCTAGGCTCTTTTTATTAGCCAGTTAACTAATTGACAGTTAAGAACCTGTATTAATATCATGGTGTAACCATGCAGTCACTTAATCTGACAGCTTTATTAAAATCATAGCATTGCTCCTCTAAGTTGCTACAGTGAAAGGCTGCAGCATTTGCATTAGAAACCCCTGTGTTGGGAAATACATAGCTCAGCTGTGAAAAAAATAAATCAATATAGCATCATGCAAAGTCCCAGCCTAGTGCTGGTCTCTGTTAGTCCTTTCCCAGAGCTGGAGAGGAGCACTGAGGGTCCTTGGCGTTCGTCTTTAAAAATCTGCTCAGCCAATTTTAAGTAGGTTTTAGCAGCACGCAAAAATATATGTTGGTACATTTTCCTTTGCCTTGTTAATTCAGAAAATGATGTCATTGTAGCAAAACGCAGAGCATTACACATGAAAGAATGAGGTGAAACGCTCCGTGCTGCCCGGGCAGGGGGTGTACGCTGCGCCGGGGAGAGGTGGGAGCCCGAGCACCGCTGTGGATGTGGGGCTGAACACAGCCACCTCTCTACAGCAGTTTAAAACAGTAATTTATCTGTATACGGAAAAGCTCAGAAAATAAATACTGGTAATGGAATCAATGTCATCACAGGATGAGGACATTGTACAAATCAATCTTACATCCTCACCTCGCCTAAGTAATAACTCTCCATAGTAGCCCGTGTTTGAAAAGGTTGTGGCTGCAGATTTATGTCACGAAGTACAGCGCTTTCATGAGGAATGATAATAAAAGCTCTACAGAATTACATTATTCCCTTCATTACGCTTGCACAGCCCCTGCATTTGGTTTACAGATCTTTATCACCTGGTGCCTGACATGTAAGATGGAGAACACAATACAGCTCTGGGTTTGTCAGCCTGATAGTTAGAGAGGGGAAAAAAAACAACAAAAAAAGGCAAACTGGAGGAAATCGGTGAAGGAAAAATAAAGATGAAAACATATGAAGGTATTCTTACAAATCTTTACTTTATACAGATTGGCAAACATCAAGGTAAAAAAGAAAAAAGAAAGCTTTAAAATACACCACCACTGAGCAGCAAAGCTGCCCGTTGTCTCGTTGTCCGGGCACGCTATCCCCATTGCATGGGAGAGCTGTGCTGGGCTGAGCTGAAGATACTGTGTATTTGCTGGCCTGGTGTGAATCACGAGGTGGTCAGGACCTCCTGGAGTGGTGGCCTGGCCCTGTCCATAGCAAAGATGTGCATGTCCCCATCCCCTCTAGGTCAAACTAAATCCCTCTGATTCAAAAATTTACCTGTACTCTCCGCCTTCTGTGCCTGAATCTCCCAGGACCATTATTTTAGGTCACTGAACAGGAGATCAGAGTCTGCCACCAAAGGCCATCTTACTCCTGATGCCCTGGGTACACAGTCCAGGCAGGCACTCGTAAGTTGCCGAGAGGCTAATAGGCAAGAGCACGAGCCACCTCTTACAGCCCATCACCCCCTTTCTCAGCCACATTGGGCACTGCTGTGCTAGGGATGTTCAGGGGTACGTCCTGGCCTCATCCTTTTAGTATCCATCCATGGAGCTATTGTCCATCTAACCCCTTTATCAACTTCCTGATACCGTCTGGCTCCCCCAGCCTTGTGTAGCTGCCAGCAACAGAAGTTCACTGCCTTCTGTGTAAAGAGTGTCTGTTTTAAACCAACCATCTCCGACTGGTTTCCTCCGGTTCCTCCCATGCTGATGTGGCAATACTTGCCAGCAGCTCTGCCACTTGGCCGTTGTTGCCAAAACTTTGTAAACCTCCACCGTGTCCTTTCTCGGCTGCCCTCTCTGCAGTGTCCCAGCCTGTCTCCTTGCTCCCTGTGAGGTGGTCTTAAGACGATCTTCTTGGTCATTTAAGTTGCCCTTCCCTGGGCCTCCTCCAGCTCCACTTTCTATATCAAGGGTATATACCAACAAACGTCTGCTTTGGCCACAATGTCAGGTGTAGATCAGTTCAGCCAGTAGGTGCTATTTTTAAAGTCCCTTTTACTTTTGCCATGATTTCTCTTTGATAGCAATAGCTTTTTAATTTTAATGAAGAACAACTCCTATCCTTTGCCTTCTGACACTTCAATCTAAACCCAGACACTCTTGCCCCTTAAACATCAGCAAAGAAAAACAGAGAGCTGTAGTTAATTATAAATCGTTAATGAAAGCTGACAAAAACTCTCTGGAAGCCAGCACAAGCCCCTGTGCATAACAGCGCAGTCACGGTTTTGCAGCTATTTCTTGGGCAAACCTCGCACCGGCAGCAAGGGCGTCAATGCGAGCTTCGCCTGATCGCTGGCAGCATGATTGAGATTATTGAGGAATAAATAAAATGTCAGGGAAAGCCCTTCTTAAACATTCAAACACTACTCGTTAACAAAGCCTGGCCGTTAACGAAGACGGCGGCGTTCTGCTGCGTTAAGCTGCTGCGCCTCCGAGCAGGCGTGTGGGGTGGACCATAATATCACACTGCCCGAGCGTTCCCCGAGCAGCAGAGGAGTAAATAATACCTCTAATGCCAAACCAGAGGTAAAATGAATTAGGTGGTGATAACCCTTTAAAAAGAAAAGGTATTTTGTGAGTTTCTGTGCAAAGACCGTTAGAGCTCTAAGCTTCGTTAATCAGCTTGGAAAATAGTTTAACCCACAGGAATCTCTGTGACTTGCTTCTGTCTTCCCCAGTTTGCCAAGGTCAACCATCAAACCAGACATTGTTTGAAGAGCTCGGAACGCCAATGTAGTAAGCGCAATTCACAAATTATTTTCCCTTTCTAAAGGCAGTGCTATCGCATCATTTTTAGGTCATGTTTAAAAATACAGCATAAAATAGTTAATTTAAACAAAAATGGGAAACTCGGAGGGGAGAGAGAGAGGGGAGGACTTTTCAGATAATCCACTTACTGCATCTTTGTTGTGCCTATCCTCATAATACCCCTGAGTCCCAGTTGCTGGATTTAACCGCAACACTTATTAAATATTTCCAGAGAGGCAGCAGCCACGCTCCCCCTTTCATTCCTAGTATTCCCAGCATTAGTGCCCTGCTCTGACGCCTGCGATGCCCTGCGGCAAAGCCCGCACCTCCTCATGGCTGCTCCCCGTGTGCGGGTGGGGGAACGGGAGAGAGAGGGAGAGAGAGAAAGAAGAGCAAGCAAGAGAGGAGGAGAGAAGGATGAGACCAGGCAGGGACCTTGCCTGTCCCCCCGACAGCGCGGGGCAGCCCAGGGTGGGTCCCGGCTACACACACGGTGCACATCCTGCTGCCTTTCTCATCCTTTTCCACAGCTGCAGGTGCTTCTGAAGCTCTTACAAAGAGCTATTTTGTCAGCAGTGCCCATTTCAATGAAATATGCCACGCAAACCTGTTATCTTCTCTCTTTATCACCTACGCACACCAAGAGCCTTCTTCCTTTCTTGGTTTAATGACCCAGATACATTGGACTTATGTCACATTGCTGGAAACTAGTTATACCAATAAAACTGGCCAACCATTGGAAACCCATCACCTTCTTATCAGTTTTGTTTGGCAACGGCGTGGGCTGGAGAACTTCCCAGTGCCGTGTTGGATCGCCGTCGCTGAAGAAAAATTTAGTTTAAAGAGCACTAGCATCTAAGCATTAATAGTGAGAGTAGCCAAACCACTATAGATAGTGGTATATGAACTGTGACAACCGTACTACGACATGCTCAACAGCCAACTACAGAACCGGCCAAAACTGACCTAAGAGGATTTGAAACAGGATATAGAATCATACAGCATGTATATGGTATAAGAAGATCACCACAGAGCAGCCCCTTAGTAACAAAACAGCAAGCAAATCAAACCAAGAAAAAGCAAGAAGACTCCAGACCTTAATACTACTATTGGTCTCCACTGTCACGTGAGGGATGGGGAACTTAGATTGTAAGGGTATAATTGCCCAGGGATTTCTTTGTCTGGAGGCACCCAGCTCAAGCTCTATTAATGAAAAGGACTTTATAGAATAATCTTTTTTCAGCTTATTGATTCATCGGAAACCTAGAGTGGAACCCAGTTATGGTGGCTGTGTGCCTCATTTCCAAAACCCTTTGGTGACCCAGATGAGACTCTGGGCAATCACCATTGGACGTCAGACCCTCTCATCTCCAAATGTCCAGCTGCTGGCATCAAAGATGCTGATCAATGTGCCAAATTATTTTCAAACATTTGTACTGGATATAATGCATCATGGAGGGATACTCAAATATTATTGAAGGAGTTATTTCATTCTGATGAAAGGGATAAAATAATCAAAAAGGATGCAGAACTGGTGTGACTGACTGGGAGAAATAGGAATCCTTGGCTGGCGAATGATGCAGATTGGGATTATAATAATGCAGGAGACAGAGCTGTCAGACAGCAATTCGGAATTTAGTGAAAGCTATTAGAGCTTGTGAAAAACTGGGAGGGAACTGGACAAAAGTACAGGAATGTAGGCAGAGGCTAGATGAACACCCTAGTGACTATCGGGGATGATTATGGTTAGGTTTATTAAAATATGGAGGAATGTGCAGAACTTTAACAATGAGCTAGCGGCAAGTGTATTTATTGATCAAGCCACCCCACATACATGGAAATATTTTAACGAACATATGCCTGGGTGGCAAGGGGAGACATTATAAAAGACCCCAAGTGTGGCGGTGTTTATGTTCGATGGATGGGAGGAAAAACATAGAGCTGACCTCGCAAAGGAAAAGAAACAGCAACAAGAAGCGAGTCCTTTATTGGCAGCAGTGGCACAGAGTTTACAACTAAGAGGGTGAAGGAGGGGATTTCCCCCTCCCAAAGAACAAAACAGGGAAAGAGGTGGGTCAGATCGGAGGTTTGAAAGAGGAATGAGAAGACTTGGAAATAACTGGGAGGAAAAGTGTCATTACTGTGGGAAACTTGGTCACCGGCAAAGAGAATGCCCACTTCGACCGAGGGGGCCTCGAAGGGAACTGGACACGGGAGGTGTAAGGCAGGAATCAAGAAGTCATCTGCAATGACTGGAGGCAGGGAACTTGGAAGATTCTGTGGAAATTGGAGTCCATGGGATGCGGAAAGCTCTGCTGAATCATAAGGGACATACAATTGGGAAAACAGAAGGAAAGGAAGTTCAATTTTTGGTTGACACAGGAGCGACGCTATCACTTTTAAATGTTGTACGGAAGGGATCTGCATCACAGGCCAAGCTATTTATTAATTGAAGGGTTAGTGGGAAAAGGAGAACATGTTTTAAGTAAACCGTTATTATTAACAATAGGAAATAAAAGGGTGTGGGGAAGATTCATAATAGCAAAGGAGTCCCCAGCTCTCCTCCAAACTCTCAATGTAGAAGTAAATTTATCACCCAGGGGTGCTGGTTGGATAAACGCAGGGGTATGGGTAATATCTGAAGTCCAGGATCCCGACCTAGAGGTACCAAAATCCCTGGAAGTGGTGCCCAGGGAACTGTGGAATGAGTCGGGAGCTGAAGTGGGACTGCTGAAACCGCTCAGCCCAGGCACTTCAAAACAAGGGGAGGGCCGCCCTCTGCTGTACAGCAGCAGCCTGGCCCCGGGCAGCGAGAACAGGACTGGAACACAATCATCCCTTGCCCAAGGAATCTCCAAAGGGTGTGAATCCCCATGTTTTCTGGATAAAGATGGGGATCCTGAGTCTCCATTTGTCCAAGATTCGAGAACGATTAAAAAGTTAATTCACCATTAACCTCCACTGTACTCTTGCAAGCACTGCATCGGGTAAGTGTTTTACTGTGATTGCCTTGACCCCAGATTCCTTCACTATCCCCACAGATGAAGAAAGGCAACCCTTGTTTGCCTTCACTTGAAAGGGACAACAGTCGACATGGGCTTGCCTTCCACAGGGGTTTACTAGGTCTCCCACCATATTTTCTCAGCTATTAAAAGATCTAAAGGACATGGACTTACCTGGTGGATCAGTTTTAGTGCAATACGTAGACAATTCACTAACAGCTAGTAGAAATTGTCATGACTGTACTGCCTTAGCAACCAAGGGATGTCACGCGTCTCCGTCCAAGCTCCAGCTGTGTCAAACGCAAGTAAAATACCTGGCATTCATTTTAAAGGAAAGACAGTGGGTAATAGATCCAGAAAGAGTAAAAGCTAGAATTGAAATTCCTTGGCCAAAAATCAACCAAACAAAAACCAGCTACAAGGGTTTTTAGGTGCAGTTGGGTTTTGCCAACTGTGGATACCAGGGTTAGGGGAACTAATCAAACCTCTGATAGGGGCACCAAAAAAATGAAGAAATAGAACCCATTACCTGGGGGTCAAAATGGGAAAAAGCCTTTAGAGCTATAAGAGGGGCCCTGGCTTTGACTGCAGCTTTAGGACTTCCAGACTACACAAAACCTTTTGATCTGTCTATACATGAACCAAAAGGGGTGGCTAGTGGAGTGTTAACACAGAAATTAGGACCTCATCAAAGAGCTGTGGCATGTTATTCTGTTCAACTGGATCCAGTGGCAGCTGGAGCTCCAGCGTGCATTACACCAGCGGCATTAATACCTGTCCTACCTGTCAAAAATTCTCAAATATAAAACCTGCACATGAATTGGGAAATCGACCATGGACATTTTTCCCGTTCCAAAGATTGCAAATAGATTATGCTGATATGTCTGCAGTGCATGGATATAAACATTTTCTGCTTTCCCAACAACAAAAGCAGACGCTGGAGGAGTAATAAAAGCTTTCCTTGAAGAAATTATTCCTAGGTATTGGAGTACCAGGCTCTACTCAATCAGACAGAGGGTGGTATTTCACTGCAGAAATAATAGACAGACTTCGTAAGAGTTTAGGGATAGAAAGAAGATTGCATGCTCCTTGTCACCCCCAAGCATCTGGGCAAGTGAAAAGAATTAATCGAATTATTAAGGAGAGAACAGCAAAAATTTGCACACTTACAGGGTTAAAGTGGCCAGAAGCATTAAACTGTTGGGGTTTATGCCAGAATGGCCTCTGCTCACTGCTGTTCAATCCCTGGGCAACCCACCCCCTGCCCGGGAGCCCTGCACTACCAGAGCTGGAATTACTTTTCCCAGGCCCTCCTTTCCAGAGGCTCCTGGCTAATGACTGGGACAGGACGACAGGGGGAAAGCAGAGACAGCATGAGGCCGAGAGCAGCCCTCCAGGATTCCCTCACTAGATCAGTTATTGCCACAGGCAACCCCCTCACCAGCCAACAGGGCAAAGGAGCGATGTTGCCAGCAACTAATGGAAGATCCACAGCTGGGCTCTAAAACAGTGGCATTAAGAAGCAGCCTCATCATTTGCAACATGAGCAGCGCCCTTTTTCCTCCTGATGTGGCTGCTGTGATCGGCTAACATATCAACCAGAGATTTTCTACAGGACACTGTCTCCTGTGTGGATTTTACAAGCGTCTAGTAAAGATCTTCGCTCACCCACTGCTGGCCCTTCAAGCTGGTGCACCCACAAGTCTTCCTCATCTAACAGGTTGCTTTCACAAAACCTGTAAGAACCGAATTTGAGAGCTCTGCCCCTTCGCCTGACTCAGCGGCTGAACACGCTTGCAGAAAGTGCATTTTCTCTGCTTACAAAAATAGGCTAAGTGCACATGCAGATTTTCACCTGTCTTGCATCTTTTTTACTGTACAGAAGACTTATACTGCCTCACTGAAACATAAAGGACTATAAACACACAGAGGAAGGTGAGTGTCATGTATTCATGTGTCTTCCAAAACACCTACTGCCAGAGTTGTTGTCACTGCAGAGGGTGTACAATACTCAAAGGCAGCGTATATAGCAAAAGACAGAAAGAAGTATCTTAAACTTTGCCTATGAATTCTACAAGGATCTAACGGGGAACAATTACAAAGACTATCCATGAAAAAAAAAAAAGTATTTTTGAAAAAAACTTTTTAATTAACACAAAATCCTTTCCCAGAAAAAAAAAAAAAAAGGTATTTCTTTCATCTATGGATTGCTATGGATTGCTATATCACAGCACCAGGACATTTCATGCCACTCATTGGTTATTACCTTTCTCCCCACTTCCCACATCATAGTCTTCCTTAATGTTGGGATGGTCCTTATTTCCCACTGAGGTATCCCTAATGTCTCCCTTCCATGTGATGCCACCACAACTTCCGTGTCATGTTTTCCCATACACTCTGAACTTGCAAGTACTGAAACTGTGAGATGTTTATGAGATCCCATTTATGAGTGGCTGTACACTTGACTCTGAAGCTGTAGATGGGCGTATTCTCACAAATGGGCATGCTTAGCAGCCTCTTCTACTTCAAAGAGGTAACTTGCCATTACTGGTGTGATGAATGGAGCCAGACTCTTTTTGGTGGTTCCCAGGGACAGGATGAGGGGCAACGGGCACAACCTGGAACATGGGAAGTTCCATTCAAAGATGACAATAAACTTCTTTCTGGCAAGGGTGGCAGAGCCCTGGAACAGGCTGCCCAGGGAGGGTGTGGAGTCCCCTTCTCTGGAGGTTTTCAAGCCCCACCTGGATGCAGCCCTGAGTGATGTGCTCTGGGCAGCCCTGCTTTGGGGGGAGTGGGACTGGATGGTCTCTGGAGCTCCCTTCCAACTCTGACAATTCCGTGATTCCATGAACGCCAACACAGTATCTGCCTTTTGATTTCACACTTTTAGGGTCACATCCTCTTGTACAGTGTGACCATTCCTGCAATTAAATTCATAATGTGGACACATATAAGACGTTTGCCCTCACACGGCTGCTCAGGGTCCACCCTCTGTATCCTGAGCACTTCATAGGTCAGAACTACCTTCCTTATCCGAGTTCTTACACCTCTTAAGAACACTGTGCCTTTTGGTCCCTTATTAACCCTCTGAATGCCGCTTCCCAGCTTCTACCCTCACTGCCTCCCTCCCTTCCCTAGCCGGCTGTATTCCTGCCGCCTTCTCCGCTCCCGTTCCCCTCGCAGACCCCACGGCCCAGCTTCGGTCCCACTTGCTCTAAAACCAGCGCCGGCTCGCAATCCCTCCTGCCCACCGCCCAGACGCCGCTCACGGCCCTCCCCGGCCTCAAAGGCCCCAGCGCTTCCCCGGGAGGCGCATTTCGCGCGGAGATGAGGGGGCAGAGAACAACAGGCGGCGGCCGAGGGGCTACGCCGGGGGAGAGGCGCCATCTTGCGGGGAAGAGGCGGCGGCCTGGGGGCAAGGCGGGGGGCCGGCCCCCCACGCCACGCTGCCCGCAGGCCAGCGCTTTCGGCCGCCCGCCCGCGGGAGCCAGGGTCGGTCACAGCGCCCCTCCGGACGGGGACGGGGACGGGACCGAGGACCGGGTCGGGCTCACGGACGGGATCGGGGTCGAGACCACCCCCCCCTCCGAGGTCTCCTCAGGCGCCTCTCGCGGCGCGAGGGAAAGCGAGTGGGCGGGGCTTTGGCCGAGCCAATCAGCGGCCGGGCGGGGGTGTGGGTGGGAGCGCGCGCGCGCGCCTCCTGTGACGCCACAATGGCTATGGTGGCTGCACAGTGACACGTCTCCTTCCGCGGCGGCGCCCGGGAAAGGCGGCGGCGGCGGGGGGGCGGGGGGAGGTTGGAGGGAGCCCTCGTTCTCGCGGGATCCCGGAACGGCTGTTGCTCGGCCCCTCGGACCGGGCCGCCGGCGGGGACGCCAGCGGCGGCGTTGGAGGGGGCGGTCGGTGGGTCGTCCGGAGCTGAGCGGCCATGGCGGGGCAGCAGTTCCAGTACGACGACAGCGGCAACACGTTCTTCTACTTCCTCACCAGCTTCGTGGGGCTCATCGTCATCCCCGCCACCTACTACCTGTGGCCGCGGGACCAGCACGCCGGTGAGCGGCCTTACCCCGCGGTCCGGGCCCGGCCTGCGCCTCCGCCCGCCGCCACGGGCGTCCCTCACCTCCCCCGCGGCGGAGCAGAGCAGAGCGGGGCCGGGCCGGGCCTCCCGCTGAGCCGGGCCCGCACCGGCTCCGCTCCGCCCCGCACGGGAGAGACCCCGGGGGCTGCCGCTTCTGAGGGGGGGCGGGAAGCGTGGGGGGGGGCGCCGGTGGTGTCGTGGGTGTCAGCCATTTGGCGGTCCCCTCCGGGGTGTGTGTGTGGGGGGGCAGGCGGTAACCGGCGGGGTGCGAGCCCGCCGCCCCGAAACCGCGCCGGGCTCCGCGCCTCTGCGCCTGCAGAGTCATTGCTGCGCTGGGCTGTAACGCTGAGGGTTGGGATTCTTTCTCTCTTTCTTTTTTTTTTTTTTTTCCCCTTTCTCCATGCCTTCCTGGGGTGTTTCGGGGTGGGTGACCTCAATTTGCACCGTGGGAAAAGAATAAACTATTGAACGTTGTTTTGGAGTTCAGGCCAAGGAGGAAAAGTTACCCGGCTCCGCTTTTATTTGCTGAAAGGTCGCAGTGAGTGTGAAAATGGGGCTTTTGGGTTTTTTTTTGTGTGGTTTCCCTCCCCCCCCCATTGCAAGTGTCCGAAGTGCTTGGTTCCTGTTCCATCCTTTGGGATGGTGTTTTGTGGCCCAAGTGATGTTGGAAAGTTTCTCAGAATACTTCTGAATTTCTTTCCACAGTCATTTCCCTCTTTGTCTTTCCTGCATCCCTCTGTTCTCAGAGAGAGAGGGCATTTTGGTATATAGGCTGCCAGGAACACATTTTTAACTGCAGTTTTTGAGGTGAAAAAGGCTGTAGAAATTGGGTTCAAAGGCAGGATAGTGAATGCTCAGTAGACCAGGGATGCTTGATGCTGATTCCCATCGCTGAAACTACTGACCTTTTAAGAAGGCTTGTGCTTTGCAATATGAGAAAGATCCCTTTCATTCACAGTGTCTTTTTTTTACATTCAATATCTGGTGATTATTTAGTGCTTAGTATGCCATTTTAAATGGCTTGTGTGGTTTTTTTTAACTTAGTTTCATATGCAAAAGAAATATACAACAATGGCATATTGCTGCTATAGCCTCTAGTAAGGAGCAAGTTGAACAAAAATTGATAGAACAAATGTTTTGGTGTTAAATCATGGCTGTTTACAGTCTTTGTTGCTGACAAACGTGATTGGGGTTTCTGACAGGGCATTGGCTTGAGAACCTCTTTGAAGGATTGATCTCTGTCTTCCAGTTACTACCTGTTGTATGGCTGAGGAGTTTTTTCTGATGTAAAGAAAGGTTTCTCTGCCGTGTCTTGCAGAGTCCTGACTGTTGCAAGAGGGAGGCGTTACTGCTGTTGAAGACATTTTGTAATCTTTGGGTTCTTATTAAGGAGCGGGGGATCAGAGACGGAAGACAGCTCTACTTCTGTAACCTTTCTCCAAAACTCAGTATTTCTGTTTTATTTTTGTTCTGGTGGAGGGTGGGAGGCAGTGAGGGAGAAAATTGCTCGTTCTCTTGAATAACGTTTTACTTCCTCTGTAGTTCTTGGCAGCTGCTTCTTGAGAAAACTGATGAGACTTGGTTGAGATGCTGTGCAGAATGGTATGGCCAGCAGCGACACTCGGTGCTGTTCAAGTGGCTGACAGAAGCAGGAAAAACCACAGAAATGCTGTCAAACTTGTAAACACTTTACTAGCCTTATGTTTGATCTTCGAATATCCTTACAGAACAGCAGCAAATGAAAACCTAACTTTGGAATATGGCTGTATGGATTGTACCCAATTTCCAAATAGGCCTGCCATTAGACATTACTCATTTCTTTTCCTCTAGCTGGCGTTGTCAAATGTGTGGAGGGCCTGCTGCATATTGTTCTGCAATTAGTGCTGGATTCTTACAAAGCTGTATCCAACCATACTTTCCAAAACACAAGGTAAATTTTATTATGCTGTTGGTAGAAAAATGAGTCAACTAAGTGGAGATCACCAGGCGTGGCAGTGAACGGAAATGAAAGAATGATTTCTGTCTCATAATCGCCTTAATGGATTTAAAAATGTTGGTACAGTCCAATTTTTAGCATATGGCTTAATAGCCTATAGTCTCCAGGCTGAGTTCTGTTCTGCAGGCTCTTTTTTGAATACAGAGTTGAGGTGTTATGCAGATCACAGTCAGGGCTACTGGAGTGCTCCCGTGCTTCATTGTGGTATGTTCTAGTTTAATTGTATGGGTCTTGAGTGACTTGTTTCCAGCAAATTGCTCTGAATAGTCTTCACTCAACCTCGTATTTATTCAACCCTACCTGTTTCGGTGTTTGAACCAGACTTCAGGAATTAATGAAAACCTTGTGGTGATGCAAAGTACGTATTGTTTAGCCATGGCTTCCTGCTTCCAAAATAGTTCACTAAAAAAAAAACACCCAAACAAACCAAAACACATGTATCATTTCGGAAGCTAACACAAGACCTGTGTCTGCAGGAGAGAAGTTTTCCAGCACTGCTAGCTTCTGATTTCTGTAATGAGCAGGAATATCTAGACTTTGATAAGAGGTGTTTATTTTGATACTAATTTAGAACAGGTTTTCCAACCGGTGAGGCACAGTACAGGGCCAAACACAACAGACTCTGCCAGGACCTCTACTTTCTCCGTGTAGGACCAACTAACATTTTTGTTCTGGAATTGTGTTTTGTCCTACCTGTGCTAGAGAGTCCAGCCTAGAGGTGCCATTGTGGCCATGGGCAGAATTGGTGAGGTCCAGGTGGAGGAGCTACCTGTTTCAGCCTGCTGGGAGTGAGTAGATTGGATCAGAGTGAACTTGAAGTAAATCCTGTCCTCCTCACTCCAAGGCATGTTGTGCAATGTGAACCAGACCACCCAAAAGACACAGAGCAGATGCCTTTTTTGGTAAAAACTAGGTTGGAAGATGTGCCTTAGCCCTGTTGTGTTGTTAGAGCGAACTGGAGCTAGTCTGAAGCAAGAGTGGAATGCTTATAGCAGGGAGATTGAGCCTTTGGTGCCTGCTGCTTCCTCCTACAAGTGCCCTGGTGCAGGTTGTGGGATTTGGTAGAGTCGAGAGCTCCAGTGGAGGGGGAGGAATGGGAGTGCGAAACGTTCACAACTCTCTTCAAAGTGAGGTTTGGCACCAAAAAATCTGAGAATTGCTGATGGTCTGTAACATTGCAGGATTTGTTCTGTGCTGTAGTTTTGTAGTAAATGCCTGTAGAGTACATTGAAGGAAAAAAAAAATCAAGTGTTTGTTTTTGCTATAGTGAAGACTGGAACATAAGAATATATCTGTACTGCTTTACTGTTTTGAGAAAACACAAAATGTGCTGCCTAATGTCAGATTTTTAGCAGAATAGGTGTTTATTTGTCACTAAGAGTTTACTCTTTGGGTTTTCTTTGTGTTTTTTTTTTTTTTTTTGAATGAACTATTGAAAGGCCTTTTCAATACCACTGTCCTGAAGAACAGCATGATTTAACTTGTCTCTCTCAAATCCTGAGTAAAATTTGAGTGGCTTTTGTTTCCTGGATGTCTAAACCTGCTTTCTCCAGGCATTCTGAGAGAGTCCATGTGAAGTGTTGTTGCAGCCTGCAGTAGGGATCAATATTTGTATTTGGGATGGTTTTGCTGTGGTGTGGTGATCACCCTATGAACTGTCCTATAGTTTCATTACCTCAGCTTTGATAAACCAAAGAAGCAGGTAATTAACTTTGGGAAACAGATTTGTCCCAATGACTTTATCTTCTCATTGTGTTCATTGTAGAGCTGATAAGGCTCTTCTAAAAGGCTAATTGTTCAGCTTTGTGTCTTGGGCTGTAGTTTCATAACTGCTTCAAGGTAGCAGGGCTCTGACAGAGCATGTCTTATATTTCTTCCCCTCCCTTGTGCCAAGTAGAGCACCTGAGCAGTGTGGGGGACTGGAACAAACTCATTTGAGCTAAAACGGATTTTTTTTTCCTTTTTTTTTTTTTCATGTTTTAGTGTATGTTAGTTTCTGGGAATGACTCACTTTGTGGATGTCTGGGATGGTGCAGGACATGGCTTAGAGCTGGGAAGGGAGAAGACTGATTATTTCAGTTGTGTTGATAGCTTCAGGTTATGGTGAAACTGCCATGTTGTCTGTCCTTGACTTGTATCTTTAAAATGTGTGTGTTTTATTATTAAAAAAGCCACAACAGTTCATACTTTTTTGTTGATTTTTTGGGTACTGTTTTGGGTAAATATTGGTATAACTTCAGCATAATTGCTGCGAGGAGAACTATTGCAGCTACTGTTCCTGGCTTGGAATAAAAAATGCGGTTGCTGAAATTATTCCGGTGCAGATTCACTTCTTAACTAAAAGGTGTTATCTGAAATGGAAATTTTTAAGTTGTTTTTCAAAAAGTTAATTGCGAGAGCTGAAGAGAATATGTTTTTCCTCAGCAATTAGGGATGGCTAACTGCCCGTCAAAGTATCTTCGCGTTGTTGGACTTGCTTTGAACCAGATTCACTGTAAGCTTGTGTGGCCCAACTTCAGCATCTAGAAAGGAAATGGAGAGCAAGAGGTGATTCAATTCAGTTGGATAATGCGTCAGTTGTTGCACAATGCAGATGTGTTTGCTGAACTTTGTGTACTTTTTGACTTATACCTGTGTTGCTGAATTGAGACGTGTAATTATAAAGCTGTGCTGAAGCTGGTGGTCATAGAGTGCAGTGTGCTTTGTAGTTAAGTGCATGTATCTGTGAAAGCTTGTCATTTCATTCCATTTTTTAGTTGATTTAGGTCTACATTAAATAAATCATCCTGTTTAGGGCACTGGTTATTTATAATGTGTTGCAAAGCTGCTGGAAAGAATAAAAGTCTCTCTCCTGATTTTTTTACAGTAACTTGAACAAAACACGATATTGAAAACAGTTCAAAATCCCCAAAGAATAATAGCTGTGAATGCAGGGATAACGTTAATGAAAGTTTTCTCTCGGTTTCTCCTATTAGAGAAAAGAGGCTGTAGGAGCTATTCTGCTTGGAACATAGATCTTCCTTCTTGAAATGTAAGAAGAGAAAAACCTGTATGAATGGAGGGGAAAAAAAAAAAAGATGAGCTGTTGCATTTTCATATCTAGGAAAAAATACTGATTTGAAACAAAAATTGTTCAGTTCACTTTCATTGTGATAGAAATCCATACAAAGTGTGGGGTTTTTTTTTTGTCGGTCCTATGTCCCATTCACCCCCAGTTATACGTTGGCCTGTTGCTCACGGGCCTTTTTCCCCCGTACTCAAGTGTTCCTGAGGTGTAGCAGAAGTTTTCTTGAAGGGTACTGGGATAATACAAAGAAAAACCTAAAAAAAAATCTCACTAAAGGAGGCTATTCCTTGCTAATCTTTGATGATGCCATCCCTCTAGGAATTGGCTTTGGCTGTTTGACAACCTCCGTTCTAGTCTGGCCTTTTTGCATTGAGGCTGGATAAAGTATAGAAATACTTAAAAATATAGCTTAATAAGTGGCTGTTAAAAGGGAGAATAGAATATAATGGTGATACTTAATTCTATTATCAATTATTTTACTACATTGCTATTTTGAAGCAGTAGGGTTTTTTGCCTGCTACTGTAGATAGGTGGTAAGTGGCATCCGTGTTCAAAACCTTGAAGGGAAGTCTCAAGAAAGTCCTTCTGTAAGGTTTTCTGTGTTAGGAACCATACTGCTCTGTGTATCTGCCGACTACAGGGGATATCCCTCTATGTAGTAGTGTAAACAGGAAGGTTTCTCTGTAATTTTTTGGTGCATTTTTCATCTGTAGATCTCGAGGCTGTCTTCAGAGATCTGTATTAAGCCCCTGCTTTAAGATGGGAGTAGAGGAGCTGAGGCTATAAAGTTTATTTGGCTCTTCGAGGACAAACAGTGAGTCTGCAACTCGGGTGTGACTCAAGCTGATGTAGAGAATGCAGGCAGCATTTCTTCTGTTTTATTTGTAATGGAGTGATGAGCACTTGTACCTTACAGCAGCTGTGGCAGAGGAAGGGCAGATATCTCCCTACTACCTCATGCTGCTGCTCCCACTCGGGGGTAAAATCCCTCTGGGCTGCTTCTAATCCTCTGGTGAGATAAGATGGGGGGTGGGTTAACTTTGACCCCTGTCCTTGCTCACAGCTCGTTGAGATCTCGTTAACCTCACCTCTGCAGTATTTCACAGCATTTTGCTATTTGGTAGTACAGGGTAAACGTACAGGCTGCTGGTAAAGGATGGGATAAAAGGACAGGGTAAAAAGACAGGATGCCACACTCACTGCTAATGCAATGGGTGAGCATGGCTGGGAAAGCTTGATACCTGTGAATATAAGTATTTTCTGGCTGTGTGTGCATGTGCTTATCCTTTCCTGTTAATATAACCTTTGAGCATTTGTGTCAGGAAGTGGGAGGAGAGTCAGTGAAATGCAGTTATGCATTTAAGAACTGTTATTACATATAAATTGATTTTTTTTTTTTAAGGTATTGAGGGATTGAGTGTACTATGGTTAACTCAAACCATTTCAAGTTCAGAAAAATGCAGCTTATTAGGTGACTGTTAAAAGGGAGAACAGAATATAATGGTGATACTTAATACTGGTTTGTTAATTTTTTACTATATTGCTATTTTGAAACAGTAGGGTTTTTTTTTTTTCAGAAACATTTGAAGAAAGGGCAAACATTGTGAGATGTCATTAGTGATGCCTAGCAATTATCTCTAAAAATACTTTCCAAAACAAAGCATTTGGACAGGGTTATCCAAACTGCTCTGTTATTTGGAAAAAAGGCATGTCTTCTCATGGAATTTTTTTTGAAGTATTGTAATCTTATTATAAGCATTGTAGCCTCCTAGCAGTAAAATAAAATTAATAACCCTCTATTAGAGGTTACTTGAGTAGCTTCAAGACTGTCCAGAGCACTTAATTCTGCAAACCTTTTTGTTGCAAGATAAAGATCAGGCTATTACAAGAACTTTATCTCTCATTACATGTACATGAAAATAAAGCTGTTTCTATTTCTTTAAAATTCAAGCTTTGTTATGGAAGCTTATGAAAACAGTTTTGTAAAAGTTTCATTATATACCTTGTTGCTAATACTTGCTGCAAGGGTGTCTTGGACTACTTATGTAGAGGACACTGAACTACTACCAGGATGTACAGGCTACGTATTAGAGAATTCAAGTTAGTGCTATTTAACCTGATATATTTAAGGGTAAAGTGTGATGGTTTAACTGGGGTTTCATGAGCAGCGAAACATGTAGGAGGAGGAATTTGAGAGAGGGGCAAGGTAAATGATGAGGAAAGGGATCAACAGCAATTCTAAAGTGAGGATGTTGGGGTGGGGTTTTTTGGGGTAGGCTTTTATTTATTTCCTCCAAATTCATGCCTATGAAAAAGGATGCAGATCTGCAGCAATTTGAACAAGTCTTAGCCGGGGGTGGCTGCTATGTCCTTTCATCCTATGGTGCTGCCTTCTCCCACTGAGGGATTTGTAGTCCTTCCTCCCTCCTGTTGTTAGCCAGGACCTGACACACCTGCGCCTCCACGGTGAGGGAGGTCATGCTGGATGGACCATATAAAGAGTAGGGAGAAACCCAAAATAGGTGCTTCATTTCTTTTCTGGGAAAAAGATTTGTGTTTCCGCCAGTTTTTAAGTAAGTGTACAATTTAGGAGATTGAAGGGCGTTTTCAGATTTTCACTTTATCTTTCCCTTGTAAAAGGGAAAGATTAAAAGCATTCTAATTATATATCTGTTGGAGATAACGCATTTTAGGTTCAATAGATGCCATTATCTTGGTTAGCTGGTTGAACTATTTGAAACTGGGATATTTGCTAGCATTGTGACTTCTACAAAGGCTTACCAATAAAGTTTCAAATACTGATTTTTAATTTTTTTTTAATTATTTTTTAAGAACTGGGTCAGAGCACATGTCATCTTATTACAAAAGTGCATGCCTTAAGGAGGGAATAACAGGACAAGCATAAATGATGCTTCCTTTGCATATTCTCCCAGTTTCCAATGGTTTTTAGTTGAAGGAGGCTCTTTCACCATAGCATCTATACCATCCTGTGGCAAGGAGTTCACCAGCTCTGCTGTGAACTGCAAGTAATTGCCTTTGTTTTGCATCTGCTTCTGATTTTATTTGACAGTCTTTATGTGCTGTACTGGAAGAGGCAGTAAACATTCAATCCTGCCTGTCCTGGCTGTCACTTAGGTTTTTTACATCCTTCTGTTACCTCTCCTTGTGCTTTTTTTCTCTCCCAGCCGAGAGATTTGTAGCTTATATTTTGGACGTAAATCTTCTCATACGTTTGATGGCCCTTGTTCACCTTAATTGAATGTTTTCTACTTGTCCCTCTTTGAGAGGTGCAATAGGACTGTGCATCATACTCAAGGTTTGTACATACCTTAAGCTTATGTGGTGGAATAATGTTCTCTCCCTTTCCTTACAGGAGTGCTCTAAACACTTGCTTTGCTTTTTTATAATTAAACATTCAGCTCACGTTTTCATAGAACAGTTTCTCACAACACCAAGATCACATTCCTGGGAGGTAATGGTCAGCCCCACGCTTATCCTTACATATACAAAATTAGGATACTTCCTATTGCTCTATCCATTTTCATTCCCCAAATGGCATGTGCCATTCTGTAGTACGCTTGCTTGATCTTTACAGTTCTTCAGGATGCCCATGCCTATGTTACGCAGAATAAGTTAATATCGCTTTTTTAAGTTAATAAAGACGCTTTATTTTACTGCTCACCCCTTTACCCAGGTTACTTGTTAATGAAATGTGAGCATCGTAGTTCTGGCACAGATTCCTGCAGAACTCCTAGCCATTTCCTTCTGCTGTGAGAACTGGTCATTCACTTTGTCTTCTAGTCACATATTTATTTTTGCAATAGTTAGATGGTTGTCCTGAAAGACTTTTAAGAGTCACCTTTCAAAAGCCCTTTGGAAACCACAGACTGCGTCAATGGGATCTTCTCTTCCATATGTTTACTTCCTTTAGAGGAATCGCATTTGTAAACCTCACTTTTTCTTTACAAAAGCCCCACTGATGATAAATGGATGTATGGTACTGATCCCTGTGTCCACTACTTCTGTTCTTTATTATAGTTTCTCCAAGATGTGCATCAGAACATGACTGAATACAGGCATTTTTAGTGGTTGGTGATATGCGAAGTGACTTCCATCTACATTTACTTTGGATTGAATGTGTTCTGGTTTCCTCCCCACACCAAATTGATAAAATAAAGCTAGTAATCAAGGATGTGTGAGTCTCAGAGCCCAGCATTGTTGTGAATTTCATCTAAAATTGTTAGCTTTGACTCACGTGGGTGTCGTTCCATATTAAAAGGGTCGGTTTTCTGGTTCCTCTCAGACTCTATTATAAGGTTTTGCGGATGCACCTGGAGATCCAGCCCTACTGAAAATTTGATAATTTAGGTGATGTAGTTTAAAAGATAGCGTGGCTAGTCTCACCAGCAGTTTTGTCAGCACAAATAAGCCCAGCATACCAATAGGAAGGAGAAGGTTTGGAAATGGCTTGATTAGGAGTAATGTAATGTGCCCTGAGACCAGCAAGGCTGCCTGTAAACAGCAAGTCCAAGCAGACTCTGAAACAAAGTTAACTTTCAAGATGTTGAATCATCTTCTGTTACTATTAAAGTTAGTAACAAACAATATCTTTTGGTCTGCAGATATGTGTGGAACAATGTGGTAATGAAAAGGTTACTTTTTGTCTCTTTTATGCTTAATCTAGTTGCTGCAAAACATTCTCTGGAAAAGAAGCAGCTTTGCTGTTAAGGTCTTTCACAGGACTTTCTGTAGTTTATGAACTGCTTGGAATTTTAACAGGTAACAACAACATGATACTTGAAAAAGTGGTATTTTTTAATTATTTCTATGAATATTTACTAGACAGAAAAACAAGTGTTTGGAAACAACTAGGATCAGATTATTCAGCTATAAACATTTTAGTGAAGAGGCAAACTTCTAACTTGGACATGACGTCTTTATAGAGAAACTTGGGGTAATGAGGACAATTCTTACAATAACAGACATGAAAATTAGAAAGCGTCTATTCAGATAATTTCACCAATACAGTCAGTTCAAAGTCCTGGAACATGCTTTCCAGTTTAAAAACAAAAAAAAAAAAAAAAAAAAAAAATTCCATGTAGCCACTGAACAAAATACTGCTGCTTTCAATAGAATAAATTTGTTCATTATCAAGAGCTTTTGTTTGTTTGTTTTACTCAAAATGGATGGATTTGGAATTTTGAAATGAAAAAAAAGTTATCATAATTTTTCTTTTTTCTTCATTGATGAAGATAGATCATCACAGGTTCACAGATTCACAGGAGAAGTGAGGTTGGAAGGGACCTCAGGAAGTCCCTATCCCAACTTCTTGCTTAAAGCAGGGACAGCTCAGAGGAAAAAAAAAAAAAAAAAAAAAAGAAAAAATGTAATCTTAACTGAAACACTAGTGGCCATTTGAAAGCTTTGGGATTTAAGCAACAGCATTTTAGAATGCTTTTATATCAATTTAATTTGCTTCGTGACTCATAATTTGAGGTTTCACAATAGAAGTCAATCCTATTACAATCAGGTTTGAAATTTAGTACTTCAGTGGAGTTGCTGAATTTGTGAGTTGCTGCAAGTTTGCATCCTGCTTCTTAATTGCTGGGGAGGATGGGTTACTGCTTTAAAACATCGTTATCAATGTTTGTCAGTGGCTTCTTTTGAAAGTAAGTGTAGGGTTTTTTCCTAATTCTGTGGTTTTTAAACTATTCCTGGGTACCATGCTATATCCATGTGGAGTCTATTTCACAATAATTATCAAGGAAGTTGTCAATAGACTTAAGCAAAAATGGCCTAGTAATGCAGCAGGAAAGCATTTTCATACTTGTATTCGTCACCTATTATCTGAGAAATGGTTCTGTGATTAAAAAAGTAAATTTATTCGGAGAGCCGCATTTCAAGACCAAGATAAATAAATTGTCCATACCATTGTTTAATTTCTGTGATTGTTGAAGTAGGAAAAAGTCCAAGGCTTCAGCTAGTCGCATGTATATGTGTGTACTTTGCGTATATATGCACCTTATACATAGCTGTTGAAAGGAAAACTGTAGAATTCTGAACAAAACCCAGCAAAATCAGAAACTCTAAAGAGCAGTGTTTCAGCTGAGCCTGTTACCCTCTGCTTGAACAGAACAGGTTTAATGCTTAGAGCTGTGGTACCCTTGGGTCGTAACCTTCCCAAGACTTTGCATGCTGTGTGTGTTACCCGCATCTCTTGGTGCATTCCACAGGCACAAGTTTCACAGACAAGGGTATAGACAATGCTGCAAATAAATTTTCTGAAAAGCCTTGAAAGTGATCTTGGCATTTTCTAGGCTGCAGAACTCTGTCACTCTGTGTTTCTTGCTGAAAGAAGTCCTTTTCTTTCGAAACCAGGCAGTGTTCTCCTTTGGGTGAATTGTCTGCATCTGGTGGGCAGAATGTTTCATGTGCATCTCCTCGTATTTCTTTTTCTGACCGAGTCCACTGGAGCTGTATTTTAGACTTGCTGCCTTTGCTTTTCTGAGTAGCCTGAAGGCAGAAAGGACGCAGGAGGCTAGGACATGCTTCTGTTCTTTCCTACTGTTTGAGGCCAAATGATAGAAAACTGGTGACTTCCGTTTGTTCTAGATATTAAGGTTTTTGATAGTTTTTTGTTGTCCTAAAAATTGACTGTATGATCTTTTTAAACTTTTATATGCTTTAGATATGAGTACTGATACTAATAGTCTTATTTTGTGGTGTGTTTTCCTAAAACTGACCTGTGTTTGTGGCAGCTGAAACAAGATTCTGATGATTAAAACTTTGCTCTTCTATATAATTTCAGGTGTACCTCTTTCCTTTCCCCCTCTTCCAGAATTGCCCATCTCCAATAACTCTGTATTCTTGTCTTTTTTTTCCAGGAGGATGTAAAAAATGAAAAAGAATCTCCTTTAGGTCGTCTTTTGGAGTACTTGTTGCAGCCTCTAGAACCTGAAACAAAAAGGCTAGGTCTAGGTAGGGATCATGGGTCCTCCTGTTTCTTCAGGAAGAGGTATATTAAGACTTCTCAAGCACTTTCAGTAGTAGAACAATGGAGACCACTTCTGCTTCACTGTCAGAAAGGAGTAGGTCGGAAGTAATTTCTTAAGTACCAGCTAGATTAGGTTGTTCTATACAGGCTACTAAAAATGAAATGAAACTCAGGCAGTGCTGCTCTGGTGGTGTTCACCCCAAAATGGCTTGTATCCCAGATCTTTCTTTTGATGTCTTGGCGTAGCCCAGTTGTCTGGAGCCCATGTCATTGCCCACAGAACTGGTTCGTTCTTTCTGTGGTACTGTTTCTAACATGTTTTGTGAAGTCGTGCCAGCACGCGTGTCACAGATTCTTCTGGCAACAGAAGTGCTCGTGTCCCCGAGCTGCCTGGCAGTGCCCACGTTGCCAGCATCCTTTGTGTTCCTCATGTACTGGCAGAACTAGCCATCAGTAGTACTGCCGAGGTGGTGGTGATCGGAATGTGGTAAAACAGTATGCAGTTGCTGCATTTTGTAAAGGCCTTGGCTTTTGAAGACAACATTTGTATGAGAAGCCAAAGACTTTGTATTCGTGGGAGGAGGGGGCAGGGGAGAAGTGCAGAAAAGTGGTGTGTGTGCTGGTGAGGAAGGTATGGGAATGGGTGAGCATCAAACCCAAACTCAGGTCAGGCATGGCTGAGTTGTAGGGCCATAGGTTGTACGTAATCTATGGAAACAGCTAATCCAACCTGTCATCAGTTTCCTTCTGTGTTTGTGTGCCCTGTGTTCCTCGCCCATGGTGCGTTGGGTGAATTAACAGATTTTGAGACAGACATGAGAAGTTTTTTGCCCTGTGAGGGTAATCAAACTTCAGAATGGGTTGCTGTGGGGTCTCTGTCCTTGAAGATATACAAAGGCCTACACCCACAGAACAACCTGCTTTGTTGACCCTGCTCAGAGGATCACCTAATCATTGGATGAGGTGATCTCTAATTGATCTCTTCCTCAAATGTTCAGCTGTTCTGTGATAACCAGGAACAGTGTGGTCTGGGTTACCTGCCCAAAAAAACCAGACACTTATGATTTATTCATCCTAAAATTCCACTCTCTAAAGGCCTGGGTATTCAAGAAGCACATGTAAGTTCTGACAAAGAGGAGTCAATTGTTTACTTAAGCAGTCTCTGCTGATACCTGTATTGTCACCTGCAATACAAAAGAGGAAAACCTTTAGTCATCAAATAAAAGAAATAAAGATCAAAGATGGTCTATAATATTTTTTTAACTCTTGATTAACAAACTGAAAGCAATTATTGAAAAAGGTGTCACATACATTAACCAGAGAACGACTAAAGATCACTGACTGATCTGTAAGTGTGAGATATAGCCAACTTCATGTTGAATCCAAAGAGGTATGTAGCCGAACGGACAGCTGCCTTTAAGGAAGCAAGAGTCTGAAATACTTGTTAATTATTTTCATGGAAAAGTAGTAAGCAGATCAGGGTACAATCTTCCCCCCTCGCCCCCTCCCTTTAGTTATTAATAGCCTAGCTGTGCTAGGGTCTTGATTTTATTTTCATTTGTATAAAAGCTTTAGAAAACGTTGGATTAAAATACTTACTGGTGTTGCTGGAGGACCTGACTAGGTCTTTCTGAGTAAGTGGAAGAGATGGCACTCAGGTTTCCTTTTGTGCCAGTAATTGTTTTATTTCTTGAGAACTTAAAGAGTGTATGAAGATGTAGCTTTGGCCGAATATTCAAATAAATTTAAGATATTGTAATAGGCACTTATGAGAACCCTCTCAAGGGTAGGAGACTTGTATTGATGAAAAATTGCTTGTGAATCTGAGGAACTTTAGTTGCATCCAGAACAATTTGGAGGGAAATGCAGGAAGCATAGGATGCTTCCCCAGGTTATTTACAGAAATGAGCTGGCAGTCTATGTCCTCATCTGAGAGGGGTGCTTTAATGGTACCTTGATGCATGGATTATTGTTAGTGAGATTAATTCAAAACCCCATGGATGCATTATGCCTTTGCTTTTCAAGGCTGTGTAATAGCTATTTTAAAAACTGTAGGGGAGATTCAAGATCATTAAGGGGTTTACCCATCAAATGGGAAGTCTTTTTTACTAGAGGAAAAGCATTCTCCTCATCCTTCCTCATCCCCCAACTCCCTGTAATCCTGTATCAAAGGGTGGTGTCTGAACTGCTCTTCTGCTTTAATGGGGAGCCATGATCTGGAGCGAGAAGAAACAGAGAACCCTTATCTGCTTTTTTTGACTTTGAACCACTTTCCCTGACAGAGCAAGGATTCCAGAGATAAAATCCAAAGAAGGTACAATTCCTATTTCACTGCAAAGCTTTACCCTGAGCAGCATGTAAAGTATTTACTCTTGCATGCTCGGGGTCTGCAGGATATTGCAGGCTGTGGTGGGTTGACCCAAGCTGCTCTGTCTCTGCCCTCCTCAGCTGTACAGGGGAGAGGAAATATAATGAAAGGCTCATGAACCAAGGTAAGGACAGAGAGATCGCTCAGCAGTTACTGACATGGGCAAAACCCAGACTTGATTTGGGGAAAATTAATGTAACTTATTGCCAGTCAAATCATAATGGGGTAATGATAAGTAAAACCAAATCTTAAAACACTTTTTCCCCCACCCCTCCCTTCTTCCTGGGCTCAACCTCATTTCTGATTTTCTCTCTCTCTTCCCCTTGAGCCATCCAGGGCATCCGGGAATGGGCGTTGTGGTCAGTTTATCACATGTCTCTGCTGCTCCTTTCTCCTCAGGGGGAGGATTCCTCACACTCTTCCCCTCCTCCCATAGGGTCCCTCCCATGGGAGACAGTTCTCCATCAACTTTTCCATCAACTTCTCCATCGTGAGTCCTTCCCATGGGCTGTAGTTCTTGACGAACTGCTCCAATGTGTGTCCTTTCCGTGAAGTGCAGTCCTTTGGGAATAGACTGCTCCAGCATGGGTCCCCACGGGGTCACAAGTCCTGCTAGCAAACCTGCTCCAGCCTCCGCTCCTCTCTCCACAGGTCCTGCCAGGAGCCTGCTCCAGTATGGGCTTCCCACTGGGTCACGGCCTCCTTTGGGTACATTCTCTGGTGTGGGGTTCTCCACTGATTGCAGGTGGATTTCTGATTTTCTCTCTCTCTTCCCCTTGAGCCATCCAGGGCATCCGGGAATGGGCGTTGTGGTCAGTTTATCACATGTCTCTGCTGCTCCTTTCTCCTCAGGGGGAGGATTCCTCACACTCTTCCCCTCCTCCCATAGGGTCCCTCCCATGGGAGACAGTTCTCCATCAACTTTTCCATCAACTTCTCCATCGTGAGTCCTTCCCATGGGCTGTAGTTCTTGACGAACTGCTCCAATGTGTGTCCTTTCCGTGAAGTGCAGTCCTTTGGGAATAGACTGCTCCAGCATGGGTCCCCACGGGGTCACAAGTCCTGCTAGCAAACCTGCTCCAGCCTCCGCTCCTCTCTCCACAGGTCCTGCCAGGAGCCTGCTCCAGTATGGGCTTCCCACTGGGTCACGGCCTCCTTTGGGTACATTCTCTGGTGTGGGGTTCTCCACTGATTGCAGGTGGATATCTGCTCTACTGTGGACCTCCATGGTGTTTGCAGAGTTGTTTCTCTCAGATATTCTTACTCCTCTCTCTGGCTGCAATTGCTGTTGCACAAGGGTTTTTTTTCCCCTTAAATATGTTATCCCAGAGGTGCTACGCTTCCCACTGGGTCACGGCCTCCTTTGGGTACATTCTCTGGTGTGGGGTTCTCCACTGATTGCAGGTGGATATCTGCTCTACTGTGGACCTCCATGGTGTTTGCAGAGTTGTTTCTCTCAGATATTCTTACTCCTCTCTCTGGCTGCAATTGCTGTTGCACAAGGGTTTTTTTTCCCCTTAAATATGTTATCCCAGAGGTGCTACCACTGTTGCTGATGGGCTCAGCCTTGGTCAGCGGTGGTTCCACCTTGGAGCCAGCTGGCATTGGCTCTATTGGACATGGGGTGGCTTCTCACAGAAGCCATCCCTGTAGCTCCCACTCCTCACCCCAGCTATGAAAACCTTGCCATGCAAACCCATTCCCAGGGACAGCGTGCCGATTCTGTGGCACGGGAAATCCAAATCCACTCATGAAAGAGCAAGCTCCTTGGGAGAGGAAGGCAAATCAAAAAAGGACCTGATTTATCCATGACTTGGTCATTAGGAATACATTGCTGCTTTTGTTAAGCACAGTAATCATCCAGTATTCCAGCTCTTACTAGCCTTTTTTTTTTTTTTTTTTTTTGTCCCTGCAACCAATTTCTTCCTAACAAGGTAAGTTTTTTATTTGATACAATCATATATGTTATTTGTAAATAATCAGGAAGCTGGTTTTCCCTGCATACAGCAGGAATATAGTTTTCTTACTCAGGGTGGTGTTTTGCCGGTGGCTTTCTGCATAAGCTGGGAGGGATGCTGTCTGTACTTCTTCTTTCTCCCAGGTAGCTGCTTGTTCTTTAATTCCACAAGTTAATACATGTTAATGATCATATGTGACAGAGGAAGTGCCTCAGGATAGCTCTGAATAATTTCTATAGTCTGGACTTTAGTCTCAACTTGGGGAGGATTTGATTATCTCAGTGTTCTGGACAGATAACTGTAAACAATTATTCATATTTTTAGTGCCCTATTTTCTTTGGGGTTTTTAATCAAATGAGACTATTGTTATCCCAAGAGTGGAAAGAAATCAATGAGGTGCTGTTGCTTTGGTATGGTTTAATCAACTGTATTTAGATTTGATCCACAGTTGTTCAGGTGTGGTTTTTTTAACAAAAAAAGGTGATGGCTGTGTAGCATCATGTCTTAATTCAGTATTTGTCTGAAGAGGTGCCCCTGTGCAGCATAGCTTGTCCAGGACATCATTGCCAGGGACTCCTTAACTGGCTTAGGTGTGTGGTGTTTACCTATCCAAGGGCTTAATTTTAGGTTGTTTTTTTTCTTTTTCTTTTTTTTTTCCTTGGTGCTGTTGTCAGACTTGTTCACAAAATGTGACTCCCGCAGCTGTTATTGGAAGGCTGTTCCAAAACCTCAATTCTCTGGTTATTATAAAATACTTTTAGTTTCTAGCCTCATTTTCCCCGTGGTCAGTTTTTGTTTCACCTTATGCCAATTCTTTAGTTTACCTCACACAACTATTTTTCTCTTCTCCACAGTGACTTCCCCATAGGGCCTTTTGGAGGCTTTTTGGTGGCTTTTTGGCATGGTAAAGTAAAGGGTATTGGCTGTTCTCACCGGGAGGAAGGAGGGGGTTATCTGGTACTTTGGGCCTGGACAGTAGGCAGGTTTGAGGACTGGAGCATGGTGTCGCAGGGTGTCACAGATTTTTTTTTTTTTAAAGACAAGGCATAGCATCTTGTTAAAAACATCCTAGCAAAACCACTAAAAGGAGTCATATCCTGTTAGGCTTAGTTTTATAGGATTAACTAAACAAAGTTCTCGTGGTCATCTTCTGTTTCTCCAAGAGCACCAGTAATCTGTTTTCACGTTACTTTTAGGTATTTCTGGAAGCTGTGCAGTCAGTTGAGAGTGTTACCAGAGAGCAGTGCCCCTGGGCTGTGCTGGAGGAATGGCTGTGGGGCTGCAGTGCAGGTTGGATCATGCAGCTGGTGTGGGTCAGTGGGGCTGACCTGAACAGTTGGCTTCATCTTGCTTCAGCACCGCACAGCTGAATTTATTGACAGTGTTTGAAACGAGTGATGTATGTTTAACACAAGCAGACGTGTCTTCTGTGAGGCTTGTGATTGTAGAATACCACGTTGGAAGGGACCTCAGGGATCATCTGGTCCAACCTTTCTTGGCCAAAGCACAAAAGCACGGTCTAGGCGGGATGGCCCAGCACCCTGCCCAGCTGAGATGCCTGATTTGTTCAAGTATCATCGGTGACTTTTTTCATAAAAGCATCATGCTGTGGCTCATGGTTGTCTAGTGACTGTTTAAAACTCCCAGAACATTTCCTCCCCGTTTCTGTAGCAGAGTTCTTTAGTCCTCATTGCCTAATGGTCTGGTCTTTAATGCCATCAGTTTTGTTTGTTTGTTTGTTTTTAAATGCCAGTTCTATGTGTTGGTCATGTCTCTTAGTTTTGCATTTTAATATGTTTAATTTTAAGTAACAGTTAGCTCACTTCGTAGTTGTGGTGGATCCAGATCTGAACCATAGTGATCTCCCACAATTTTTGTTTTAAAAGAAAAGAGAAAATGCAAAGAGAAAAATGCCAAATTAATTTGCATTCTACCTGTAGGGAGTCAGTGTTGTGTTTTAACCCTGTTTTCATTGTCTCCTCATTTTTTCCTTCACAGAACTTTCTAAAGCCTTACACAAGTGAAACTAAGTGGGCAGTTGCTTAACCAAATATTAGTCATATCCTTTTTGTTTAGAAAGTTTCATGTTTAGTACCTGTTTCGAGTATGCGAACAATCTTTGCGGATCAGGAGAACCGCAAAATAATTGTGTGGTTTATCTGTTGGTTTGGAAGCTTATTTTGAAGTTCTGCAAGAGTTGGATCAGATGCAAGGGATTGAATTATCCTCCCTTATTTCCATGGGACTGCTAAACTAATCTGCTCAAGGAATCCCATCTAGCTGTTTAATGTCATGTTGAGTTTGAGGGAAGATATACTTTATAGAATTAAGTAGTTCAGAATAAGCTGATAGACTTGTTCTGTTTCTGGTGCTTGGTCTGTGCAAGCTTTAATATTTGTCTGCTTTACTAGTTTGTAGGTGGCCAGGTGTCCTCTGTGTTCCCACTCTTTCTGCCAAATCAGCCAGAGTTTGAAATGCCATCCTGTGCTCACATCTGATCCACGTTAAAGCTGAGCTTGTGGTTGATCTAGTGCACAATGTTGGCATTTATGGTCATGTTTCTCTGGCTTCAGATAGATTGGTGACTGCAAATTGAAATTCTAGATGTTTCATCTCAATTGCATGCTTGGTACAGAAATTCAAGTAGATCACTGAGCACCCATCACCTTTAGAATAACTAAACAGGTTGCCACTGTCTCCCACAACCACCTTTCAGAAGTTTGCCAAAGAAAAATGTTTCCATGTATCATAACTGCTATTTTAGTGAAGATGAGGGCATCACCTTGTTCAAAGTGCAAAGGTGAGATTTAAGACTTTTTAGGATGTGACTGACATGTGCCTTGGATCCAAGTTGTTAATATAATTCCTGCTTTTAAATAATTCACAAACTTAGTTTAAATTGGCAAATTTTGTTCACGAGCAATATCTAAATGTATTGAGACAGTGGTAGCTTTTTTTTTCCCCTCTGAATTCTTTCTCCTTCAGTCTGAAAAGGGCCAAGTGATGTTATTCTTTTGCACATGAGGTAATTGCATTGTCCTCATTTCAGAAGTGTTGCAGGTCAGACTGCATAGTGTATGGATAGATGGGTTACTTAAAAGATAAACAGGATTGAAACCACTTTCTAAGATAGAATGTCAGTGCTTACAGGAATTCTGTACAAGCTATTTGCTTTCCACCATACTTTCTTAGGATAAAAGGCTTCTTTGACCAAGCCTAAGTTGGTCTTGATTAACTGTGAACTACAACTAAAACTTTCTTGATAGGGAGAGTTTCTGTGCCTTGTCATGGTGATGTAGACAGTATAAATGCAATTTCCTTCCAGCCCCATCCTGTCCCAAAAGTAGGAAATCTTGTTGGCTACTTTGTTGATAATGTATATACTCTTGCCAAGGACCCTTATTACTGCGCTACATAGCTTACAAATGACTATTATCTTACTCTTCCTTCCTTTTACCCTTCGACAGGAAAAACCTAAATAAAGGCAACTAATAAAAAGCAGATGTTGCAAAAAGGAAGAAAATACATCGTATTTTGAATTGTGGAAGTAACCGTTGCTACCTTCTAGTTGTATACAAACACCATTCGGCTTGTGGGTTAGGGGTGGTTTGGTTTTTTTGTTTGTTTTTCCTGCACACAGTAGCTGACATACTGAAATGGGAGACTTGTTGGAGTTGAGTACAGAATGGCAGAAGTAAAATTTACAGGTGCATGAAGGTTAGCCCAGCAATGGCCGGGTTCGCAAGTGACGGTTGCTACATGGCATGTGGAAAACAGATTAGGTTCCTTTTAGGTAGCAGAGAATGATCTGACCAACTTCTTATGTCTATGGATGTGTAGTGTCACTTCGATGGATTACAAAACATTCTTTCCTCCGCTATTATTGCTGGACTTTGTTAGTCCTCCAACTGACCTTGTACTACCTACTCCAGGATGAAGTGAGCATGTTTGTTCTGCTTTCTGTCAGATTGGTTATTCACAATCTTTCTTTTTATTTTTATAGAGCAAATTCGATTAAAGAATATAAGAAACGTATATGGAAGATGCTTGTGGTATCGTTTGCGGCTGTTAAAACCACAACAAAACATAATTCCTACAGTAAAGTAAGTATGTTTCATTTGCATGACATTCCATTAAAGCAATTCCTATGTTTTTACTTTTATAAAAATATATTTTTTTTGTAATCAAGGCAACTGGAATTAATTCCATAATAATGGCTTCTGTGTCACAGAAGAGACATTTGCAATCTCCTATATTTGAATTAATAGTTAATCATTTTCTAGTAGGGCTTGAAATCAAGATGAATGCTGTCTGTCTCCCACCCTCAAAATATTTTGCTGTCTGTTAAGCATCTGTTTCAGCTTTCTGATTTTTTTTTTTTTTTTTAATATTGACTTTGTCTAGTATCAGGTTAAAGTCATCCTTTAAAAATAAGAAATATTATTGGATGCCTACTGAGGACAGACAAAGAATGGAAAGAGTCTTTGTTGGTAACGGCTTGCCTTTGTTTAAAAAAAAAATAAATTAATTTGAAGTCAGAGCAGCTGTCTCATCTGTGTCAAAGGTGGTGTTATAACTGAAATACCTGCTTTAAAATGGCTTTAGTGCTTCTCACTATTTTAATATTGTTTCTGGAAGACTGATATCAAATGGCTTCTTATGTTATTTGTAGAATTATGCTAGAGCTAGTGGATTTGTACATTAAGAAAAAATTCTTTTTTCCAAACAGGAAAATAGTCCTCCTTGCTGGCTGGGCATTATTTTTGTTTCTTGCATACAAAGTTTCCAAAACAGACCGAGAGTATCAAGAGTACAATCCTTATGAAGTTTTACATTTGGATCCTGTAAGTAACAGCATCTTTCACTAGTCTGTACTACTGTAACTGTGCATTCTGTGTCTAGATGTCAAATTTATTCCTGGCTTTTTTTTTTTTTTTTAAATAAAATAAGTGAATCTATCTAGCGGTTTTGTTCTTTTTTTGTTGTATGAAAGTTGCTGCTGCATATTGTGAAAGCAGTCTGTACTAACTTATAACTTTCATATCTAACTCCTTCAAACTTCTAATGACTTTCTTAGTACAGTGAGGTGGGCTTTTTTATCTATTTTGAATCTTACTCAGATGTTGTTTTTCTTGCTTGGAAAACAAAAAGTCATTCTGCTTTGTATGCCCTGTGAAAATCCTTTCAGTAGCCATTTTTAGGGATGCTGCCAAATAAACTGTATAAACAAGAATGTGGATTCATTTGATATACAGCTGTTGTACAGCAATATTTCTCTTGTAAATGAAAGGTTTCGCTAAAGGGCGTTGAGGTGTACACTTTGATGTAGTAAAGGTTACTTTGAATCTCAGTTGCATCTGTGAATGCAAACAACAAATTCTAAATAGTGATACTAGCAAATTGCTTTATTAAACTGGAAAAGAACAGGTCCTGTGGACGGCCGTGAACATGACCAGAGGGCTGGAGCACCTCTGCTATGAAGACAGGCTGAGAGAGCTGGGGTTGTTCAGCCTGGAGAAGAGAAGGCTCCGGGGAGACCTTATAGCACCTTCCAGTATCTGAAGGGGGCTACAGCAGAGCTGGAGAGGGACTCTTTGTCAGAGAGTGTAGTGACAGGACAAGGGGTAATGGTTTTAAATTGGAAGAGGGGAGATTTAGATTAGATATGAGGAAGAAATTCTTTGTTGTGAGGGTGGTGAGACACTGGAAGAGGTTGCCCAGAGAAGCTGTGGATGCCCCATCCCTGGAAGTGTTCAAGACCAGGCTGGATGGGGCTTTGAGTAACCTGGTCTAGTGGGAGGTGTCCCTGCCCCTTGCAGGGGGGTTGGAACTTGATGATCTTTAGAGTTCCTTCCAATTTTAACCATTCTATGATTCTGTGGTTTATATAGAAAACAGGTGCAGCGCTTTATATCCATTTGAATCAGACCTTTAATATAAATAAAGTGTTACCTATCCTGAGGAGATGAATAGACTTTCCGTACATCTCTTAAACTCTTATTTAGTTTTGTTTAAAGTCTTCATCTTAACCACAATACCTCGAGCAAATTCTCTGCTTATGGTAATTATTTCCTGATACAAAGCTCCTCTTTTGAATAACAGTAGTCATCTTTTCAGTTCTGAACTCTGAGGTATTCTTTTCTCTCCAGTCTAAAGAAATACACTGTGGATACAGCTCAGCACAAGAATATGGAAGAGCTTTGAACATACCTGTTTTGATTAAACTTGATGTATGTTGTTAGGGTGGGAGAGCTTAATATGTGTATGAGCACTAACAAGTACATCTCTTGTCATTAGTGATGTGGCTTGTCAACATAAGGATAGGCATCAGCGGTACTGCTTTTCTATGCCAAGAAAGCCATTGTAGCAGATATGAGACTGCAGCCTGTTTCTAGCCAGACAGGTAGAACAAGACCTGCCTGTCATGTGCAAAGGCAAGTTATTTAAATTCAGCCTTTGCTCAGTTCCTCTGTGAATGACCCCTTGCTGGCTTGCCTTCTCGCACTGACGCACAGGAAGAAGATAAATTTTTACTACTGAATGCTATCTGTTGGAACCATGCAGTTTAAATGCTTATATATCTGGGTTAGCTTTGGTTAAACAAATCAGGCCAGGGATTAGGTCATCAGAGGATTTTCTTTTGTTGTCTTTGGCAAATTTCTACAAGTAACAACCCTGAGGGGAAAAAAATATGTATATAGTGAATTGTAATTTAATGTTTATCAATGAAAACTTGTACACACTCAAGATACATGCAACTTATCCAGGCTGGATAATATATTCCAAATACTGGAATGCTCCAAGAACTGATAAGAGGGATGGAGCGTATTGTCATAAGGACAAGCTGAATTAAAACCAGAGATGTTACAAGGAAGCTGAAGAGATGGGTGTGAAGATAGAACAGTTGGAGTAGGGCTCAACATAGAGTAGAAGATTCCAGAACATGTTTGTTTTATGTATTTCTGTGCTATCAGATGGTGTCTGCTGAATCCCCTTGAAAAACTTCTAGTGCAGACTACATAAACTTAACAGCTTTCTTCTGTTACCATTCAAGTGGAACCTTTAGAGTCCTTGCCAGCCCTGCTGATGTTGAAGTGATACAGATGTTGATACAGATGTTGAAGTGTTGTTAGATAATGGAACTGTTGTTTCAGTTAAAAACAAAAAAAACCAAACCCCAAATGTAAAGCAAAGTTGCAGATGCAAGCCCCTGAAAGTGTTGGTACACAATAATTCATTCACTTCTTGACATTCACACTGTGGCCAAGTTTATTTTTTTTTATTTTATGTTAGAATATCAGCTTATAACAAGAGGCTTTTTTCTCCAGAGGGGAACCACAACATGGACAAAGTTAGATAACATGCATGCACCTTATTTTACATATAATATCAGCACTTTATTTTGAACATAGAGTAGCTCTTCTTGGAGCACATCACTTAAATTTGCTAATTCATTAGGCACTTGGATATTATTATTGATTTACTGAATGAGTATCCTTACTGACAATTTATGGGTGGGATCCAAGATATAAAGATGAAGCTCAACACTGATTATAATTTTGGATTCTTCATGTAAGACAATGGGGGCCTTACTTTTTTGGTAAGGAGCTGATTTAGGGAGCTCTGTGTTGCAAGCAGAGCTGTGACTGACTCCAGCTGACCTGGGCTACCAAGCATTTCTGTAAGTCAGGCCTAACCTCTGTAGCCCAGCTTTTGACAATGAGGAGTAAGCAATTAGTGACAGATAGAAAGTTTGTCATCAGCTTATCAGGGATCACATGCACCCTCTGTGGCAGAGAGAAAAAATTGTGGTGTTTTTTTTAATTATTCATGTGAGCCATGAAAACCCATCTCTTCCCCAGCAACCTGATTTCCTTCCCCCCCCCCTTTCCAGTTTCTGCTACTCATCTGGCATTCTTCATCTAGTCCTGAAATGGCTGTTGTTACTTGAGGTCTAATTTATTATGGAGTAAATTCACTCTGTGCATTAAAGGAGGCAGGCATGCTGTTGAAAAATAGCATTAGAAAAATGATAGACACATTGCATAAAGAGATAAAGTAACAGCAAGTGAAGACTCAGGGTAGTTTAATTTCTGGTTTAAATTTATTGAAACAATACCATAATCTATAAATAACTTATTGTATGTTTATTATGCAGTTAAGGCCAGCATGCTAGGTCTCTCTACTACAATGTTGAAAAGTCCTATGGTAGTGGTTCTGTGGAACTTAAAGAGCTTAATCGAAAAACTATCTGCATTTACTATAAAGTTTTGTAGGTTTTCTTGAGTAGTGAAGTTCACAGTCCAATCTGAAATTTAATGTGCAAGGAGTTGTGTTGGTGGAATGTAACAATATGCTATAGTAGAATAAAAATTGGTCTCTTTCTTGGGTATAGGTAATGTATTCCCTTTGTTCAAGAAGTTTGAAATAATTTATGGGTACGATGATTCGAGTCAAAGGCATTCTTAAGCAGCAGGGCAATCCACTCTTCCTGATGACTGACAGATTTATTTCTGCCTACAAGCTGCAAGCGAACCATCATACTTGATCTATGAACTCTTTTCTATTTAAATAGAGGAACATTGCAAGTGAGAATTCCTCGTATCCATGAATATGTTTAGAAAAATATAGAATTTGTCAGATAAGATGGGCTTATGTTTTTTTTTTTTTTCCTGTGGATGGGTAAACAAGGTGATCCAGAAAGTAAAACAATACCCAACCATTTGAGTGTCTTTTTTCTTAGACTATAACTTCTAAATTGTTTTAAAAATATAATGGTCATTAAAATGTTATTAGAAAAATAATCATGTTTCCACGAAAGGCATATGTAGTTTCATGATCATATCATATTAGAACATAATTTTTTAGTTTGATGAATGGTTTAGAGAAATACTGCACAATGTGCTTTAGAATATAGATACAGAAGAATTTATTTGATTTAAGGTATTTATTCATAACTCAAAACTTTTCTTTTTAAGGGAGCAAGTGTATCAGAAATTAAGAAACAATACCGTGCACTGTCTCTGAAATACCATCCAGATAAAGGAGGAGATGAAGTTATGTTCATGAGGATTGCAAAGGCCTATGCAGCGTAAGTTTCTTTTTTTTGCCTACAGAAAATGGGAACTTGCTATTCTGGGGAAGCAAATCTCCAAGGTAATAGCAGGGATGACCTAAGCAGCCAGGGAAAACATGTTTGGGTATATAACAAAAGTCAAAACATGTCTAATTTCAGTGCATACTTGTTATATGCGATTTAGGAAGGATAACTCAAATTGTTTAACAACTGTCAGAATGCTGCAAGGTGTGAGGTCTTTGTATTAAAATCCCATGTCAGCTAGAAAAAGCGTTTCCAGTGCAATACATGTGAAATCTCAAAGATGACAAAGAACAAAATGGGTGTTGTGCTTTTTAACCAAATTATTAGAAAATAAATATACTGTTCATTTCACCTGGTGATAAAGCTAAAGTTAGAGACAGTAGTTTAATTCTGTTCCCATCTAGTGACAAAGATATTTCATTCTGGTTCTGACCCAGCTAGTTCTCAGCTCCAATCCCTTTTCATTTGCACTTGCCTTGCAGACCTGATTTTTCGCTCTGTTTCATGTTACCTGTGTAGTTCTTAAGAAGGTTCAAGGGTTCAGCTTTTTTCCTCCAGAGTATTTTTTGGTCTTACCTCTGCTTATAGCTTAGCATTTTTATTTTTTTTTTAATCTGAGACGTAATGTCTAATATTAGAATTTGGTATAAAGGCAATCCCTTTCTATTGAATTTTTCAATAATCAAGATGTGTATTTGGGTGTTGTAATTCTGTTCATACATGAAATGTTAATACAGCTTTATATTCTAAATGATCATCTGTCAGAGTCCAGCAGTCTCTGACCAGGTTCTTTAAGATATTCCACGTTTGGAACATGTAATGTTTAATATTGAATTTGCTTACCTGAAGGCAGCTGGTGTTACAGGTGATTTCTGGTTTGGTGGAATGATACATTTGTATTGTGGTTTGAGTATATTTTGTAAGTTAAATTTAGCAAAACATAGGAATTTCAGTACACAGTTCAATGTCAATACCAATGTGATTCCTGTTACTGGTCTCTCTAGTACACTCGTTGTCCTGGTGCTGGGTGTCCCCAGGCACTGGGAAGGCATGAGTGGGTTGAAGCCAGCTTGAGCCTCTTCTCTTCAAAATTCTTTTGCTAGTTGTCTAGTTTTTCTACTATATATTTGGCTGAGCCAAGTGTGCACTTCTCCCATCCTGGTCTTGCAGACTAGAGGAGACATTCATACTTATTTAACGCACTGGAGGGGAAGCGGTTTATGCCATCAGTTGATCTGCACAACTGTTGGTAGGTGTTTATTTAAAACAAAGGCCACCCTCTGGTCCCCTTTGTGTTGAGGCAGAGTCAGGTTCTTTGCAGCAGCCATGGTAAGTCACTGTGATGCCAAACTCAGACCAACATCCCACTTGCCCATCCACTGTGGGCCTTCTTCCACTGTAGGGGTTTACTGGGTCAGTCACATCATCAGGGAGCTTAGCAAGCTGGTGATTTCTGCTTTGAAGTCAGTTGTCTGTGGTTGATCTTACTGACTGAGAGTCCTTTTTGGGGTGAGGTGAGAAGGAGAACCAACACCGCACTCACTTGAGCAGTTTTGAAATCATACTTCCTGCTTAAACATCACTACAAATGTCTCTTCAGTGGGGTATTCTGGTATTGCTTTCTGAACTCCTGGAACATCTCACTCCTTTGCTTTGCAAGCTAGTGCTCAAATCCTTGGTGGTACCGTTTGATACTTCAAACGTTAGTGCAAGGGCTGTGGCAGAGGGATACCTTGAAGTAAATGACGGTGAAGTTCCTCAGCCATGCTGTCTTCAAAGAATATAAAAGCCACCCATTCATCAGGTCTGCTTGTTAACAAGTGTGAGACTTAGGAATGACGGGGAGGTGTCTGACTCACTGGGTTTCTGCTGCGAGACAAAGTCATCCATACAGTGAATGCTGCAGTGATGTGCTGTTTCCTAAAGCGGTATTCTTCCTTCTAGTAAACAGGGATTCTGTTTGAGGTGGTATATTACTGCCAAGAATCTGTCATTACTGAACAGGGATAGAAACTGTAAGATTCAGGAGGTGGTGTCTTAATTTATATTCTCTCATCTTAAATATGAAACTAGGGAGTTCCAGGAAAAAAACACCACAACCAAACGCATGCGTGCCATCAAAGGCTAAAAATCTAGAATAAGAGAATTAAAAAGCCCATATGGACAACTTTTGCTGTATCAACTCATCTTGCATATTCACCTTCCTTCCAAAGAAAGTTGATATTTTCAACATTTATTATATTTCAAAATTTGCTGTACTGTAACCTGGCCTTGAAAAGTGCTGTTTTCTGATGGCTACAGCGTCACTCTTGTGAAAGGGAGACGTGATTGTTCCATCTCCTTACGGGGCTGTACCTTGTGGGTCTCATTTCTTTTGCTGCCAGAATGCTAAAAGAATTTACCTGTATATCATGAGGGAATACAGCAGTATTGTTTCACGTGGGATTCCATACAAACAATAGCAGAAGCTGTTCAGTTTGCCAAACCATCTCTGAAGGAAAGTATTAATACCTCATTTTGAAATTTCTGTATATTAAGGATTTAGAGAACTTTCTTTACTTCTGTATTAACTTAATATCTCTTCTTGAATCTAGTTTAACTGATGAAGAATCACGAAAAAATTGGGAAGAATTTGGTAATCCAGATGGACCACAAGGTAACAATTATGAATGACACAAATAGTGTAGTTTCTGCACATTGAGCTGTGTTATTAATACCTGATCATTTGAGAAGCACTCAGATCTTAATGTACCTGGAATAACTTTTTCCTATTATTTGAAGCAATGCATCCTATTGATTCTTTGCCTGTGAAACTGGCTCTGGGGTGCTGGTGAGCAGGGAAAGGCAGAAAGAGTTCGCTTTCACATTTTTCAGACTTCTCATTCAAGAAAAAAGAAAAGGACACATTTTTAATTAGTCACATTCAGTAAGTATCTAGAGAGACTTGCCATTATTAAAAAGAAGGTATAAGTGAAAAATAGAATAATATTCATCAGGAACTTGTCAGTTTTGAACATTTCTTAGTATTTATGTTCAGATATTATAAATGTCTGTCGAAAAATTAACAACTAACCAAAATGCAATTAACACACTTCAAAGGGTTTTATGTGAAGGTATAGATATATTTAAATGTTTAAATAGTTAGTATTTAAATAATCTAAACAGTAGGTTCTTCTAAAAATCCATAACCATTAACAGATAAGGAAGTGTCTCCAGACTCTTCTCCAGAGCAGGGCATTTTCTGTAACTTAATGTGGTAAATTCACTGGGTGTTATTCTGTTGAACTCCTAAGCTTGAGGTGTGGTCGAGTTGGTCAGATACTTGAGTCTTGACAAACAGTAGTTTCCAGCTTAACTACATAGAGGTCACTTAGGCTTGTGCATAACAACTGGTTGTCTAAATTGATGGTTGTCACAACCTGTTGGAGACAATGTCAGAGTAGTATTTAAGTACATAGGGGATCCTAGTCTGTCCTCATTTAAGGCAATAATACTAATTTATACCTGCTAGTACTGAGGAAAGCATGTTTTTTGGTGGTTTTTTTTTTTTTTTAAGCAGGCTCTTGACATTTGCAAAGTGTGGTTTTTTTTGGTGTTTTTTTTTCCTTGGTTTCCTAGAACTTTTGGTGTTGGGATAGGTAGCATTTGCAAATTTCAGTTTACTACTGCTAAAGTGTTTGAAGACAAGTTATTTTATACTGTTCTGTATTCAGGTCTGTATATGGTAGATCTTACTGTTAGAAAAACCATGTCTTCCATTTGAAGACATGAACTCCTTTTTAATTGAAGTGTTCCTTTCTTACCAATCAGACAGAAATTTGAACTGGCAAAGGGTTTGTTTTTACAATTTACAGCTTAGAACACTTCCCTAAAGTTACAAACTAATAAAACTTTTTCCTTAGTATTCATTCGCTCAATTTTCTTGCAGTTCATATACTTACTGAACTGTATGTATTTAAACTGCTGAAAACTCTGCAAGGCAAAGCTTGTAAATATTTCCATCTGTGAAATACTTTTCTCTCTTTTTTGTTTAAATACTAATAAATCCTGCGTATTTACTTCTCTGCAGTATGTTAAGCAAAAATAGTTGGTATTTCAGATGTTGCATTTAAGCCTGTTATTCTGTTGCATACTTGAGTGTATTTCTAATTTGTTTATTGATTTTGCTAAATTTGTTAGTTTTTCTTATTGAAGAGATAAACACAAAGACTTTTTTGTAGGTTGATGGTTTTGTTCGTTAGACTTAATTTGACTTTAAAATAATTCCTTAATATTTTATAGTGAATTTCCTTTCTTTTATCCTACAGCTACAAGCTTCGGTATAGCTTTGCCAGCTTGGATTGTGGATCAGAAAAATTCAATTTTGGTGAGTCAGTTAACTAGGCTGAAGGTTTTAAGGTGAACACTGAAGTGTTCATTTTAAAATATTTGTGCTTAATACTGCACATTTTAGTCAAAACATGTAGTGCAATTGAAGTACTTTGGTCCAAATGCACATCTTTGAAGCAAATTTCATCAGACGAAAGTGTTACAGTAGCTTAAATCTAACCTTGGAGAGTGAAGTATTAGTATGCTTGGAGGGATCTCATTGCAATGATGATGAGGTGGTGGTACTGTGGTCACCCCTGCTACAACGTGTGTGTTTGCTCTTGCAAGGGAACGCACTTAGAGCTGTTTGTTTCCTGGGTTTGTGTAGTTCCATTTGGTTTGGTAGTGATGCTGTAATTATACAGTGTCTAAACATTCTTTCTGTTGCATTGGTTGCTGCAAGGCATTTCGCTTACCCACTTGATTTCTTTTAACACGATAATCATCTCTGTCCACTGCTTCACAGTTTAGCTGCCAACTCTAATTATTAAAGAAACCCAACCAATACAATGTGTGGATGATTTAAAAGATTACTTACTCTAAACTGATACTCCTTACTTAAATGCTACCCAACTGATTATATTACTTGTAAGTTATTATTCAGAAATAATGACAGGTCTTATGCCATAAGCTTCCTTTAATTTGTAGTAGGCTTGTGATAATACTACTTGACTGTGTTTTAGAATAAAGTTTAAACGAGTGGTATTAAGTAGCTGAAGTATCTAATGCAGTATGTTTCATAATTTTTCTCTAGGTTTTGCTTGTATATGGATTAGCATTTATGGTTATTCTTCCAGTCGTTGTGGTAAGTATTATCTAATTAATATTCTACCCTCTGTAACCAAGCTGTAAACAAAGCTGTCTTAGACATAAGTAGAGTACTCATTCTTGCCTTTCATGGAGAGAGCAAGCAAATGAGCATTTTTTCTTATAATGTGGGTGTTTTCTTTTATTATAGAAAAAGTGCAACTGCTTTAGAGCTTCCAAAAAAAATGTAGTGTCATGATAGAGAGAAGGCCATAGGGAAAATATTAGATATCACAAGAATTACTGAGCTGTGTAATTCATCTTGTACCTTCTGTCATTTATCATATGAAAATGAATATAATGTGAAGAACTGAAGAGTATATTCAGTGGTATTACTCTAGAGCCAAGACTGAGATACCTGTAGCTGGTGGTGCTAGAACGATTATTGCATGTGGAAGAGGTGAGGTGTTTGATTTGGTTTCCCCTGGCTGCCGTTGTTTTCATAACTTCAAATTTTTATTGATCTTCTGTACACCATGAGATGACTGGCCTTGAGATTTCTTTGTGTGAGGAATCAATTGCTAGGTGAGTAGTATTTCAGAGCTTGGGTTTGCGCCACAGTATTGCTTTTGAACAGTGTCCCTTATGCAGTGATTGTGCATTTAGGGTATGGCATGAGGAAAGGCTCAGAAAAATGACACCCAGAAACCCTCATGCTCTTGGGAATCATAAAATAGTTTGGGTTGGAAGAGACCAAGATCTCTTGGTCTCTAGTAAAGGTCATCTAGGGAAGGGTCTCTAGGTAAAGGTCGTCTGGTCCAACACCCCCTGGAAAGAGCAGGGACATCTTCAACTAGATCAGGTTGATCCAGCCAGACCTTGGATGCTTCCAGGGTTGGGCCATCTACCACCTCTCTGGGCAACCTGTTCCAGAAGATGATTTTCATTTGCGAAAGTGTTCTGGGGTCTTAGCAGCTGATTGCATCTCTGTGTGCAGAAGCTTACCCAGGCATTATCCCTTCTCTTTGAGAGTCTTTCTGCGTAGTTGAAGGTTTAGTATAGAAAACTAGATGTAGTGATTTTCAACAAGTGGTTGAATAATAAGCCTAATATCCAGGGTACAGTGTCTGCATGTTTTTCCCTGTCATTCCTTTTAGGTTTCAGTTGTTCTCTGTTGATGTTTTTTTTGTATACATGTACTTTTAGTGATTTATGCCAGGTTTGTCATAGCTCAAGTGAAAGTAAACATCCTTTCTGTTGTTATTAAAAAATGTCCTGAGCAGAGAAAAAAAGATAATCTGCCTCTTCTTGCCCCTATACCAGATGTAGACTTGTGCATTCAGACTTGTCACTGTAAATTTCTTTTATAGTCAGTGAAGAGGAATAGTCATTTGTATGGAGCAAGTTATTTTATCATTTCATTCTAAAGTAGACATAGAAGATGATTCATGCTTTTAATGGGCCTGTTTCTCTTTTATGAATCAATAAAGAAGCCGAAGTTAACTACAGTGTAGTCATGCTATATCTCAGATAGGCATCTAAAATAAAGCAAGGCTAGTTCCACCCTTTGAATCCAGATCAACAAAAAGGGCAAATACTGATACGTATTCTGATAAGCAAATACTGATTCCTAGACCTCCACTGAGCTAAGTAATGTTCTGTACATGAGATGAGCTATATCTGCAAAAGCACTTAGGGCAGCAGCCTCTTTCATGTAGACTGGGACTGGCTATAGTTACATTTTTCTTCCAGTACACACATGTAGATGAAAATTTGATTGCTATCGGACTATAATCTTAATTTTTCTGCAGAAGAACTTTAACAAAAGTTTTGTATTGCTTTTGTATCAGGGTTCCTCTGTTCATGGAAGAATCAAACCTAATTTATTTAAAAAACACCCAAAGTTTGTGGAGGGCCGGTCCTAGAGCATTTCATGAATAATTAGGTTAATTGCAAGGTTCTTGCGATAGTAGGGGAATTTACACTATTGCCTATTAAATTAAAAGTAGTAAGCATAACTTAAAACTTTACTGCTTGTTACTTCTCACTTGTGATACACTTTACAATAGAATGAGAAGTATCTTGTATGTTTTTTTTTCTCATTTAGTGAGCTTTGCTTACAAGAAGGAGTGTAATGAACAGACTGCAGCATACAGCCCAGCACACCATTTTTCTTAAAATACATTATAGAGTACAATCACTGTACAGTCAGTTCTGTAATTTGAAGTCACCAGTAGAATGCTAATGAGGGAATTATTGGAGTGTTTCTGAAGGTTTGGAAAAGTTTTTTTTCTGCAAACCTAAAGGCATATGGCTTAATCCTGAAAATCTGCAGCAAGGGCACTGGGCCACCTCCGGACTCCCCTTCTGAAAAGCATTTTCTGATTAGATGTCTTAAATGATTTTTTGCAAATTTTCTCATAATGAAAGAAATCTTTTATTTTGTTCTTGGTTTGGTCTTGGTCTGCCTAAACTGAATTTGATTCAAATGTGTTGCACAATAAGGAGTTACCATGTGTATGGAAAGTGGTAGATCCAGAGGATTTACTGTTCAGTGGGTTCACTGAAACACCACCACCAAAAAATAAACAAAGCAGTGTACATGTGTTGGGGTGAGTTCCCTAGGCTTGAGATCACCTAAAAACTTTTGCATCAGATTCTCTCAGATGAATATATTGATGTGTTATTAAAATTTTGTCAGTAAATATGTTTTTTGTTTCCCTATCCTTTCTGAAATTGAGTTGACCCTAACATAGATAAAATCAGTTGGGCTGAGTTACCTGGTTGTGAACATGCATGAGGTGATCCAGCATAGCTGTCTCCATGCTTCATTGTAACTGATGTCAGTTTGTTCTTGTTAAACTTCTCAGGGTTCCTGGTGGTACCGATCAATACGATACAGTGGAGATCAGATTCTCATTCGGACAACTCAAATATATACGTATTTTGTCTATAAAACACGGAACATGGACATGAAACGTAAGTAAAAGGCACTGTGAAATGTTGATCTGGAAATGTCAATCTGCTGATGTTAAAGTGCTTTTGCTTTATAAGCTTTTGTTAAATTAAAATAATGTTTCTGGTTTCTCTAGAGTGTTTTTAAAAACTTGTTGCAGGTGAAGAGTACTCTGTATGAAGACAAATATTTGGGAGAGGGAGTTTTATAGATCTATATTTATGGCTGTCTACCTATACAATTAAAAAGAAAAAGGATACTGTATGTTGGGAAAAAGGTGTTGACCTGCCTGTGGTCCTGAGTTACTGTGTGGCCACTAGGAGCGCAGGCTCTCTCTGTGAGTTTTCTTCTGTTAATGTAAAAAAAATAGGCTTTGGGAATTTTCTAGGGGCTGTCATAAGTTTTTTATAATGCCAAAGAATGAAATAGCATTTCTGGTTCTCTATTCTTCTCTGTTATGTTTTAGCTAAATTTATCTTTAATGCTTTTGCTCCCTATACATTTCATGTCCTTTGTTACTCGTTTATAGTTTTTTTATTATACTTTTCTTGTCCACTTTTAAAGGAATAAAACCCCCTTTTTCTGGGGAAATGTCTAGATCTATTATGTTTGTGGAGAATTGGATCTTTCAGTTTGGAGGCTGATGTGGGCCTGAAGTTTGGTATTAGCTCTAGAGTGGATTTTACTACCCTTAATTAACCCTAAGTTTAAGTGGCCTTATTTAAGGACTTAACACTTTCAGGGAGTCTTGGGGTGAGAGGCAGGTCAGGTCTTTCCCCCTGAGGTGTGTTGTGCTGTCAGAGTGAAAAACGAGGTGCGGGTGAGGTGGTTTAGACAAACCACATGGTGATCAGGTCAGGCTTTTGCTTGGTTGTCAGTGCCACGGTGGTGAGGTGCCAGTGCCACAACTCAAGGCTTAACCCTGGGCAGATGTAATCAAACTGGAGTAGGGAAGCAGTGAAAAATCTGCGTGACTTCTCTTGTGTTAGATATTTTTTTAGATTTCAAGACAAATGAGTCTAAACCACTTCCTTTCTTGATGATCCACAATTGTGGATTTTAAATAATAGGAAAGTATTTATAGTTGCCTGAAACTCTCCAATATGCTTTGCTCAGGAAGTAGATAGATAATCGAGAATGGAAATGAAAATTGATGCTCAGGGAACTTGACTAATTGTAGGTGGAATTTACTGAGTGCCGCAAGTAGGCAAAAATAACTTTGATTTGCTCAGAAGAGAACTTGCTCAAAATTTAAGAATGAAGCTTGAATGACTATTGCTGAAAAAGTTATTTTAACTGGAGTAAATGATGGGGTGAGCTTTCTCTTATTGTCTATGGCTGAGGAGTCTAATGTTCATGAGCAGAAAGCTCATAATGGGGCTAAAATACCTCATTGTGTAGGTCTTTCCTCTAAACCACACAACAGAGTATTTTGAGGTAGTATGGATTTTCCTAATCGCATTAGGAAAAGAGCAGTCTGTCATCTTTGTGGCATTTGTTTGCAGGGCTATTTATCAAACTGTTTTTCTAATAATGAAAAAAATATTATTTGGTGAATTTTCAGTGCTGAGAGGCATGGGTTCTATGAGCATGCAGGGGTAGTCAAACTGCTGTGCAGTGACATCTCCCAGTCCTAAAGAAGCATAACTATGGTTTTTATAGACATTTAGAGTCAAATGCTGGACTTGATGGTATGTTCCATGGAGCCTTGAGCGATCTCTTTTGTCAGGCATTAATTCTTGCCTCCTTTGCCCTGTGGCAACTGATTTATTAAATAGAGAACATGGATATTCATGGTTGCTGGGGGAAGAGTGGGAATAAGTTTCATGGCTGAGGGTTCTGAAGAACTCGCTCAGTGGTGTTGGGTATTGCTGATGTTTTCTCTGTCTGCTTCCAATTATCTTTGCAGGGCTTATCATGGTTTTAGCAGGCGCATCCGAATTTGATCCTCAGTACAATAAAGATGCTACGAGCAGACCAGCAGACAACATTCAGATACCACAGGTTAGTTATATCAAGAGATGTTTTATAAATAACTGACCTCTTCAAGGGAAGAGGGAGATGGTGCTTCTTGGTGACCAGCTGATGGAATTCAAGTTCTCAAGGCATTAATTTTGTTGAGATGTGACAGAAATAGGAATTGGAAGCTAGACTTGATTTAATTTATTTTTTTTTTAAAGAAAAGATACCATTAATTGGTGATAATGCTTAGCTTAAATGGAATCAATTTAGTATTTAGACTGCTGGATTGGGATTTTGGGGAGGGGTAAACTAGGGAAGGTGTCAGTTCTCACAAATTTTGAGTATTGATATGAGGAGCTGATCGCCATTTGAGAAAGTTCTTTTAATTCATTAACATAGATCTGATTAAATATGTTAAGGCTGAAATAAAATTATCTGAAGTCTGAACTTAGAATATCTTTAAATATTATAAATATCTCTCCATGAATGTCAGTTTCTCTCTCATTGCCTTTTACTTTCTTTTCCACTCAGCCTTCTCAACAGAGATGCCATAATGCATACTTGGCAAATAATTATTGCTAGCAGAGTTTTAGGAAATCTGATTTACCAGAAACTAATGTTTTGGTTTCAAGAAATTTAAAGCACGGTATACAAAATACTCCAGTGAAAATTATTCAAAATGATTTGAGTTTGCAAAATGGAAGGGGAGAGGGGAGTCTCACAGATTTAACCTGTGCATGCACACAATAGAATTTTCAAGTTGTAAACATACTTTCATGTCCTAAACATTAAGAAGATAAACTGAGATGCCTCTTTATTTAATTGGCTTTGTCTTTTTCTAATTCTTTATCATCTTGTGGACTTTAGGAGAAGGAGGGTAGTTAGGAGGGTTTTTCAGCAGTGGGAGCATGTGACTAGAAAAGATCACCTCGATCATCAGTTCTTCTCCTTTGCTGTTGCAAGCATTGGCGTTGTACAAGCCCTTTACATTTAATCATTCCTTATTTAAAAGGCAGTCAAGCCTCCCATAACCATGTCATACTGAGAAGCTGTTCCAGAACTTACTGTTCTAGTGGTTAGGAGTCTTGTTTGTGACCAAGTTATAGCTATGTTTTGTCATCATTATTCTTGAGTCTAAATGATTCTTGCTGTGTATGTCCTTAATGCGTTTATAGACAGAAGCAATAGCCCATTTGTTCTCTTCTTGTCTTTATAAATTAGAAAAGCTGCTGTATTTTAATCCCATCTTTCCCAAAAGGCTCATTTCCCTCATTCTCCTATGTGCCGAATGGGGTACTGTTCCCAGTTATTTCTATATTTTACATTATTATTTTTTTATTTTATCTGCTCAAAATTGTTCACAGTGTTCCATGTTATGTCTATAGCAGTGCCTTAATCAGTGGCACAACTATTCCTGTTACAGGGAGTAACTTTCAGCGTACTGTTTTCCACAGCTTGTTTTAGATGGTGGTTTAATACAACCAGTGTGAGATCACTATGTGCCCTGGATTTCTCTTGTCTTATATTTTTCTGTTTTCCAGCTAGCGAGCTCCCATCTTTGAGCTGCAGTTCTTGTTAGTATGCAAATGCATGACCTTGCATTTATGCTGTTGGATTTTGTTCCATTTCTAAAGGTCCTGTAATTGGTGTCATCTGTATTCTTTTTTTTTTCTGAGTCTATGGCAGTACAAGTCTCTGAAGCATCGATACAAAAGGGTATTGCTAATAACTTTTGTTAGTATATCCTGCTTTTGGGGCAGCCATGATCATTGTTCTCATTTTTATTTCACTGTTTTATCATAAACCCAGTATCTGTACTTTTTATAGTTTTCTTACCCAAGTTTTACTCTTGTTGGTCTGGTATCATACCAGGATGTGCTTAGAGGGAGCTTCTTGTTAGAAGATCTTTTTTCAAGTGTAGCAAAAGACTGGGCAAAGGTCAGTGTAGCCTGGCTCTTGAGATCCTTGCTTCCCTTTGTGGCTGGAGATTCTGGAACCCCGGCCTCTCCTCAAGTGACTTATTGACCTGAGAATTGAAGCTTCTGGGCCATGTATTGATTCTTACAAACTTTGAGCTTCTGTTACTCAGTTTTGCAGCCTGTCCCTCCAGGGTCTTCAACAAATTCAGATGAGAGAGACCTGTTAGAACTGTGCATCTTGGTCTAGTCAGAACCAAGAGTGGTAATCCTGAGTAAAGAATACCATGCTTTTTTTCAAGTTGGTGCTGTTTATAAATAAGTTAAAATACTTGATCTGTAGCCTAGCAGGGAGTTCAGGCTTATAACCCTCCTTCATGTGGTACCTGAGACTATTTCTGAAGAAGTTGGCTGTGTCTTAGATTGGTGAGAGGTCTCAAGGTAATGCTGTTGCTATTGCATATTGAGTTTAGTACAAATACCTTGGAAATATGGTTGAATCTAGTGAATCTTGGCAATAAAATCAAACTTTAAAAATATTTATCAATACAAATATACTCAATGCTATTCAAGGAAAGTTTCTTGTGTACGAATCTTTGTCCCCCCTCTCTCACGTTGAAACAAGGCATTTAAGGGCATTTTTTGATTTTTTTTTTTTTTTTTTTTTATAATTTCCCCCTCCAAGAACATACGATACACAGCATTTACCATCTTAGAATAATAAGCAGCTGTTCCAACATCCATTTGCTATTAATGGCTTTTGAAAAAGAGGTATTTGAAAGCGCATTTTAGGTCTTTTGGGCTTATTTACATTCAGTGTGAAGTTGGTCCACTACTAGCAATATTTTCTGGGAGTTTAGGATTGCCTGCTTGGCACATGTGTAAAAGGTGGAATTGCTTATGTTTCTGTTCCTTTCTTAGGCACTAGTACTGCATCCATCATTAAAATACCTTAACCTGTTTTGTCCATTCTGTATGGTACTCCTATTTACCATAGTCCTAGAGGCATACGTAGGTTCTTAATGCTTTTGTCAAGTCTATTATATAAAAAACATGAAGGTGTGCCATAGTTTGCTAATCTCGTTTCTTCTCCATTATACCTTTGTGATGTATGTTGTATGTTGAACTCATGGCTAGCAGTGTGGATGAAATTTGAATATTATGTGTGAATGCATTCTTCTGAGTTATCCTTTGCTGTTTACGTTGAAACAAGGCGTTTAAGGGGTTTTTTTTATTTTTTTTTTTTTTTTTTTTGGAGCTGCATTTTGAATAAAAATGTCTAATGTTGATCTATACAGAACCCTCCAGGGAGAAGTTACTTAAAGGCTTGCTTTTGTGAGTGTAGCTTTTTTTTAACTTGTAAACTGTTCTCCTCCTGTATTTTTTTTTCTTTAGCACCAAAATAGCTGTTTGTGTTTAACTATTTTAGTTAATCCGAGAAATTGGTGGCATAAATTTAAAGAAGAACGAGCCTCCACTCACCTGCCCTTACAGCCTGAAAGCCAGAGTTCTGCTGTTGACTCATCTTGCCAGGATGAAAGTTCCTGAGGTCCTTGAAGAAGGTAATGGCTTCTCCCCTAACCAGATATTGTTGGAAACAGAGCAACACATTGTTCACTACAGTACTTAGAATTCTTGTCCATTAAAGAGTCACATGGATCTCTGCTCGATAATCTCTATGCAGTGTACTTAGTTTTTCAACTTTAATGACTCTTTAAAACATTTAGTGAGCATTTACTTATTCTCTTGACAGCCCTGTAATACTGATATCATACTTTTCAATGCTTTTGGCTGCAAATGTGACTTTGATAATTTTTTTTCTCTGTTTGCAATAGAATAAAACGTTAAACTTGAAGTATATTTGCTTTTCAGAGTAAAGAAATCAAAGACAAGCATAATATTGCTCTCTAACATTTCCATACTGGTTACTTCTGGAGTTTTTAGCCCACTGTGTGAAGCAAAAATGACAATATTAGAACTTTAAATATCAGTTACATATGAGCTTCAGTTTGTGTTTTTCAAATTTTCATACTTGTAGATACACAGACTGAAATGTTTCTAAATGCAGTTCTTAAGTTTCAACTGTGAAACTTAGTGTTTCTTAGCCTGACAAACCACAACAGACCAGTTAAAATGCTTTCTCTCGTTTCTTCCAGTTTCTTACAAAAGAAAAATGTTGAATTTTAAATATTTACTAAAAATCTCTCGTCTTCCTTGCTATGTAATTACTGTTTATACGTACAACTTCACATATCTGTATATGGAAGTAGTTAGTACTTTACAAATAATGTTTATCCCCAAACTGGTGTTTTACTTAAAATTAAAAATCCTTTTCTTTTAAACCTGTAATTAACTAAAGAATTCAAGCTATTTTAATAAGACTGGTAAATTGTCTATGCCATCCTGTTGCTTTTTTAGATGAATCTGATAAATACTTCTTCAACTGGCGTGGAAGCTGCTTGTCTGGTACACAAGATTTGTCTTGCCTCTTAGCACTTGCGCTTTCCTGTTTTGTTAGGGAATGTTACAGGTGGATGTGCCAGTGAGATTCAAGTGGTACTTTCAATAACACAAGAATGAGTATAAATGAAGACTGCACCATTAAATGTTCAGTTCATGTAAATTGTCTCCTTTTTTCCTAATCGAAGTGCAGCATAATTGCAGCTGGTTATATCTTGCAGATCAGCAGTTTATCCTGAAAAAGAGTCCTGCGCTGCTTCAAGAAATGATTAATGTAATCTGTCAACTAATAATAATGGCTCGAAGCCGGGAAGGTAAGAAAAGAAACTGTATAACTAAAACTAGTAAATATGATTCTTCATTGCAGTACTTCATAAAGTCCTTGTGAGAAACTTCAACTGTGATATTTAAAAATGCCTAACTGCACTTTTTCCTCTTTTTACTGTAATGAGAGAGTTCTCTGTTTTGAGGATTGAAATGCTGCTGCCAAGCCCTGCTCTGAAATCTTTAGTATGTGTGTTCATCTTGTAATTTTTGCAATTAAGTTTCTCCTTAAATGCCGTTGAAAACCTTTTCTTAAACATCTCATCATTTTTAGTAGCAAAGCACTTAGTATAAATTAAATCTTGTGTTCATCTGTCTTTTGATTTACACTTTTACAGTTCTTCCTCTCGTGTTCAGAGTTTCACTTGTTTTTTGGATCATTTCTTTGTCATCACATCTTTGTATGTTGCTCTTATTTCTCCATTTTAAGTATCCTATGCTGTTTAGCCTGCTATGTAGTTTTTTCTGAACTTGGAGGGGCAGGTGCTTTGCCATAATTGCCATAGAAATTACAATTTAATTGAAATGTAATATTTAAGCACTTTTATTTCTACTGAATTACACTGAAGATGCTTGCTTGCAGTGTAAAGAAAAGAAGACTGGGATCTCATTCTTTTATTGCAGCAACCATAGGCAAGGCATTATTTTTTTTTAATGCCAAACTGGTGACCATTTGGTTTGCTACCAAATAAGTATTTATTGGTTGATCTGTACTAGACCAAATTCCTTTAACAAGCATTGATAGCCTCCTAACAAGGATGGTTTTGGAAAAGATTTTTCCCAGCAGTATTGCAAGTGTTGCTGGAAATTGTGTTCTTAATCAAATAAAGTATGAGAGAACAGAGGTGAGCAGATACGAATGTTGCATGCTGGCTTACGTGTCCTATTTTAGAAAGAAGTATTGATGAAGTATATTTCTAGTTCTCTTTTAAACCCTGTCTTGACTAGTCTGTGAGACTGCCTGGGGGGGAAGCTGGAAACCTGGAAGTAAACAGTTCCCATGTTTTTCATTGTAGAAGTAATCTTCACCTAATATTAGATCATATTTGTTAATGAGTATCAATTAAGAGCTCAGCTGTGGATATGTTTCTGTGAATATTCTCCAGACCAGAACTGTGACGAAGTTGCAAAGAAACTTTATTACTTTAATAGTTTAATAATTTATTTTATAAAAAGCTAAGTAGCTGGTTTTTGGAAGTGTGAGGGTTCCCTCCCCCTCCCCATTTTTTTTTTTAAAGTTTTGCTAACTCAGACAGATCAAGTACACATATTATAGCTAATTATGAAAAATGCTTGAATGAAGACATCTCTTTACTTGTTTATAAGCCCTTTTGTATGCCAAATGTAAGTTTGTCTCTTTTGATAAAAGTTCTTCAAACCTCTGCAAGATGTCTTTTAAATTGGCCTATGTATATATTAGTCAACTAGCAAATACTTGTTTTCTCTTGTGCAAAATGAAACCAAAATAATACAGCCAGAAGCTTTTTTTTTTATGCAACAGAGCTGGAAGCCTTTGAAAAATGCAAGCCACCTATAGCCCTTCTTGTAAAAGTTGAAATAAGATACTTAAGAGAGTACATGGTACAGTTTACAGCTCGAATGACCTCCAAGTAGCTTTATTATTCTCCTCTAGTTCTGTATGTACACGGAGATACCTTTTTAATTTGACAGTAAAATGATTATTTATAGATGCAGTGTATTTAATAACTGCTTTGAAGTTCCATCAATGAGTCTGTGAAAGTGGATCAGAATTTATAGCTGCCATTATATATGGCAGAAGTTACTTCTATGGATTTGGAAAAAAAGTAGAAGTGTATCATAGGTAGAGTTGAGGATTTGTTGGGTATTTATTTAGCAGATTTTCTCAAAACTGTTTTCAAAGTCTTAAAGTGGCAATATTCAGAAATTAGTACCAAACATTTCCTCTCACTTCCAAGCCAGTGCGCTCAGCACAAAGCATTAAAAGAAAGGTGATAAGAAAGAGTTGCCCATCAGGCCAGCAAGAATGAACTTGAGGACTTGATTGTAAACTGTTTCAGAATTTTGTCTTTGATCTAAAGCAAAATTGCCATTTTTACTATTTGTCACTTAGCAAATTTAAAATGTTGACCCTATTTTTTTGATGACTGTACATGTAGTGAAGATTTTGCCTCCCAGATGACTACTGTTGGGAATAAACTGGAAACTGAAAAGGTGTCATTGTTTGTTTACTGGGTTTTTTTTTTTTTTAAGATATGAGTAAAGTTAATATTGAAAATTGTGAGACTGCTTTGTTTCAGGTTATGTCTATGTCATATTAACATCACTTTAAGTGACTTAAAACTTAACTACAGATATTTCTGGGTTTAGTTCTAATTTTCACTTACATCAGCCATAACATGGTACATAAAGTTATCACTTGCTGTAATTAGCCATAGATATTCAGCAGTCCTGATCTGTGAAAATACAAAGATGATGGCATGTGTTAATATTAGCTAGAGAAATATTTTGGGGACAAATCTTTCTTCATGAAACCTAAATTGGTGATGGGATGAGGAGACTCATTTTGTGCTACATTCATTTGTCTTTTAAATATCCTGTATTATTATTATCTTAAAAATCTGTCCCTAGCCATTTATGCATACTTTGTGACCAAGTCTTTTGAGGATAAGCACCTTGGATGGATCTTCAGAATCTTGGCACTTTGTTTTCCTGGTTAAAAAAAGAAAAAGTGGTACCTCAGGGTGCTTATGCATCCACATAAAAGCCATGGGCGCTGCCTTTCTTACCAAGCCCCATTAGAAGCAATCTATCATCAAAGAATGAGAATTTAGCATAAAAAGTGTTTAATCATGGTTACTTCTTAATTTTTAACAAAGCTAGCATTCTTTGCAAATGAGTTTGAATTTGTTATTCTTTGGATTTGTTATCTGCAAGGGAACAGTTTTAATTTGCTTGCATAAAACCAAAATTGATAACATTCTCACTTCAGTCAATTTTTTGTTACTGCTAAGCTTTTTTCAGCTTAGCAGTAAAATGTGGCAATTATGAGCTGCCTTTTAAATAAAATGTCATGTGCTCTTTTGCCCAATTTCGGTATAGTCTGTGAGACTTTCTTTTCCTGTGCAGCTGCCTGAAAACGTGCGTTGCTCTGTGGCATCCCTTGCTTGCCTCCACAGATTTGTGATGATTAACTGGTAGTTGATAATCAGGGGGTCTCAGTTATCTTGATGGCTTCTTTGAGATCATTATGTATCAAAAGCAGATAGCTGCTCTTCCAAGTGAGGTCTTTGCTGCCAAAAAAACATGGAATGTGCTCTAGTAACTGTCAGCTGAAGGGTTAGGCACCAGTTTGGCTCTCAGGTCCAAGTTGCATTTCTTCGTTCAGGTTGGAAGCTGCAGTCTCATAGAGGTTGTGGTTTGACCCAGATGGTAGACCATTCCTTCACAAGCAACTTTGATTTGCATTTAAGTTTGTGATTGACTACTTTAACGTCATAGGTTTTGGGTGATTAAAGGTCATCTTGTCTTGTACACTTTGGCGAAGCTGTCAAAACATGCAGTAATGGCATTCATTTTATGGTAGGGCAGTTGGGTGGTGTTAAAGGCCATGCTGTCTCTCCCCAAGTCTGCTTTTGGGGAGTAGGAAGTCCTGTGTTATTTTTTCAGGAAACCAAAATAATATTCTCCAACTTTGTTAAAATGTTTTTCTACTGTCCTTTGCACGATGAGTCAGTGCTTTAACAAAGAGAAGCATTTCTACTCCGACTAGGGCTCTGTGGTCTCAAAGCTCTAGGTGGATTTCCTGCAAAAGCCAATTTGTCAGAGAGTATGTGGGATTCTTTTATTAACTTGGTTTGCAGTGTGGGTTTTGTAATTTAAATATCCTATGACTTTCCTTAGCAGCAGCCAAAAAGTATGGGGGAGATGAAAGATAGGTAAAATGGAAGGTAAATTTTTTGCCATTTAGTTGAGAAATTAGTCTTTCTATTGCTACTTTTTTTGGAAAGGTAGAAATTACATCTTTGTTACTTACCAGTATTTCTAGCTGGGTAGTTCCATTCATAATCCCTCTGGCGTTATTTTTCTCTTTGCTTTGTGTATAATCTTCACAGTGTTTATTAGTGTAATGGGTTTAAAAAAAACAACCCAACACAGCTCCTGCCATGTAATTTGATTTGATAGCTGATGATATTTCTAGCTTGGTGCAATTAATGAATATACAGGCCATTTGAGGGGACAAGGGCAGGTGGAGCAGAGGTGGTGGAGTGTTCTTTCATATGCATTTAACATTCTGAAGGACAAGACACACTGAAAACATCGGATTGGAGGTTTTTTTGTCATATTTGTTACCTTTTCGTATTTACTCTGTAAAATGTTTTAAAATTAACTTAAACCTGCTTTTTATCAAAGTATATGGCCATTGGCATTTAAACATTCAGCAATTTTTGCTTTGGTGCCCTTTTGGTCAGGTGCAGGTCACAGCCTTCTCACCCAGGTGTAAGTAAACCTGCTTTTAGTCACATCTGTAATTGCCTTGATGGTGTGGTGAGTGCGGCCACACGGCCCCAACAGAGTGGGCATGTTCCTTCTGGCCATCTCTCTGGGCCAGCTATTGAAAGATGCCTCCATGCCCCTGTTGTAGCATCCCAAATATGCTGATACCAGCCAAATACATCCATTACCAAATACACATATTTGTATACGCATATACTTGTGTATGTACACACAGAGATACTTGTATTCATACTTATTTTTATATATTTATATGCAGTATATCTGTAACAGCCAAGGTAATCAAAGGCTGATTATTATTTTTTTTTCTTTCTGAGAGAAGGTTTTAAAGTGTAGGGAAAATACACATGCTGATAATTAAATAAAATGACAGGCATCATAGATTACTAATGCCTTTTGTAATCCTTTATATGCCACATATGAGTTCAGAAAAAAACATGAAGAATTAAATACCTTAATTTCCTCTTGGCTCTCTAAAGAGAATCTAACTTATTTTTCTATTTCATGGTAAAGTGTTTCTATAGAAGGACCCAAACATTGCCAGTTCTGGACTCTCAGCAGCTCCTGAGCTGCAGGGGAATTCTGAAACGAGTTTTCTAAACAGGGCTTTGAGAAGTCTTATTTATGAACGGACGGTTCTCTAACAAAGTTAAATAGCAGTATATGGAAACCTGTCTTCCTGTCTGCTTTGCTTTGCTTTTCCATTTCTCTGCAGACATGAAGAATATTAAATGACTAATTTTTTTCTTTTGCTCTGTTCTGGCTTTTGTCTGTCTTTTGATTATTTTAATTATGTAGAGTGTATGGCTCTTAGTACTTTAAAACATTAAAGGAATTACAGGTAATTTCTAAAATAAAACTCAAATAGATGTTTGCTCAGCCACCCCTTTTAACCTCTAGGTTTACTTATAAAAGCCATGCCTTTGATATTTTTATAGCTGTTCTTACTGCCTTCTAACATAATATGTCCTGCTTAGCTTCAGTTATACCTACATTTTTTTTTCTCGCATGTGATAGGCTGCTACCTTTATCTTAATCTCAAGATAAAAATCTTATAAATAATGTATTGTGTTGTGAAAGATTAATGTTTAATGATAAAATATATTTAATGGTATGCTTACAAAGTTGGTTTGGTTTTTTTTTTTTTTTTTTTTTAAACTTAAGTGGTGGAGTTTTTATAATTTGCATTAGATACATTGTGCTGGTTTTTTTTCTGAGACAATGTTAGATGGAAGTGTTTCCCTTTCTTAGTGTTCAGCTGTGACAGTCTAAATGGAGGGAAGAACATGTCTGCCAGGCTGTGTGACTGCAGTGAGAGTAGAAATGTTGCCTGGTTAACTAAGCTGACCATATTAAAATGCATCTTTCTTTTGCTTGACTAAAACCAAGGTTTTCTGTAGTCTGTAACATGAGTATACATTGTAAAAGTGTAAGAAACAAAATAATTAAAAATGCTGTTATCTGTTTCATTCTCCCCAAGAAAGGGAGTTCCGTGCTCCATCTTTGGGATCTTTGGAAAATTGCATGAAGCTTTCCCAGATGACTGTCCAGGGACTTCAGCAGTTCAAGTCTCCCCTTTTGCAGCTGCCTCACATTGAAGAGGACAACCTTAGGCGGGTCTCCAATCATAAAAAGGTATAAAACTATGAACTATATTTGGTAATGTTTTAAAACATTTTTGTTAGTTCTTTTACCTATTTGCCTATAAGGACCAAAGCTCATGATTTAACTAAGGGAATAAAAACGTTTATTTAAAGTCCATCTCAGGAGGTGGAAATTAAGATCAGAGATCTTGTAAGTGTAAAAGAGTGTAAAAGATCAGTCTACAGTGACCTCAAGCAGAAAAAACAGAATTTCCTTCTTATTACAGAGTACTGTCTTGTATTTAATATAACGTTTTTCCAGTATAGAGCTGGAATACCCTACTGGGATTTTTTTTGTTTTTCCCCTTGTTTGGCTTTACATCATTCTTAATCTAGTTTGATAGAAAATATATTTGGAAGGTAGCATAGTGGAGTTTGTAAAATGAAAAAAAGAAATCAATTACTGTGGGAGTATTTCAGATTTTGTCATCCTTTATGCATGAAAGAGGGTGCTTTAAAAAGCTATTACTATGTAATTGGGTAGGAGTTAGTATTTGTCGAACTTAAGCATGAAAAAGAATAGTATTGTCTGAATACCTGCATATATGACTTCCCTCTTGTACTAACTACATCCCTGTATTCAAACCTGCTTGTTTGTTTAACTGTAGTTATATCTTCTAGGAATTCCTGTTTAGAAACAAGCAGTTATCTTCTAGTGCAAGCTGTTGACTTTTGTGATAGTCTTATTATAATGGTTAATTCTTATCAATCTTAAAAATATTATTTTTATCTAATGGAAGTTTTGTTTAGCATTACTGCAGCCTTAGGTGGTGTTTAAATGTTTCTGTGTTAGTGTGAAGATAAAGAATTCTTGAGTACTGCATTTTTTTTAATCCCCTTTGAAGATAGCTTGTTAATCAAATAGTCAAGCAGTCTTCTCCTTTGGATGAAGTAAAAGAACCATTCTTTTATAGGTATCATAAGACACTTACTTTTCTTAATCCAGCCCTAAACTACAGGGAGCCTAGAAAAAAGCACTCAATTTTAGATGTATTTTTTGGCATGTGCAGTGTAACAAAGTATGGAAGTCAAGAATATGGACATCTCGTAATCCTACCTGTCCTTCCCCTGAAAGAGGGGTGAGACCAATGTGTTAGGCTTCTTTGTACAGGATTCCCATTCACTGGACTTTTCAAAAAGACAGTCCTCTGGAGTGGAGGTATGGTCAGTCTACCTAGATGCATTTTGTTTTGAATAAAATGCACACTTTTCTAATGGACTGAAGTAATCAAGTATTCAGACAAATCCGTGTTTGTTTTATCCTTTTCATTCTGGCCTTCACATCTTAGAAGGAATGGTTTTAGATTTGTTTGCAATTCGGTATTAAAAAGCAACAAAAAGAAGTAACTTGTTACTGCTAATATAAATCTCAAAGCATTGAAGTACTCTTAATAACCCAATTAATAAAATTTCCTGGCTCAGCTTTCTGAGAAAGCTGTCTGAAATAGTAGTTCTATAAGACATGTATTGGGTTCCTAAAGGGTGACATAGGATGGAACACCCCAATGTTCAAAGCAGTACTATTTCGCAGGTCTGAGTGCAACCTCTTTGTTTTATTGTTTCCCAAAACATATGCTTGCCTAGTTTCCTAAAGCATGTTTTTTTGTAAGAACAAATCAAATGGTATGTGTGTGTTAGTAATGTGGGGACACAAGTGATGTATTATCAAGAGTTTATTTGTGGACTGTGTTCTTTGCTACCACATAACTTCCTTTTTCTTTTTTTAATTCAGTATAAAATCAAAAGTATTCAGGATTTGGTGAGTTTGAAAGGTTCTGATCGTCGCAATTTACTGCATTTCCTAGAAGATAAGAAATATGATGAAGTTATGGCTGTCCTTGGCAGCTTCCCGCATGTCACTATGGATATAAAACCACAGGGTGAGTGGGAGGTCCTTTTGTTCTGTGTGTGTTGCTCTTCTGACATTTTGATAGTCTGTTGGCGGTAAGCTTTCGGAGGATGCTGAAACACGACTGTTATTTATGTGGCCTGGAAATTATATACTTTTTTGAGTGGCGGGCTCTTGCGTGTAAGATTTATAGTCTGAGGAGATAAAGTACATTGAAACATTTCACAGATTCCCAAGCCAGCAGTAGTTTCTCCTACAGGAGCTTATCTGGTATTTCATCCACTGATTTAATATTTCATGAGCAATGTGGAATTCTGGTTGAAATACCACTTTTATTAGCTATCTTAAAAAGTTGTGCTTATTCCAGAATTTATGCGCAGCTTACTCCAGCGTGGAGAGTCCTTTGTGAGATTTTGAGTTGGAGGCCCTGCTGACTAAATATTCATGGGTTCCTTTGTGATAATCCTTGTATGGTTTTTATATCTGGCAGAATTTGTCCATGCTATACTTGGCTACCTTTTGTGTGCACTTTTTCAATGAATGTATAATGCTCTTCCTCCCTGAAGATCAGGTGAATTACTAAGCAGTTCCTGTTAGGCAGCCTTTCAGTGGAAAGTGAATTGGTTCCAGGGTCTCCTTTCCTTTGTAGAAGATCAGTACTAGTAAATATGAGATATTTGAAAGGTTGTTTCTAATTTGTATTGTCACCTGTGGTTGCAGTGATCAAATGAAAAATGTGATACATCTTGTTTGGGTAGCCTAATTTGTGATTTAGCTTATGCATAGTCCTCTGAGAAGCAAGCATTAATGGAAATATCTGTTAAAGAAGAAAAAAATCTGTTAAGTTTGGTATTTCTAAATGTTGTTTGTGTGTTTTTTAAGAAGAAACACAAAAAAGTCTTTATTTTGTAGCACGGGACTGTACATGGTTGTGTAAATCTGTTTAGTCTTGGAGTACCCTCCCATATTTTGGCAAGCAATCCTTTTCTGCCTGTAGTCTGTTTGTCACACAGCTGTACTCAGGTGTGATATGGAAGGTTAAACAATGCATATGCTTTTCTATTTAGTTCGATATTACCATTATATAAAATATACATGTAAAACTAGTGAATAGTAAAACTGCTTTCTCAGGCAGTGGTGGTGGGAAATCCATGCTGGGATATAAGTCTATTCCACCCCAAACTGGGACATTCTCCAGTTCATAGACTGGAGATATAAACTCCTCAGTGGCTTTCCTGTGGGTTCTACGTTTGATGTTTTAGTTAAAATAATCATTGCTGTTCTCTTATTTTCCTTTGCCTTCTACTTAAAAAAGAATTAAATGCATGATTGTTAATGTGGTATTGAAATTGAGTTGTTAATCATATGGAAGTCAGGAAAATCAAAGTTATGATTCCCAGAACAAATATAATAGGGTCCCTTTGGTCATGTGTGGTATTTCATGTTTCTGAAGTTTTATGCTTTAATATATAATGCACAATATCACAGAGTTATGGTTCCCACAGCAGCTATAACTTTGAATTTTCTAACTTTCATGCAATTAAAATTTCAAACTCAATGTTGCTGTTTTATAGTTTGCTGAACTACCAGCCCTCATTCTGATAGTATATTTGAGGTTGTAGCAGACTTATTAAATAATATTTTGAAATTATTTTTTTTTAAATTACTGGAATTTGCATGTTTATATTTAGACAGAAGCAATGTTTAGTGCGAAAAAAGGCTTTAAAGAAGTTTAATTGGTGTGGTTTTGTTTTTTTTTTTACACTAGTTTTGGATGATGAAGACAGCAACAATATTACAGTAGGTTCTCTTGTCACTGTTCTCGTCACACTAACAAGACAGACCATGGCAGTAAGTATTAAGAATACTTGTTCTTTTAGGGTAACTGCAAGTATATGCTAATAAGCAGGCATTTCTTCTTTGCAAGCTAACATAGTGTTCTTTAGCTATAACTGTAAAATTGAGATTTGAAATTGAGAACTTGTGCTCTTAATCCTTCCTTATGTTTTTTTTTTTTTTCTGAATTAGAAAGTTTTCCTGGAATCAAACCAAAGTTCAGTCTGACCCGTTGCAGTTGTCTAGGGAACAGTAAAAGAATATGGCAAGCGATACTGCCCTGAGGTTTGTAAATAACAGGAAGAGAGACATTCAGAAACTTAGGTTTTGAACTTGAATAAAGTATTCACTCAAGTCCTTAGGACAGTATTTGATTTCACTTTATGTGGGCTCATAATGTTACAAATCTCTTGGGTGTTTTAGACACTTTTATGAAAGAAACTCAGTCTTAATAAAAACTTAATAAAAAGGAGGTACACCAGTGCCACATCGAGAAAGTGAACTGCTAAATGGGTAGCAACGTGGCATAACCAAAATAATACCACACCCTAGCGGTTAAACTTCTGACTTGTGCTTGTTTTTGAGCTTAAAATGGAGTAATGACTTCCTTTGAACAAAAAATTTAATGCACATAAAGTAAATAAACTTTTAGCTAACAAAACCCACGGTATCAATTTTTGCATCTCAACTATTCAGATAATCGTGTAAGTAAATGGAAAGTGTGGGTTGTGCCCCTAAGGTAAGGTGTGCAAGCACGAGTATAGCAGGTGGTCAGTGTAGCCATTGAAGCTGGATCACCAGAAAGCAGTTTCTGTATAGATATACATATATAAGTACCGTGTGTTCACACTATGGGTTTCAAAATGCATCATCTCCATGATAACTGAGGGTGCAGTAGGTGTGGAAGGTAGAAGCACTGTGTCACTATGCTGGACCTTAAAAATGAAGGAAACTGAAAATTACGAGCAGCTTGAACTGTACTTAGAAATTAATTAAAACATCTGACAGCATATAGAAAACTCATTTAAGATGTTTTCTATGTGAACCCTGCTGGGCAGTCTGGTTTTGAAATACATGACCTACAAAACTAGTGCTAGTCGTTTATATGAGGGTTTTTATATGGTGGTATCTGATAATTGTCATCTTTATATGACAGCTCCTTATTACTGATTTTTTTTTTTTTAAATGGCGTGTAGTATGTTTTGAAGAAAGAAATGCATGAAAAAAATTCCGTTTGCATAGAGATGTTCTGGTCTACATAATACTAATATTGTGTTTTGTCTTAACGTTTCATATTTCTGGTTTGATTTGCTGTGCTGTGTCCCTGTGTAGCAGTGCAGCTGTTGAAGTTTTTAATGCTTTGGCAACTGGAGCAGAATTTGCATTTTTGCTACTGCTTGCTTCTGTGATACAGGATTTCTATACTTTATAAAACAAGTAGATTCTTTGGAACAAGATGACATGTTGTTACTAAATATCTTTATAATGCTAGTGGTGCAAAAATCCTAGACCAAATGTTCAAAACAGTGTTTAATTTTGACCTTTTAGTCTCCTGTTGTGTTTGTCACTGATAAAAGAATTTGCCATAATGAGTAAAACCTTCAGACCTGATTAAGGTGATTTAGTTTAAGTTCAAACATAAAATAATAATTTGTTCTTTTGGTACAGAGAGGTATTAATAGTTTTCACATATTTCTCTAATCAGGAAGTGTTTGAAAAGGAACAGTCTATATGTGCAGCAGAAGAGCAACCAACAGAAGATGGGGTGAGTGAACAATGAATGTTCCTTGCGCTAGCTAAAGAGAACTTTTTCAGATCATGAGTTTCTAATTGTGTGCTTCTCAAGCAATTTTTTTTCCCAGAAATGCCTACTGAAGTGTCTCTTGAGCTCTGCTTTCTAACTTGCTAACTAAGTTACAAGTTACATCTAACTTTAAAGTGCGTAAAGTACAGTGAATGCCTGAAATTTAATGAACAGAATAAATATTTAAAATACTGCTTTCTTACAGCAAGGAGATGTCAACAAAGTTAAGAGCAAAGGATGGCAGCAAAAGAATAAAGGAACCAAGAAAGCTTCGAAATCAAAGAAAAAGAAGCCATTGAAAAAGAAACCTGTGCCACCTTCGTTGCAGCCGCCAAAGCAGCAGAAGCAAAAACAAGCTAATGGGGTAGCTCACAGATTCATTGAATTTTAGTATTGTGTTCAGTTTGTCACTCCTAATCTCATGAGGTTTTTTTGTATGTCTGTTGCATTTCATTCTATCTGTCTGTGAAGCATATCTCCTAAAAATAGCCTTTCTTTACATTTAAAAATCACTGGTAATTATATTTTAATTACATTAAAATTACATTTAAAAATAATCAGAGAACCACTACAGTAATATTTCCAGTGGTCCCTGCTGACAGTTGTGCCCAACTACTTTAGAAGTTTGGCTTCATAGTCCCTTCTTTCTAGTTCTTGTTATGCTGCCTTCTGGGAGGTGAATTGTTCTGTACCTTCTACTTGTCCTCTAAAGGAAAAAACTGAAATGAGATTTTCTTCTGGTAAATTAAGTAGCTTTAGTACCTTTATGCTCATACTACATGGCGTTTTCTCCACCTCATGGGCCATGTTGCAGGTACTTTCTTACATTCTCTCTTTTCTTACCACTTTCTGAAATGCGACCCCAGAATCAAATACTGTTTCCCTCGTTTGTATTCTGGCTGCCATATGGAGAAGGAAAATTGCTTTCCTGCTCCTCTTAGCACACGAGGTGAAAAGGATTAATCTTTGCTGTAGATATCCTCTGTGACACCCGAAGAGTGTAAATCAAAATAGGAAACAAGACCTATGACCATACGACAGGTGTTAATGCTGTGTACTACAATAATGCAGACAAACTAAGTTAGAGGTTTCTGTTTGCTTTATTTTTTCTTTCCCATTAGGAAGTAGTTGCGAAGGAAGAAGATGATGAGGTCTCTGATAAAGGAAGTGAATCTGAAGAAGAAGAAACAAACAGGGACTCTCAAAGTGAAAAAGATGATGGAAGCGACAGAGATTCTGACAGAGAACAAGATGAGAAGCAAAACAAGGATGATGAAGCTGTAAGCCTTATTTTTTCTTGAAGGGTAATATTGCCTCTGGGTTTGAGAGAAAATGCATTTTAATCCTCTAGCATCCCCTCAGGCTAGGCAACACTGGGATGAAGGAGTAATATCTGTTCTCCAGAGGTTTTCAGACCTCATTCCAGCATAAGAGCTTTGTCATTGCAGGCCTATTTCAGAGAGCGGTGAAGGGTCTTTGCAGAACAGACAGAAAACTTAAAAATGGCATGAGAAAAATACCTTGATTTCAAGGAAAGATTATAGTATTTCTTTCAGCTTAATTTGATTACTAGCTGCTGCAGATTTTGTGAGAGAAAGTCTCTCCTTTGAACTTTGTTCTTTACATGCAGTGGCTGTTGCATAGTGCATAATGCATACTGTAAACATGCAGTAGTTGAACAAACTTGTACATGGGCTTAATAAACTCTAGTGACTGTTAATAATTAAGTTACTAGTCCGAAACTGGATTAAGAGGTGGTAATTGAGAATGAGGCATTGTGGTGGTAGATGATTTCTGCACCACAGGTCTTAAAGTGGAAGACTTGAAAGTGAGAACTGAAGTCCTGTGCAGGGTGAGAATAAGCTTCTGATAGGAAAAGACTCATCAAGTTTGTAATCAGGACTCTTGCAATTCAGGTAGTGAGTGTTTATAGGCAGTGCTGTAGAAGTGAGTTTTGAAGAACGTGTGCAAGCCCCACAGATCCATGCTTTTAGGTTTTGGTTTTTTTTAATGTTAACGTGAATGTTCTCTTTAGCTTTATGGTTGCTTGATCTTTTTGCCTTTAATCGTAAGGTATAACTTAATCTCTATGTGCCTTTCCCTTTTGCATTGTTTAGTATAGTATAAGAGCTTGTCATACGTATCATTTCCACAGACTAAAATGTCTGTCTCTTTAATGCCGAAGATGGCTTGTGCACAGTAACTCTTTAAACTTATCTTTGACAGGAGTGGCAAGAATTGCAGCAAAGTATACAGAGAAAGGAACGAGCCCTTCTTGAAACGAAGTCAAAGATAACACATCCCGTTTACAGTCTTTTTTTCCCTGAGGTCAGTAATAGAAAACCGTTACATAGTTCGTGAAACATGAGAATTAATATAATACAAATTAATTGCTATTTTTATATTTTTACTGTAAATAATGGGCTTTAAAAAAGTTTAATACTTGAAAAAATTGTACAAAAGTCTTAATTTATAAAATCCTCTTAAATTCCTTCAGATACTTTTCCTAAAAACTTCTAATATATTATTCTTTCTGTTCAGTTCCCAGAGATTTGCAAACTTGAACAGAGTTTAAAGTTCCATTTTGATGGCAATAATGCTGAAGTTTTGGTTTGTTTGGGTTTTTTCCTGCTGATCTGCTACATATAGATAGATTAAGAATGAAACCTTTCAGATATATAGGGATTTAAGCTATAGTCCTTTTCTTCTCTTTTTCTTTTTCTTTTTTTTTTTTTTTTGCTATGGAAGATGAAAGTACAGCAGTGTCTCTAATACAGAGTTAAGGGTAGAGTATTACTCTAACTGCAAGCGCCTGTAAGCTGTGGGAGGTCCTGTGATAACAGAAATGACAGGAGCGTTTGGGGGTCATTTGGTCAGCAGATTTGTTCTGGTTTCCTGCTTGACTTCAAGTCTCAACACAACAGCATGGTGGCAACACAGCATGCCCCTGTGGAAGATGGAGAGGGTTGGCAAAGCTGTCTCTTTCTACCACAATGTAGTCTGGAAGTGGCAGAAGCCAATTGTGGAACAATCTTTCCTGTAGAGCTCAAAAATACAATGTCAGATGTGGATGGGTATTAGAGAAAAGGATGTATTTGAGAATGGTGACCCAGTGTAGTAGACAGGCTGAGGTGTCTTTACATCAGTCTTTGTTGTTGAAGGTATGTTTCCATACATCAGTTGTTATTTACACGAACAGCAAACTACTCAATAGGTGTCTGGTTACAGCAATGCAACCTCCAAAAAGATGGGATTTTTCGAAGTGTGGTGTTTGATTTCTGAGCAGGTAAGTTAGGTCTTTGGGAGGTGACCAGGAATGAGTATTTGGCCACACTTTCTTTCCAGGGAAGTGGTTCAGGGGATTTCCTCTGCTTCTCTGCTCTCTGACTGGGAAACTAGTCTAGGATCTCTTGTCTCTCATCCTGCTGTCATCTAGTCCAGGATCTCTTCTCTCTCAGTAATGGGGAGGCAGGATGCAAGGCTTATGTTTCCTCTTGTAGCTTAAAGGAGACAACTGAGATGAGGAAGAACAAGAAAACATGAGGAAGAAGAAATACACTGGGGTACCTCTTTTCATTCCCCAAGGCTCCTCGTCTGTACCCATGCAGCTTGTTGTGTGTGCAAAACATACTCCACTGTCCCCATGCTTGTGATCACACCATTCCTGCTGGTTTTACCTAGTTCTGCCATCATTAGAAAGCAAAGTGTGGGAAGCAAGACCTGTTGCTAAGGAGCCAGGCAGGATATACAAATAAACCAAATAAATTATTTTCCGAAGGTCTTAACTGAGAGTTGTGTGGCTTCACGACATCTAGTTTTGTAATGGCTGATGTTAAGGCTGTGTTTTCCTGACACTGTTAGGTACCCTCCCGTCTCTCAGCACAGCTTCCAGCAGTACACCAGCGTAACAGGAGAAGGTGTACTGGCATTCTGCTCTTCTGGCTGCCTTAGATCATGTCACATATGCAGCTGAGTCTTAATACCTCCTTGCTGCGACGGCAGCTGGCTTTGGTCATCAGTCTGAGCTCAAACAGTGAGCGTGGGCTGTGCCTGGGGCCACAGGGGTGCTAACTACTCCTCTTTCCTTTTCACTGCACTGAGGGTTTCTTCAGAGACTTGGCTTGTTCTTACTCTGTACAAAGCTGCTTAAGCTTCAGCTGGGTGTAACCAAGATGCTGGTGGGGTTTATGATAAATCCAGTACTAAGAAAAAAATAATAAAATCTAGGGCTGAACTGAATGCTTGAACTTGAAAGATACACGTGTTATCTCATGGCCCTGCAGCTGTAAATTTTCTAAACTCTCTTCTCTGATTGTGGCTGTAGTTAGTGCTGTAGCTGCAGTTGGAGCATGTTCAGATAAAGTTGATTTGCGATGTCTGAAGAGGAAAATCCATCCTACTCCCTGGGTGGTTTTTTCATCTGTGATTTAGAGTATTATGTGTATTGTGGTCATGGCTGGTTCAGAGATGCAGAGTTGAGGATGAAATGCTGTAGTTGTGTGAATCTCTGTATTTCCAGAATTTACGGATGTTTGAGTGTAGCTGAGCCTAATATATTTATTCTCAGGAGGTGGCCTTAACGCTGTTTCATCTAAGTTTTTTGGGCAGTTGATTACTCTGCCAGAGATGCATCTTTAATCTATGCGGGTTCCTAAATAATTATCTTCTGCTCCTGCATCCGTGGATCCAGAAACTGCACAGATTGTAGTTTTGACATTTTTAGGTAGAAACTGGCCCTGATGTTCCAATTTCATGAACATACTGGTTCCCTGGCATGCCAAACCTTGCACCCATCTGTTAAAGGGCATTTTGCCCGCTTGCCTGTTAGCTTGCCAGATTCTCACAGGCATAAACTTTAAATTCCACCCAATAAGAGAGAGGAAAATGACACTCCTGCACAGTTGTCCTTTCTATAAAAGAGCAATGGTACTTTGGGGTTAGGAGCTTTACTTCCAAAGAGTTTATTCTGTAGATTCATTTGACCATTACATCAATGACTTTTGTTTGTTCTGTTATTTCTTCCCCCTACCCCCGGCTGTTATTTTTACCAGTTTTTGTGAAAATCTGGCTGGCAGTTTTTATCTTTGTTCTAAAAAAAAATTATTCCTTGCCATTGAGAGTGATGGAAACATGCACAGCCTATAATAAGTCAGCACAATGTTTTGGTAACATCAAAAATAACATATTGATACAAATTCAGTTCCTTTTTTCCGTGATCAGAGTCCTTACAGGCCCAAAATGGAGAGTAGCCATTTGTGTAACGGATCTATCTCCTGTAGTTCCTTTCATTTGTACTATTTATACTATTTATCCTTCTATTCCTAGAGGCCCCTTGGCTAGGAAATAAACACTTCGACTGCATAAGATTCTTCCTTGCTACAGCTGTCAAGCAGACTGACATTGTATTTATTGTTGAAACTTAGAGATAAAATAACTTACGCCTTGTAATCACATGGGACACTTTTTCATGAAGAAAATAACTTAGAATAGTTGGTAAAAGGACTTCTTATAGTTCTACAGATTCTAGTCTTAAATAGTATGGGAATAGGGTTTTGTCCTGTTCTCAGTTCCTGTTGTGCTGAGCACGTGAAGGAATGCTGTTGCTTTACTGTGATGCAGTTGCTTTTACTTTTATAGACTATAAAACGGGCATTAACATATTGAGTTAGTTTTAAACTCCTGCTCTGGAACTCAGCAGTGCTAATCAGGGTGTTTTGGTTGCTGGTGTGAGCGTCTTGCTGTTGTAAATCTGTAGTTTTGTAGTTGAATATTTCAGTGAGATGATGATGTTTATTACTAGCATAGCAATTAGTCACTTGAAAAGAGAGGAGTTAATTTAGCTCTTGTAAGTTTTCAACCTGCGGTATTTAAATTTCAGATCAACAAATGTTGGCTTCTGAAGTGTTTAAAAAAAAAACAAACAAAAAATAATCACCCAAAACCCACCACTACACCAAAACTATTGAACTTCTGACTCTTTCAGTAGAGACAAAGATTCTTCAAATTCTATGTATTAACAGTGTTTGCTTCCCCACTTGTGGAATTTGGAAGGGGCTCAGTGGTGGTGGTGAATTCTGCTGTATCCTTTCCTTCAGTCCTTCTAATGCTGTTAGATTAAAAATGAAAGAAAACAAGACAACCACTTTCATGCAGCACATCTGATTGGTGTTGCTGTAAATATATAAAAATTGGCCTCCTGGTTTGGAGCTTGACTTGTAACTGTTATAAGATGTGCTGTTTAGGGCTCCAGTCTGTCACAAATGTGATCAGACCACCAGGGATGGGTAAAAATTGGTTTGGAACACAGTTCAGCAATCTGTCATTTGGGTTGTCTAAAAGGTGAGGGTTTTTCCGTAAGGGTTAGGATTATGCTGTTACGACTATTACTTGAAGAAGTCCCCCTCCCCTCCTAACTTTTTTAAAATAAAAGGCTTAAGGAGGTGAAGGAATGGAAGCTTGCTTTGCAGTACTAAGCTAACTTCTTTGCAGTAGAAAAGTTTCAGCTTCTTTAAAACAAAGTGGATTTTGCCGAAAACATGTGCCAGAGGGCCAACCAAAAAGGACGAGTGGCTAAATGTTGATGCTGAAGAGCTGTAGCCTTTCTCATTTGAGAATGTGGTGCAGTTCAGCAGCATGGACACAACCAGTCTTAAAAATCTGACTCCAGTTGAGGGATAAACTATTATTTTTGTATAGTGTTGCTGTCCTTTATGAAGAACTGCACTCATTTAATTTCATTTAGTGTAGGAACTATGCTTTAGCCCCTGCAGTTGCAAGACCTTTGAGACCTGTAGCTATTTTGAAAGGTGTGTGTGACAGGCAGCAGTTGTTGGGTATCCTTTACAAATACCAATACTGTTTATGGTTCATACTTCCTTGAAGTGAAATCACACTATGTCCAAATTCCAACTTTCAGCACATTCCTGCTTTTTGGAGGGAGTGAGAAGTGGGGTAAAACATACTTTCCTGAAAAAGATTGTTTACTGGGAAGAATACTTTATCTTTTATCATGCCTTACTTTGTGTACTGACCTTTTCATCCAGGCTGGATTTCTGTTAAAGAACCTAAGGTAGTATTGGATTGCATGAAGTTGCTTGTTAATCCTTAGTGGACACAGTTCTTCAGAGCAGTTCCATGTCTCACATGGTAGCTTAGGCTGAATGAAGCCTTTCGAGACCAGCAGTTACCTGTGATAACCTGATTGCTTTCAGTATATACTATATATTTTATACTAACGCATCCAAGAGTTTAAAAAACCCAACCAAACACACACAAGCCTTCCTAGCTGTATTGTAAGGAACAGTGAATCATAATTACCTGTTATAAAGTGTAGGGTCATAATTTTACATGAATAATCCTATTTTGTGGTTTGTTTTTGGTTTTTTTTTCTTTTATGAAAGGAAAAACAAGAATGGTGGTGGCTGTATATTGCAGATCGGAAGGAGCAGATGCTAATATGTATGCCATATCACGTTTGTACACTCAAAGATAAAGAAGAGGTAAAGTACTTGAATATTCTTTTAGGGTGTTGCAAAACTGTACTGAAGTGTCTTATGGTATGCAAATACATTTAGATTTTAATTTTTTTCATACTTATCTCTTAAGATGGGAAACAAATTTTATTCTCCTGATAAAAGAAAATTGATAATGGAGAAAGAACAGATAATTTAAGAAGACTTTCAAGTTTCATTGCAGAATATGATTTCTTTCCCTGATATCAAAAGCTGATGAAAACCAGTATTTGTACACAATGATGATTCTTACAGTTATTCAAATGTGTGAGAAATACTAAGTGTTCTTTCTCTGTAAAGCAGAGGCTGTGACAAATTAATTAGCCTCCGCTCATACGAACCTTTCTGAGACTGTAACCTTTGGCTGTGTTTTATGCTTTTCTGAAAAAATGAGATTTGATGTATTTTGTTCTTTCAAAATAGATTTTATGTACAACTTCAAGTAAGAGTTAAACTAAGACTTCCAGCAGACTAAGTGTTTTAACCTGTTAAGGTTTTTGAGACTTAGGAAGCATAAAACAGGGTGAAATTGTGTACTTAAAAACATAGAGTTACTTTGATCTAATTCAGAAAAAAATGTGACTTGACTATTCATCTTTCATGGAAGGTATTGTGCTTGGGTATTCTGTCTCTTTGCTGCAGGTGTTTTATTATATAGAGATTTTTTCAAAGAAGTGTCAATTGTAAGAAGTATTTATTATTATTTTTTTAATGAAAAAATATTCTGTAGTAGTATTTATTGCTCATTAGTGTACTTAGATATTTATTCTAATGTGTTACTTGAAAGCAGTAAGAACTTACAGCATGAATTCTGTTTTGTAGGTAGAGCTGAAGTTCCCAGCACCAGGCAAACCTGGAAATTATCAGTACACAGTTTATTTAAGATCGGATTCATATATGGGTTTGGACCAGATTAAACCATTGAAGGTGATGTATAATTGTGTTATGTATTTGTATTATATTGAAAGCTACTTCATATGGTTATTAAAACCCCCAAAGTTGTGTTATCTTTAAGAATTCAATCTGTCCTAATTTATACTAGTGGCAAGAAGGGTTTATAAGCTGTTTCTGCCTGATGCCAGTAGAGGCAATTTTATGATGGGTTAAATGGCACTAAAGTTTGTGATGTTTTCCAGTGCCTGCATATTTTAATAAACATAATCTCACGTTTATTCAATTTCTACAGTATGGCTGGTTCTGGCTTTATACCTTGAGGCCTGCCATGCCATTGCCCTGCCCTTAGTCCTAGATACATCCCATGAATGAGATGTGTGCCTTATTTCTGGAAGTGGTTGTTGGTTTTGTTTTGGGTTTTTTTCTGTATTGGTTGTTTTTTTCTTGTTTGATTGTTGGTAGTGTTTTGTTTTGTTTTGTTTTTTCTTTAACTGTCAATTTCATGGGTGGTGTCCTTTGTTCTGGGGTTTGTTTTTGTTTTCCCAAATTGATGTGTATTCTCCCCTCTTCTTTCTTTTTCTTGATCCAATTACAGCTGGAAGTTCATGAAGCAAAGCCAGTGCCAGAAAACCATCCGCAATGGGATACAGCAATAGAAGGTGATGAGGACCAGGAAGACAGCGAGGGCTTTGAAGACAGTTTTGAGGAGGAAGAGGAAGAGGAGGAAGATGATGATTAAACAATCCTGTTGATTGACTACAATATCTGCACACACCGCAAACTCTTGGTCTGACTGTGGAACTGTACAATAACCAAGAAACACAGTACAGAAGCTTTGAGAAGGCTGAGTTTAATTTTTCTTTACCAATTAAGAGTGCATTATGTAACTTCTCAGTGGAGGTGAAACAAATCTGTTGCCATTGATACACCTTGGAATATGCTTATGGCTCATTATAGCCTTCAAGTGCAGGATGGTGCATTTGTTTCAATTGAAAATAAAAGCTTTTTTATTCTAAATGTCCGAAAGTGTGGGCTATGTATTGTCTGATCAATTTAGGGTCCAATTTAAATTAAAGGTACTTATAGCTAGGAGCGAACTTTAAATCAATTTTTCTGCATTAGGAATTTATTTTAGAAAACATTTTGGTATATTTGACATTACAAATCTCTGTTGATTGAAACATCATATGCTCAACTTTCAAACTTGATTGGTTCTGTGGTATTCATTAAATATTTTTGCTGTGATACTGCTCACATCATTCATAGCTTTAAAAATCTGTTTTACTTAACTTGATCATTATAAATTGGCATCATACCCATTGCCACATTCCATATATTCTGGAGGGCTGCTTTTTTAGGACTGTTGCCTTTTTATGCCCAAGATTATAATGGAAATCATAAACTTTCTTGACTCTGCCGTAGGATACTTATTAATGGCTTAAAACATTTTTAAGCCTTTATTTCCTCGGATCAGCAGAAGATCTGAGTCTTTTGATAAACAAAATGTCTGAAAGCAATTTGGGGACCATGTGTTATGGAAGTTGGTGGCTTTTGTGTAATGCCTTTATGAAAGGTACGTGCTGGAAGCCGAAGTATATTCTTAACGCTGAATCTACCTGACACCGTCGGAAACATTTTAAGGGTAAAATACAACATGCAAAGAGGGCATGTTTTGTATCAATTTTGAATTCCCGTCAATAAACTGGATAATTTGATGGCTGTTTGCAATTTGTAATAGTGTGCATCTCTCGGAGTTTTTTTTTTTTACTTCAGTCTCCTGCAGGGCTGTGAACAAGATGGTGATTCTATCCCTAACTCTGTTTAAAAAAAAAAAAAAAAAAAGGCAAAACCCACAAGTCTAATTAGAGAATAAATTCAGGGAGGAGAGAATCAGAGCTCTGATTGTCTCTGATTTAGTGTATTGCATGACTTGACAAAAGCCAGGAATGGATTCTTCCTTTTCTTCAACTCAATAAAACAAATGAAAGTGATTAATTAACAGTTGTATTTCTATATTTCAGAAATACATATGAGTGTTCTGCAAGTAGGAACAGATGTATTTCTGTTCCTATGTATTGAACTATGAAAACGCAATGCTGTATAATGTGACAAATTGTCATGCAGGAAAATTTCCATCCTATGAAAATTGCCCGAAGCCAGAATAGTTGCACACTAATTTGTGACCTTGTTTATTAGAAAGGGTTGTCACTTTAAATGCAAATTTACATTGTTATATTCTTTGTAATTGCAATAGTTGCAAATAAAATTTGAAAATGTTCTAAATGAGGTTATGGTATCTTTCAAAGTACTTCTGAAGAGCGTATTGTGCAGGAAGAACTCTTGCAGAGCATGAGCAGTGTCAGGTGTTCAAACTCAAGAATGAAGATGGGATTTAAATTAAATGGTTTGTACACTTGATACCTTTTAACTCCCGCTTCTATTTGCAAAATACAGCAGAGAAATAACAATAAAAAAGCATGAGTTGCATTCCGTAGGCTTTCAAGCCAAATTCTGCACTGAGAGAAATGCTTGAGGAAGGGTCACCAGCTTCCTTGTGCAAAATGAATGCTAAACTTACATCGTTCTGCCAGAACAATTCACAATGAGCTGCTGTGGTTGTTTAAAAGTTGGGAAGTGATTATAATTAGGAGATATAATTGATAATAAGCGCTTGGCAGGGGGTGGAGGGAAGTGCTTTCACTACTGATCCCTGAATTTTACCAAAGTCAAGGTATATACTTCCAAGATATGAATGCATTGAAGCAATTGAGGAGAAGAAGAAAAAAATACCTGAAGTATTTTCTTCTTGAAGATTAAAGCTGACAGCTGGGATTACACTGAAAGTCTGCAAAGCAAGGATGATTCTGTTGAGCTAACAAAGGCAAAATCTAATACTACTTCAAATGTGGGTCTCCTGCAAAGTCAAGGTAACTTAATAAGAAGTTGTGAGGATAAGAATTACGGTGGTGTGGGAAATCTGCCTAAGGTGGAGGTGTGCTGATGCTGTCTCTCCTAAAGATACCAGCTCTGTGGTTGGGCACCGTTCTACAACGCCTTCCAAGACAGATGCAAAAATGGCACTGAGGAAGTATTGAAGAGCCTCATACAATTAAAAGCACCAACTGCAGATGCACAGCTCTTAGGAGTGTTACTAGATCATTGAACTGTTGATTGGTCTGTCCTGCGGTGTCACCGTTAATAATGATTTTTTTTGAAGAACAGTTCTAATTGTGATTCAAAGATTCAGTACCTGTCTCTTGAGTCAGAGTTACCAGGGTGGGTAAAACTTTAAAGGAAGAAGCAACATTTTGTGTTCACTGGTGTATTTGTCTTGCTTTTTTTGATGGGGTTTAGAAACTAATTCAACTGATTTTACACCTAACTCTTCTGAAACTCTGGAATAGTAACTGCAGAGTAAAAAAGTTCTGGAAATCTGCTTTGCTGCCGCAAAGTAGCAACCCAGGCATAATTTGGAAGCATCTATTATTGCTTCAATGTGACTTTATTTTTGCCCTTCTACAGTCGTGCTCCTTTTTTGTAGCTGGACTGTCCACCCAGAGATGCAGCAAATGCCTTCAGGGCTGCCAGAAGCCACTTCCAAGGGGAAAAAAATGGGACTTGGCCAGGATAGGCAGGAGGGCCATGCAGTGCAACTGGCCCTGCTCCTTCTGGCCCAGCCAATTAGTAGACGGTAGTACCGGGATTTTAGGGCAGATGAACGCTGCTTGTTGAAATATGGGGTAAATTTGAAGTAGATATTGTGTAGGTAAAAGGAACGAGTTATAAAAGTGAGTTTTCTGGTGTGTTTTGTGTGTGTGTGTAAAATGATTTAACACTTCTGCCCCCCTTTAACTAATATTAAAGGAAACTTCACTTTTTTCTAGTCTGATGCTGGATGATTAGAAAGCTGCACTTGTGCAAAAAACCGATAAACCTTCTCTGAATTGTAAATGTCTTGTGAGTGGGGAAAGCCCCTCAGCTGGAGAGGAAGAGAAGGTGCCTTTCCCAGTGCTGCAGTGTAGTTCCAGGCCGGACTCCAGCAGGGGGAGGCAGGGGCATGGTATTTCTTCAGGAAAATCTAGGAATCTTCCAGGGGATACCTAGTGTAGGTTTAGTTTTGCTTTCCCACTTTTTGGAGGAGCAAGGTGTAGATGGAGGTTTCTTTTCTCTATTTGTTTTAAACAAACTCTGTTGTTACATGTGCATTCCCACTATTTTTATATCTGTTTATGTGTGTTGGTTTTTTTTTCCCCAAACACGCTTAAAAACTATTGAAGGAAGCCCATTTTAAGATTGGAATTATTTAAATTGTTGTTATTTAATTATTTAAAACTTAAAACCTGGCAGAGAAAGAAAGGCAGAGGTTCCTTTTGTAGCAGGGATTGGGGTGTTAATGAGTCCATTTTGAGCCTTAAGCCGCGCTTTGTGTTACTTCTTGGAAATGTGTTTGTGCAAGGTGGACATTGTGGAGATATCTCCAGTTTAGCTGTATTTTAAGCTCTGCAAAGTGAGATATGTCAAGCGGTTCTGCCATGAGGATGCCCGTGCTTCCGAGAGCTGGTTTATGGGGTACCTGGGGTGCCCTGTGGACAGCAGCCCGCATCCGCGGCGTGCCCTCCTCGCATTCCTGAAGACGTGGTTAAAGATGCCCCTGGCAGTATCATCTTCAACAGCTTTGCAGGGCAATGACTCTCTCTCTTCCTAGGGTTTGTCGAGGACTTGGCAGAGCACCCGAGTGCTGGATTAGAGGTTGAACGTGCGCTTGAACTCGTTTCTCTTCAGCAAGGTAAGCAGGAGCTGTGTTGGCTGTGCTCTGTTGGGGCTTTAGCAATTGGGGGAACAGATGGGAGGGAGAAATTTGGGTGAGTTGTGTTCAGTCTGGAGCTCTAGATGGGACACTGGGTTTGCACACGCTGTACATCTGGGTGACGTTCATGGTTTGTGCTTCATTTCTTTCATGTCAATGTTTTGGTTTAAGATGGAATTTGAGCCCACACAGACACTGTTTAGTTGGTAGAAATAATTTTCAGCCAAAATTGTTTGTTTATCATTCAGTTATTAATAAATCTAATTAGCACAATAGATTGTAAGGTTAATGATAATGTTTTTAAGCCAAATTACATACATGTGCTTCGAATTACATTTCCAATGTGTGCTGAATCAGGAAGTTTTTTCAACCTTTCACTGTGTATGAGCCTTCCACGTATATGCTCTCATAATGACACCGGGAAGACGGTACCGTTATAAAGCATGTGCGGAATTCAATAGCACAAAGGAGTCTGCACGGACCATCTTGAGCAATTGTTTTTAATTCATCCACCTCTAAAATAAGTTGCGAGTGCTTTCTTTTTTATGCAAGCGATGTAGCTAGATGCTTCGTGGCACAAAGCTGGAGGCATTTTGGGGAGAAACCCTAGAAAAGCTGGACGTCTTAAGGGTGTCATCTCCTGCAGGGCAGTCCTTGAGGTGGGAGAGCCCCGATGCTGCCGGGGCATTCCCGGTCCCACACGGGGCAGGGAGGATCACCCAGGCGTTGCCTTTGTCTTTGCTTGGGCACGGTTATTAGATGCTCCAAAGGCCAGGCTGGTGTGAGGCCACCTTTAACTTAAGGTGTCTGAAAATGAGATGCTGTCCTTGCTGTGAAAGGCTGTCCTGGCTTTTAGGCATGGTTTTCCATCACTGGCAGTGGTTCCTGTATGTGCCACAGCATCTTTTGTAGCCTTTCTACCCCATACCCTTACAGCCCGTGCCATTATACCCTGTGCCATTATATCCCATCAAGCCAGCTTGCTCTCTCCGATGGACACCCCCCACAAATGTATGCAGGGGTCGGGTTGAGGCCATACTCACCAATACACCAGGCTGCTGTTTCCCACAGCTGGGAAGCAGGATGAGAGTGACAGCAGGGACTTTGCCTTTGTACCTCCAAGCATCCATACCGAGATGCCTGGATTTGCGTGCCGTTCTCCCATGGAGGAGACCCTTCAGGAGCAGGAGGTGTGGAAGGCCAGCAGTGTATTGTTTATTGGGTGTTGTATTTTTTCCTTCCCTGCACACAAGCCTTTCTCCGTGGCCTGATCACAGCTATGGAATTTGTGCTTCCTAATGTATGCGTGTGCAGTAAATTAAACTCAAATTGAATGACCAATTTCCTTACAGCTGAAGCTCCATTAATTACTGTGTGTAAATCACATTAGCTGAGATTAGGTTATAATGGCTGTAAAATAGACACTGTCCATGACAGGGTGGCGAGATTTGGAGGCCCAGGTGTCAATCACCTCTGTCTCTTGAAATGAAGAGGTGAAATGTGGTAGTTCTTGCTTCATCTTGCACCAGGCATTTGGTCTGTCCGAGCCACCCAGCTCTGCAGGTCCCTCCCAATCAGTTGGGGTGCAGGAGAGCCTGTTGCTCCCTTGGTCCCGGGGGCAGCACACGGGTGGCAGCTTCCCGTCACGAGACAATTTGAGCAACCTCATTTGTGTCATTAGCTGCTTCTCTTAAACCTCAGGTGGCAGAAGGCACTGCTGCCTACAGGTACTTCTTCCTAAAGCTATGAGGATTTACTCTTTGCAGTTAACTTCCTCACATAAGGTTTTATCTTGGTTGTATCTTTTTATGGTTCCCTCCTGATGTAGATTTGTTAGGTGTATTTGATTCCTCTTTTTTTTTCCTCCTTCATTGCAATCAGGGCTGAATAGTTCATTCAGATGTTGAAAAGCTGTCCCATTATATTTTACATTCAAATTCACATTTAATATATAGTATGTATGCTAAAAGTTACTGGGGATTTAAAACACAGAGACTTCTATACACAGGCTCTGCGTTTCTTGGCAAGAACTGCCTTTAAAATGTCTGGCCCATCTCTCAGTGAGCTTATAAGACTCGGAGGTGATCAGGAAGGGCAGCTGGGGCCGGACCTCACAGTGGGGTGCAGATGGCTCATGTCACCTGCCTGTCCCCTCCAGAGACCCTCTGCCCCTGGGTCAGGCTGTTTAGGATGAGTGAAGAATCTCTTCTCCCTTTTTTTGCCTGGTAGCTGTGGAAGTCAGGATGATGGGCCCCCACCACTTGAAGGGCCATCGCTGTTGGAAAGAGGATGTTGGTGGGGAATGGCTGGGCACTGCTGCTTCTCATGAGATGACATGGTCCCCCCTGGGGTAACACCAGAGCTGGCTCTTCCGGGCACACACCAGCAGGCAGGGTGCTGCATCATAGAATCACAGAATGGTTAGAGTTGGAAGGGACCTTAGAGATCATCTAGTTCCAACCCCCCCGCCATGGGCAGGGACACCTCCCACCAGACCAGGTTGCTCAAAGCCCCATCCAGCCTGGCCTTGAACACCTCCAGGGATGGGGCATCCACAGCTTCTCTGGGCAACCTGTTCCAGTGTCTCACCACCCTCACAGGAAAGAATTTCTTTCTGGTATCTAATCTAAATCTCCCCTCTTCCAATTTAAAACCGTTGCCCCTTGTCCTGTCACTACACTTCCAGACAAAGAGTCCCTCCCCATCTCTCCTGTATGGAGCACTTTGGAAACAGCCAGACAAGCCAAGCGCTGAAAGGAGTGGTGAGGCAAGAGAGACCACCTCCATTTTGTGCTCAACAGGAGCAGAGGGCTGAAAAGAGAAATAGTCGGCATGAAAGCCAGCCCTGCCTGGTGTGTCTCTAACCTTTTTCTCCAAAATGCTCCTGGATGGAGATGCCTGGAGCGGTGCCTGGGAGATGTGATGGGGGTGTCAGTGCCAGGCAGCAGCCGTGGGTCAGCCCGAGCCACCCGGCCAGCCCTGCCCAGCGCCGCCTCCTCCCCGTGCGCTGCTAAAAGCCAATTAAAACAAAAAATAGAAGGATATTGTTCAAACCCCGGCATCTCTTAAAAGGGGAAGCATGGCCCCCTTGGTCAAATGTGAGCTGGAGAGGCTCGCAGGAATGACAGCAATTAATCACCGCTCGGCTTTGAGTCTTTATGTAAGTGCTCGGTGTTAAATATTACAACGGCACCGACGCGGAGGCTGACACCAGCCTTTGTGATCCAGGTCTCTGTAGATGCGAGGTTGGAGGCTAGGCAATAATAAGATAATTCAGCTTGTTAGACACAGGCAAGGCTTTTTGGTATGCGCATCATGGCAGCATCAAAAATGATGGAAGTGTCAAAATACAGAGGAGGCAAAATATACGGGAAAGCCCTAAAATCAATACTTTTATTTAAAAGATGTCACCACTAAAATTAGTTTTATTATAACCACAATATGATTTCTAAAGTTTAGCATGTGAGCAATTGATCAGCTAGCTCAGATGACTGGGAAGGATGTTTTGGTTCTGTTCTTTGTTTGTTTGGGGATTTTTTTCTCTTTTTCTGTTGGCAGCTGGAGAGACAACCCATCCCATCTCTGGCACAGAGCAGAGGCCACTTACAAAGTTTAAACCTCCTTTGCTAGGTCAACTAATTGCTTGCCTGTGACTGGATCCGACAGGTCATTGCAGAGTTACGTGTGGATGAAGGACAACAGAGCCTGTCTGCCCTGGGATTCTGGATTTCACGTGACTTTGGGGTAGTTTTGGGGCTAAATGATACTAAAATACTTTCCTCACAGATTTATGACACAGATCATCCTCAGAAGCTAAATGAATGATGAAACTTTGATATATTTCTCACCTCTGCTTTTTTTTTTTGTTTTAAAGAAAAGCGGTGTGTGGCCAAAAGATGTAGCTGGTGGCAGTTTTTTGAGCGAGGCAGGTGGGTGCGTAGGTGCCACAGCCACCTGGGCTGCACAGCTGTGTTTCACTCTGGTGGTAGGACAGCCCTGCTCTGCTCACTGGTCTGGCACCCATGGGCAGGGTCCTGGGGCTCCCCATCCTCTTGCGGCCACCACTCACCTCTAATGGAGAGGGGTTATGCATAGGGTTTGTATGGGGACCATACAAACCAGTGCGACCAGTGCTGGACATGGCATTTTTGTACACTGACAGAGGAGGGATGCCTGTCCGGTGTGCCCGTCCTTCAGGATTTTTTTGGGGAAGTGGAGCGCTACATTTATGTTCCTAAATCCACACTCATGGTTGAAGTACCCTCTTCCACCCAGGTCCCCTTTCTCCAAGTGAAGAGCCGTGGCATTTGAGCTCTTGGGTCACAGCTGCTCTAAAAACTGTTTGGCTGCTGGAGAGGGTCTGCTCCTCCTCGGTGGAACAAGCAGACGCTGCGTGGGGAAGTTTCTCGACTGAGTTTGTATGCAAACAACATACAGCTCCTGACTGCTGATGGCTATCCAACTCCCCAGTTAATTAAAATCTATAAACTACGCTGGCATATGTAATTTAAAAAATAGCAATGCTATAGTATGACTATGCATGCGTATTGACTAAAAATAGCACTTGCCAAGAGGAAAAAAGAGATATTTACAGTGAATTTGGATAGCAACTGATTTTATTTTTCCTATTGAATTAAGGGAATGGAGTATGAAAACACAGCTTATATAGAGACATATATCTTTACTGCTCTTTTGGCTATGGAAAAAAATAAAATCTACTGGACTTGGATTTTTGTATACGATTCTATTGTAAGAAATTGCTCTTAATAGCTTTCTCTCTGACGAGTTTTGCTTGAGGGTGGCAGCTGAGCGTGTCCCAGCCAGTGAGATGCTGCACTCTCTGTATGTGGCAAGAGTCAGGAGGTGGCACCATCGCACCTTGTGTCCCCTCTCTTTCTGGTGTGTGAGCAAGTGTTCAGTCTGGGGGAGAGAGGCTTTCTCTGCGGCTTGGCCCTGCAGTGGCTGCTGGGGAGGACCTGCGGTGGAAGCTTCCTCCCTGTTGCAGTCATTGATGTTCAGAGACCAAATTTTGGGGCCTGAACCCCCTGGTTGGGAATGGTAGTGTTCAGTCCTGGGCCTCTCACTACAGGAAGGACATTGAGCTGCTGGAGCGTGTCCAGAGGAGAGCCACCAAGCTGGTGAGGGGTCTAGAGAACAAGTCATATGAGGAGAGGCTGGGGGAACTGGGCATGTTTAGTTTGGAGAAGAAGAGGCTGAGGGGGGGACTTCATTGCCCTCTACAACTACCTGAAAGGAGGTTGTAGAGAAGTGGGTGTTGGCCTTTTCTCCCAAGGGAATAATGACAGGACCAGAGGAAATGGTCTGAAGTTGTGGCAGGGGAGGATTAGATCAGATATTAGGAAGAATTGCTTTACTGAGAAGAGTGGTCAGGCACAGGAATAGCCTGCCCAGGGAGGTGGTGGAGTTGCCATCCCTGGAGGAGGTATTTAAGAAATGTGTAGATGTGGCACTTCAGGACATGCTCTAGCTCCTGAGATTGTTGAGTTGGGTGTTTTGTGTTGATGTGTGGGTTTGTTTGTTTTTTGGTTTTGGTGTTTTTTGGGTTTTTTTGTTGGTTTTTTTTTTTTTTTTTTTTGTGTATGGTGGGACTCAATGATCTCAAAAGTCCCTTCCAATGAGGAAGATTCTGTGATTCTGTGAGTAATCCAAGGAACAAAACTCCTCATTGGGAGGATTTTTTTTTTTTTTTAATTACTGTCCAGACCCAGCTATCTCTATCACAGAAAGTTATGCACTGGGGCAGCACCACGTGTCTGCAGCAGGCACCGGGTTCACCAGGGGACAGGACCCCACCAGCCCGACTGCTTCAGCTCTGCCCCAGCAGGTTGCTGGGTCTCAGGGGAGTCTCATGAGGAAATATTTACAGATAGGCCACTTGGTGTAGTACATCCCAGCTGGCATGGATGCAGCCTCCTTGCACTGGACTGGGAGGTGCATCTCTGGTTTACCCTCACTGCAGACTCTGGACAGAGAGAGACAGTCCATGGCCAGTCACCTCTCTGAGCAAACTAACACGTAAAAAATGACCTTGTATGTCAAGCACCTTAGCCAAGGGGAATGAATAAGGCTTCTTTGTTTCTCAGCTGCAGCAGGTTGCTTGGGTGCTCCAGAGCTTTGAAGACAGTTTATTACACCTTATTCTACCTTCCCGCTTTGGGTGTGAGGATTTTGCCTTTTGGGTACTGTTGCTCTAGGTTTTTTGCTTGAAAGAAGCTCAGAGGGGAAGGGAGAAGGCACAAATCCTGCAGCTCAAAGGATTATTTCTTTTATCACTAAGGATGCTGCGTGACTTTATTGACTTTCTGAGCTCTTTAACACAGCAATAAATGAGACATTAAAATATTTTAAAATCAATAAATGTAATAAAGAACCAAGCAAATTACAAAGCAGCTCCTGATGTTTAGTGATTTGGGAAATAATCATGTCCTCAAGTGAGCAGTGAATTGGGGTGGGAGAAGTGAATTGGGGTGACCTTGCAGGGGCTGCTGCACCAGAGGATGGAGGAGGCAGAGCCTCTCTGGAGCCCATCCCAGGGACAAAAGGGGCTGTGGGGTCTGAATGGGGTGGGAAACTTGCCCTCACACCCCTTGCCCATCCAGGATGCTGCCAGGATTTTATTTGGGAGTTTCCTTGCTTTTTCTGCATCAGGCTTAGGCACAGGCTTAATTTTCAGCTCAACCCCCTGAGCCAATTGCCGGGGTACATCAGGAAGTCTCTGCAGCTTTATTCAAATTTAGCAAGTGCTTGAATGAAAGGTGACCTCCAGGGACGGGCTGGGCAGGGGGCAGCTGGTGGGTGATGTGGGTACCAGGTAGCCTGGGCACTTCTTGCTTGCCCAAGCACTGCTGTCCCACCTTGCCTCCTCCGCTGGGCAAGGGGGAAGGAGCCGGGGTGTGAGTGGGGAGCACTGGTGGGAATTGGAGCCACAACCCCTCCCAACCACTGTTTTCAAAGGCTCACGCATCTAAATGACTTCTCAGCAGCTGTCCTCCCTGGAGACCCGCTTGCTTGAAAGATGATACTGCTCCTGTAATTAAGGTAATTGTTTAAATTCGGCCCCTTAAACCAGACCCCATCATACCTTAACCAACTGTGTCTATGTAAGGACAGGGGGATTGAATAGGGTCGAGGCGGGTGCCACGAGATTGATTCAGCATCTGGAAAGATTTATAGGTAAAAATCTTGTTAAACTGAAATGCCTAATAAAGATGCAGGGAAAAAAAATATCACATATTAGGGCATAACCCGGGCAGGCAGATGCCCCGACAGACCCGCTGCTGCCTTTTGTGCAGCTGAGACTGAGGAGGTGAATGTCACCCCTGCAGCCAGGCGTTTGCTGGTGGCAGAAAGGAGAGCTCTAGATGAGCTCCTGCCTCGCTTGTCTTCTGCCCAAATAGCAGGCAGGGCTGCACACACTTAGGCTGCTTCAGGATATTTAATTTCCTTTCTCACTTACCCTGACTGCTTTCTGATTTCATGGAAATCTGAAGGTAATTGAATGTAATTGTTTAAAGAATCGAATTATTTAAATTATAGGGTAATGCTTGAAATAAAATGACAATCTGTGGGAGTTTGTTAACGTTGGTGGTGGATGAAGAGCAGCGGAGCACCGTGTGCCGGGCTGCAGGGATGGGTGTGCTGGGGGGAGAGGTGCTGGGGAGGGACAATGGCACAAGGTCAGGATCTGCCACACTCCTGGGTGGGTGCATCCTGCTTCCCCTGGGATGCTCACCCTCGCATGGTCGGGTTTGTCCTCGATCCAAAACACCCTGGGCAGTTCAGCAAGAGCTGGTGGGTCAGATCCTCTTTGAGGGTGTTTTAGGGCATCTACAGGGGGTGACAGAGGTGACCCTGGGGATCAAGGCTGTTGCCATCCCTGTTCCCCATTGCCATGTGGATGGAGATGGACACCTGTGACACCACCCAAGGTCGCCAGCAAAAGAGAAGCCCACAGCAGCCAGAAGGGCAGGGCTTTGGTGTGGCTCCTGGTATTTCAGATATGACTTCAGGTGGCCAAGGGTAAAATCTATGTACGTGGCACAGAAAAATACGCAGCTTGTCTGGAGGCAGGCAAGCAAAGCCCTTCCACCCAGGAGACCAGGTGAGCTAGGGGCTAATCCAGCACTGAAAAACCCATGTCCAGTCCCTGGGTGTGGGGCTGCCTCCCAGCTGGCCATTAAAGCCCTGACCCATGTGCCACCACCTGCCTCAAAAGCTTCAGTCCCACCTCTGGGTCCTGCTCGGAGGAGGCTGTGAGGACAAGCAGTGGAGGGAAAGGCTGAAAGATAAGCAGCACAAAATAGGTGAAAGGCAAATATCAGGACACTGATGAAAGGAGCACAGCAGGGGAAGGAGAATGCAATGACAAAGATATGCATTTTTTAAAAATAATTTTGTAGATTGGGGGTGGCCCGTGGTGCAAATAGTCAGGGAAGCAGTGACAGGAGGCAGGGTACTTCAGTCGTGCTCCTTGCTCTGTGCAGATCCTTAATATTTATCTGCAGCATCCTCTTCATTTGCAAACCCTATGCCTACAGAGGAAAGTGTTTTAGCATTTTTGAGGCTGGCTGACACCCAGATCCTCAGGTAAACAAGACCTTTTTTTCCTCCCTGCCCTCCTTCCCCCCCTCTTAATCACCTTTTTCATTTCTATTTGGAAATGAAGCAAGTGATTACATCAGTCCACCCTCTTTCTATTGTTTGGAGGGCAGATTTACCTGGGCAGAGATTTTAAGCTCCCGTACCTCCTCCATCTCCCCTGCCCACAGTCAGGCACATCATCTCTCTGCATGTGGGAGAGTGGCATGGGCAAGCCTGGGGCTGGAAAGGCCAGTTGTGGGCTGAAGCCCATCAATGTGAGACCGTGGCTGCTCAGATGTCCCCACTGTGCCACCAGCACACAAACACCCCTCTCCCCTGAACTACCCTGGGCAAAACCCTCCCCTCAGCCCCACCTCTGGCTCATCTCCCTTTGCCCCTCTCTTGTGGACACCAAGATGGGGAAATGGGCCCTGCATTTGGCTTGGTAGGCGATGTAAATGCTTCGAACCATTCCCCCACTATCTCATCCTCCCTTGCTTTGAGCTCTAAGTCAATCTGCCCTCCAGACTGGCTGTATGTTCTAAACCAAAATTCGAGACTCTTGCCGGCCCTGAATTTAAAGTTTAATTTAAAGTGAGCCCTGCAAAGCCCATAGTCCAAAGAACTCTGCAGTCCTTAACTGAGCAAAACTTGGTCCCTGAAGCAGTGGGGGTTTGGCTGGTTTGAAGCCTCCAAAATTACTCAGGGCATTCAGCGTCAAAAAAGAAAAATTTCCCATCCCCTCCCCAACACTTTGCTGTTTATTGTATTCGTATGTTACAATATACAATTGTATTAACACCCTCTTTTTTGCGTGGTGCCGTGGTGCCAGCCCCCCCGTGTTAGATGGCGTGGGTACCGTGGTGTGACACAGCCGACAGCATGGCGTGTGACAAGCCACAGCAGCAAGGCTTCTGCCGAGGCAACAGGGATGGCTAAGGCTCGTGCCCAAAATTTTAAACAGCTTAAAAGAGAAGACAGGCTTTTTAAAACATTCTGTCATGGGTTTTTCTTAATCACTGCTACTTCTCCCTGGTTTTCCTATTAGGGAACATAAGCAGTAATTTGCACGGTGCTCCAGTTCCTTCCGTTTTATTCTGGTGTGGGAATCCCTGACTGCTGGACCACTGACCTTGATTTTAAAAAAAAAAAAAAAAAAAAAGGGGAAATAAGGATTACAGGGCTTTGCCAGGATGAACACTGGGCTGAGGAGCTCTTGGGTACTTCCTTACCTGGTGTGCTTGCCAGTACCACAGGTTTCATATATTCTGTCATGACAATACATTTTTTTTTCACACCTACAATGTCTGTCCAATTTATAATAATGCAAGAAAGAGAAAATGTTCTTATTTGTTTCTCCTGGATCTACCAAACTTTAATTTTTTTTTTTTTAAATGTACAAAATTTTTCTCTAGCCATGATTTTAAAAAGAAAACAAACATCTCGGCCATCCTCCCACCCTTATTCTGCTTACAAGGGATGGGTGGTGTGAGCTCAAGCATCTCACCTTGCTTGAAGTCACTGGTCGGGGGGTGCTTGCCCCCCTCCCCGCTGCTGGGGAAGGGCACCAGTTGAGATCTCTTGTTGTTATGGATGGTCCAGGATCTGGGGTTCCTGCTTTTCCTCTTCTTCCTCAGTAAATATAACAGGCTTAATGCTTATCTCATTTTCTGTCGTATTAGGTCCAAAGTAACTCCGCTGAAACCCTCGAAGCCAGGCTAGCATGAAACTAGTGTGCGGGGGACCACAAAACCAGCAGAACCAGTGACCATGGCTGCAAGCCTTTCTGATGAGGCATTCGCAGGAGTGGAAGCAAAGAGAGGTGAGGAACACGTTTTGTCTCGTGGTAAATACTGAGTGACAATATGTGTGAGCGTGTGAAGTGGGCAGCGGGGAGCTGTGCAACACTCGCAAACAACTGCGACGAACCGCTTTGCTGGGATAATTTGATCTACCACAGTCAATGGAGCGTGACAGGATTGTGATGATCATTATTTATTATATGTATTACAGGTTTTTATTTTTTTTTTTTTGGTGGTAAGAGCTGCTAGTGCTGTGCTAAACGGGGGAAGACGCAGTGCCTTCTGTGATGAGCGACTGGAAATGCAATGGAGAACTGCTCCTGCATCCTGCCCAGTGCTGTGGTATGTTTGTGATAACAGATATTTCTACATATCAACGTATATCATTGCCTGGCCATGTCTTAAAATTATCCTGACAGTCGACTCTATGTGTTTGTGTACAAGTGTGTGTGTGTGTGTGCATGAGCAATGCCATCCACGCACACCTCGTGTCGCCGGCAGAAAGATCCCAAGCGCTATTCCCCCGATTTCCACGCAAATTATCCAAAATGAAGCGACTGGTCCTTCCCATCGGTGGCATCACGTAAGCTCAGCATCCACGGGGCCAGGCTGCTGCAGGAGCGGGACAAAGGGCTGATGCTACAGTCCGGTTTCCATGGCAACAGAGGAGGGGTAGCGAGACCAGAAATGTTGCAAACACCCCTTCTGCTCATCGCAGCCCGATGCACGGTATTGCGAGAGATGCTGCTACAGGGTGGGGGGGATGCAGGGGGGGAAGGGTCAAAATGCCTTTACCTTTCCGCTTGTGGAGTTTCTGAAATAAAAAGAAACGGCACTTTGGGGTTTGTCTCGGTGTAGCTGCGAAGAGAAAGGAGAGCCGACGCGCAGGCCTGGTTTTCTGCGTGTAAAACGTGTGTGTTCTTTAAAAGGCAGTGGTTGGCTGCTTTTCCGGACATGATGTGGTTGAAGCTGTCATCGTAATGGAAATTCATTGCTGTAGCTATGGTAAATCGAGTTTTCTGCCTGTGCTGAATGCATTAGTCTAATGAGATGTTTGCAGCTGGAGAGCCGAGCTGCTGGAGACTTGCACTGTGCTAAGAGACAGGGAGAAGATGGCTTTTGCCGGGCTCTGTGTGACTGTGCTGAAAGTCCTCTGCCCTTTGGGTCCCAGTGCCCAGGCTCTCTAAAGAACACTGCTCAGTGTTTTAACCTGAGCAATAGGTAAGGGGAAAGCATGCTTCTTCTTCTCTGCCTGATGTTTGTCGTGGAGCCTTGTTGGAGCAGTTCTGGTTCTGCTTGTCTGTGTAGGGGAACTTTGCTGCTCCTCAGTGGGAGACTCTCTCCACCAAAGCACACCCCGAGGTAGCCCTGGGAGCAGGTTTGGTGAGGAGAGGGGCAGCAGACCCGTGCGTGGCAGCGGTGGGAGTGTGTGTGTGTGTCTGTGACTGTGTGCACTAGTTGGTGAAGACTTCTGACTGGAGAGCACTCTGCATGCAGAGCTGCCCTCGGGCTTTTCCAAACCTGAATCCGAGCAGGTTTTGGGTTTGGTATTTTTTTTTTTTTTTTCCCTGCCAGGTAAATGCCTCTTCCATTTTAAAAGCAACTTATTTTGCAATATACATAGCAGGCAGCATTGGTATCACAGATTTGGGGGTTTAGTGTAGTTCATAGAGCAATGAGTTTACTCATGATCTCCTCCTATCTTCAGACCAGATGGTAAGTTGAATTTTTATCCTTAACTGAAAATGGGAAGGAGTGATACTGTCTATATGCCGGGCTTTCCCTTTGAGACTAAAAGGCACCGAGCTCGCCAGAGTCCCCGAGGAGCCCCCTTCAGCAGAGTTGTACCTCTTTGCCTTCCTGGGTGTTTTAAAGGGAACTTTGAGAAAGGACAGGGCAGGGGGGACGAAACAGTGTGTGCCCCTGGAGAGCCCTGACGGTCCCTCCCTGATTCTCCCCCCCAGCCCACTGCTCCCTAGGGGGGTGAAGCCCGGCATGATTCAGTGATGCTCACTCAGCCTGTGCGAGCATCCCCGGTGAAGGGCTGTGAGCACTAGTCTCAGTGCCCCGGGTTCATCCGGCAGCAGCCGTCTGGCGGAAAAAAAGTTGTTTTTTCGGTTTTGGTGCGTGCGGGGCTGGTGGCAGGAGTATAAAGTTGGTGTGGTGAGCTGCGGGGGGAAAGTTGTTCTGGTTCTCCGCTGGGAGGGGGATTGCTGTTTAATCCTGGGTTTATTTATTTCAAGAGTTCTTGTTTCAAGTTCTGAGGATGCTTCGCGCAAGGGTCGACCCAGAGGCTTTTCAAATTGAATAAAGGCAGCGCAGAGCAGGGAAAGGGGGGTTGAGTAGGAAATACTTGGAAAGTGGGGGGATGCTGTTATCTGTGGGAGTCTAAAAAGTGTGTTTGTGCTACAGGCGTACTTACAGCATCCTGCTGCCAGCCCTCGGTCCTGCTCAGCACACCGGGCTCCGTCAGCTGGTGCTGTAAATCAGCATAACTTCCTTGGCTCCAGCCTCATCTGACACCAGCTGAGGGTATGGTCTGGAGATTTGCAAGTTCGGGTTTTGTGTTTTTCTTTAGATGAGGTGTCTCCCAGTCTCCTCCCGCTGCCGGTGACTTTGTATTTCAATTCAGATATCACACTGATTTTCCTCATAAGGCAGAGCTCCTCTGCCTGATCATAAAAGTTATTTAGCCGATGCACGTGTTCTTCAGATCAGAAAGGCTGGCAGGGGCATGAGCTTTTTAATGGTGGAGTGTGGAAGAGGGACAGGAAAAAAAAATCTGCCAACAGAAAAAGTACATGTGCTGAATTAGACCAGAAACTCTGCAGAGGGTATATCTCTCTCCTTAAATGCTTTGTTGATGTAGCACAGTAACTCTGATATTTCTGTTATTTTGTTCATTGGCTATATTTAATGGGTACTTTCCTATGTTTTGTGAAAAAGAGTGGGTAGAAAAAGGCAATTTTCTTTCCTGGGCAATCAGTGCCTTGCCCTGAGGTTTCTCACCTGCTGGGAACACACGACTGTACAGGTGCTTGATAGCAGCTACAGTACCTGGAAAGAAGAAATTGCAGTAGGATGCTTTTCCCTCAGCCATTCCGTTAGCTCCTGTGCTTGACACAAAAATTTGGTTTTTTTTGATACATATTAAAAAAAACAAAGTTTAAAAGAGAAACACTGTAGAGCACCCCATCATGGTGTGTGGGTGACACCCTGAGCTTCAGTAGGCTGAGATGAGACAGGTGAGGAAGGGTCTCGCTGCTGGTGTGTGGGCTGCCCTCAGTGGGGACACGTCCATCCTCCTCATCCTTGGCCATGCTGGGACCAGTTGGCACCCTCACAGGCTCCCCCAGTGCCCAGCTCCAGTGGGAACTGACCCAAACCTTGCAGTAGGAAAGGGGATGGTTTAACTGATTCCCCAGCACCACCACTTCTTGCTGGGCTCTGACCAGAAGCACCCAGGGGCTCCTTTCCTGCTGCAGACTGAACTCATGTCACTAAGGCTAGCTAATATTCCTAGCAATAGTATGAAAACATCCAGGGTACTTTAAACTAGAGATGGAGGCACACACTCCTCCTGCAAACGGCAGGGAACCCGAGTAAGGCTGGCAAATAAATGCAAGGCATAAAAGTAGTTTGGGTAAGGAAGACCTTCAGGAAAATTGTTGGTGAGGCAGGAACAATTTCTGTTAAAAATTGAATGAAGTGAACTGTTTATATTTGATATCACTGAAGTCAGCAGAGACCTGTTATCTTCAGGGGATTTTAGTGCACTTTCATAAAGTATACTCAACAGCATCATGGTGTTTTTTAGAAGGAAAACGTAACAATGAGAAAAAAATACCTCATTTCCCTAAGATCCTGCCCTACTTCTCTCCCTACAGCTTTAAAATGGTGCAAAGGAGGAGTCAGCTTTATTTACATAAAACACTCCCAGCTGAGTTCTCCAGCTGACCATTAAGAGCAGCTACAGTATTTAACAGGTGATGGTCACCACCAGGCTCCCCGCAGTGAGAACCAACAATAATTGGTTTACTTATGCGAAGAAAAATATTCCAGGCTCACCTTAAAGGGGAAAATGAATTATGTATATTAATTCTGTCATAACAAGTTGCCTCATGAGGAATTGGTTTCCTGTGTAAAGGAAGCAAAATTTTCTCTCTATTTTGCTGTATATTAAAAAAACCTCATTCAAATTTGTGCATCGGGGGATTACACACAGCTCTGCCAAACAGAATCATGATATATGACTGCATTAAACATACCAGCTAAATTTGCTATTGACTAATAAAATTGAAAATAATTTATAATCTAAGGTAGCATCTTTGCACCAAGTATTCCTATTGATGAGAATGAAGGAATTGACAAAAGAAAGGGTGAAGTGCAGTGAAGGTGGGGTTAAAATTTACTAATTAAAGATCTAAACTTCTGATATTCTTTTTTTTTTTTTTTTTTTTTACTTGAATCTGCATTTCCCAGAAAGACGCCTCTAAAATATAATAGGAGGAAGTCCTGATTTAGAAAGTTTTTGCAGTTTCAACACAATGGAAGAACTCGGAGGATGCTCTGGCAGGAAATGTCCTGGTTGCTGGATGTGGAAAAATTACCAGCGTTCGGTGAAGTCAGCAGAGACCTGTTATCTTCAGGGGATTTTAGTGCACTTTCATAAAGTATACTCAACAGCATCATGGTGTTTTTTAGAAGGAAAACGTAACAATGAGAAAAAAATACCTCATTTCCCTAAGATCCTGCCCTACTTCTCTCCCTACAGCTTTAAAATGGTGCAAAGGAGGAGTCAGCTTTATTTACATAAAACACTCCCAGCTGAGTTCTCCAGCTGACCATTAAGAGCAGCTACAGTATTTAACAGGTGATGGTCACCACCAGGCTCCCCGCAGTGAGAACCAACAATAATTGGTTTACTTATGCGAAGAAAAATATTCCAGGCTCACCTTAAAGGGGAAAATGAATTATGTATATTAATTCTGTCATAACAAGTTGCCTCATGAGGAATTGGTTTCCTGTGTAAAGGAAGCAAAATTTTCTCTCTATTTTGCTGTATATTAAAAAAACCTCATTCAAATTTGTGCATCGGGGGATTACACACAGCTCTGCCAAACAGAATCATGATATATGACTGCATTAAACATACCAGCTAAATTTGCTATTGACTAATAAAATTGAAAATAATTTATAATCTAAGGTAGCATCTTTGCACCAAGTATTCCTATTGATGAGAATGAAGGAATTGACAAAAGAAAGGGTGAAGTGCAGTGAAGGTGGGGTTAAAATTTACTAATTAAAGATCTAAACTTCTGATATTTTTTTTTTTTTTTTTTTTTTTTAATAAAGCCTTACAAAGATGATGAAACTCTAAGTCATTTATTAAGGTTGACTGCTCCCTTTAGGAACTTGTGTAAATTTGGCCGGAATAAAGAATTGCCCAGAGAGAGTCTGGGTGTGTAATTATGTTCCACTGAAGGAAGAATGATTTCTCTTGAACCGAACAGTTTGCTGTTGCCCTGCAGTTTATCCTGACCCCATCTTTAAAGGTGATCCTCATCATACAGAAGAAATGGCGCTATAAACGCCAGCCTTTCGCTCTCTGCCTCTTTGACTTTGTTGCTCTGTTCAGTTTGGGTGTGGGATTCAAGGGATGGGGGGATTCCTTTCCATCCCTGGTGGGCAGCAGGGCCAGGAATTCTCATCTGGTTCCTGCTCCTCTTCCCTGGCCCAGGTGTGGATGCTGGCATTCGAAATGTCAGATGGACAAAAGCTTTCGCAGGGGCCAGCTGTTGCTCTTGTTGCTTACAATATTTATATACGTGGGGCTCCCAGGAGTATTCCCTGGCATTCTCTTGATTTATGGCAGGTGTGCCTGAAATTCAGCCCTTGGGGTTGTGCCCTAAATTGCTCTGGGTGCTCTGGTTGCCGTACTCCTGGCAAAGGGTCCGTTACCACCTGCGTCTGGGGGCAGGGGGCTGCAGCTGGGCACAGGGCAGGGGAAAGCCCAAGGTGATTCCTCACAACATCCTCCCTCATCTCAAGCAGCAGAAGTAATTTGTAAGAAATCAGTTATGTTGGTCTTTGACGTGTTCTTTGGATGTGAGCAGCATGTGTCCAGGCACTTTTTGCCGAGGGACCAGACTCTGAAAGCTGCCCTACCCATCTGTTGTGTAAATAGCTTTTCATGATGCTTGCCTCCCTCTCGCCGTGCCTCCTCTTGTGTGTCAACCGTGTGAAGGAGGTACCACAAAGTGTGGTGTGTGTTTTACTTGGTGGGAGGTGCTGGGAAGGTATGAGATGTTCACCTGAGGTTTCCATGCAGAAGCTAATTGTGAGTGCTTTTGCTTTCAAAACTGATTAAGATTTAATGGCAGGTGAGGACATGCTCTCCCCACACCCCAAGCCTTGCAGGGCAGACTCCTGAGAGCCAGTCCCCCCTCAGCCGACAGTGCTACCTGTGGGCTGCAATGAGCATTTCCTACCAGGAAAGTCCTCCTGAAACAGCTCCCTGGAGGAAGATGCCACCCTGAGGTCTCACTGAGCCTGTGCGAGGTGCTCTTGGTGGCCTTGTGCATCAGCACCCTCGCTGCCACATCTCCATAATGCAGGAGAAGCCCTTGGTGACCTGAAAGCCTCTAAGGAGCATTGGCCCCCAATGCTTTCTTCCTGCCCACCTGCCAGGGAGGACACCACGGACAGGTAAGTTTTTAACCCAAGACCTTCTCTTGTGACACAGGCAGATCTATTGGGAATTATGGCAGTTATCCTCCCGAGAGGCTCCAGCAAATGTTCAGACATGCTATAAACTCAGTGTTGGAGGGAACGTGTCATGCAAACACTGCAGGTCTATCAAGAGGAAAGGGGGAGCAAGTGACCACCACTGGTCCTGTTTGCTGGGTGTCCCATTGCCACCTCCTGTCCCCATGCCACAAAATCCATCTCTCAGGTGCCCTCCTGCTCCCCGCGTGCCTCCTGCTCTTCCCTGGCCTGACATCGTGGCCCAGATTTGGGGCATAGTGGGCACAGCTGAGCCTTGAAGCAGCACTGCGTCCTGCAAGGACCCATGGAGGCTCTCCTGGGGGGGCAGCAGAGGTGCACAGCGATGCTGGGATGGATGCAAGCAGGTTTGGAGTGGGGGGCTCCATTTTATAGAGGTGGTGTGTCAAAGGATCTGACTTCCAAAGTACACCGGTGGTTTGCAGCCGTCTGCACCTTTGAGCACTGTGGAAACAGAAATGTGTCTCAGGAGAGAGAGCAGAAGATTCAGGATGGGCCTTCAAACCTGGCCAGAGACAGCAACTTGGGCAGAAGAGATTTTTTGAAAGGAGAGATGGTCACTGAATAGGGGGAAGGGGTCTTAGCTGAGAATAACCCCAAAGGGCAACATTAGAAGAGGGGATTCTCCACCAAGGACAGAGATTGCTTGGTATTTTTTGTCTCTGCTGACATTTTTGTTTGGGGCTGAGCTGCTGCTGTGCCTGGCCATGCCAGCCTGTCCTGCAGGCAGGGTGGTGGTGGTGGCCACTCCATCTCTGCTCGCACCCGGCTCTGCAGGGCGATGCCTGCATGTCCTCACTTCTGTGCCCTCAAGCTTGGGCAGACACATCAGTCCAGACCCAACATGGGGATGCTGGAAAGGTCTCAGGGGTTTGTTGGTGACTCCTATGAAAAAGCCACAGAGCATTCAATAGGGATGCAGCCCAGAAGACTGCTGTGGAGGCTAATGGTAGATAAGGTCTCTTAATATATGTATCTGCATATTTTCCTGAGTGTGTAGGTACATAAGAACCATTCTATTGAGCTGTGCAATAGAGACAGAATTTTTCCTTGTTTTCCACCTCAAAGAATAAACAAGTGAGTCAGTGTTACTGGGAAAAAATGTCTTGTGGAGGATACATACAATTGTCATGACATCTTAAAAATCTTGCATAGGGAACTGAGGGAGGACTTCAGTAATACCATATCTGATGCATTTTAAGGATCTGTTTACCATAGAAGGTGTCTTTCCTCTGCCTCAGAAAAGGGCTCTTGTTTTGTAAATGCCCAGTGCAGCTTCTCAAGAGAGCATCCTGGAGAAGAAATGGCACAAAAGGTCTCCCTCCCCTTTCCTGTGCCAGGTGCCCTGAATGAAAGAGCTCATGTTTTGGTGCCAGGAAAAGGAAGAGTTGCAGCTGGTGGCCCATCTCTTCAAGGTGAGCATGCTTCTGTCCTGCAGCTGGGCAGCTGCTGAGGAGGAGGTGGTGGGCAAACGAGCAGGGATGGTGCAGGGTTCCTGCTCTGTCCTGAGGGGACGGGAGGAACTTCAGTGCCACCGGCAGGGAACAGCCATGCAACAGATAGAGCTTCAGTGCAGATGTGTGGTAAACACACACAGGCAGAGTAAAAATAAACAGAAGAGAAGATGTCTTCAAGAAACTGTTTTTGATCATTATATGTGGAGACTCAGTACCTTTTCCCCTGTTGCCTTAAAAAATATTTATAGCATTTATCTCCCAATTTTATCTGGCAGCCTCCATCTATTTCCCTATAAACGATGAATGAGAGATGTGCCTAGTAACTGTCTCTTATGGCTCAGTAAATACTTGAATTTATTTGCATATTAAATGGGCCACATTTATATTGTGCTCGCTAAATGCAGCAACACGAAATACTACAGAGAGGAGGCTAGTCGGCCATTAACGTGCCGAGGATTTATGTGAATGACTCCTTTTAACATTAATGGAAGTTATCTCCACAAATCACCTTCCAATGGGGGAATAGGCCATAATGTATGTAAATACATATTACTCACTGCTGTTTAGTCATTCAAAAGGATGCCTAGCAATCTAACACACCTCTCCGGTGCTGGTACTCAATCAGTTTTCCTTAAAATGCAGGAAGGGAGGGTGCTGCTCATGTAGGATGTTGTGTCACATCTGAGCTGGCACGCACTCGGAGGTGGCTCAGTCCTTCAGGCTTCAGTGGCCATGAGGGAGGAAAGTGTTGAAGGGTTGAGTCCTTGCTGAAACAGTGTCCCGTGTGGGAATGGGGGCAGCTCTGCTGGGTGGGATGTGAGAGCTTGGAGAAGATGTGTTTTTCTGTCTCTTGTAAGCTCCTGGTGCAGCTGGGTAAGGCATTCCCCATTTCCCACCCAATGGCCCTGCTGCGTGCCCAGGAGGGGTGGCAGTGACCTTTCTGGTTTCATTTGGTTTGGCTCTCCTCCCTCTTGCCCAAGAGGCCGCATTTGTGTAGGTCAGTGAGCAGCATGGCTGGGCTCTACCCATGCATGCAGCGGATTACACCTCCCTTCCCAAAAAAACAGGATGTCCACTCTGCAATGCTGGGAGCTTTGCTGTCAGCTGCCTGGAGCCCCCAGTGACTGCTGGATTGGCCCTTCCTTCCTGCCAAGGCTGCAGACATGGACAAGGTGTGCTCTGGGGAGTAACCAGCTTTTCTCTCCCCTGCATCTCTATTTTTTGCCCTTTCCATCTGGGCAAAAAACAGTGGTGGGTACCAGTCCTGCCGCAGCCGCTCTGCTCAAACCCTTTGCTCTACCAGGGCAGGAAGGGTCTGTGGTGAAGGCTGAAGCTGGGTACTCTCAGCCTGGCATGGGACAAAAGCCTTTTTATTACCAGCTTGTTGCTCCCCAGGGTGACTGAGCTGAGGAGAGCAAATATTTACTTCATTTATTTGCAATTGCATGCCTGATTTTGGGCTGGGCACTGGGCATCTCCATGGCTTCCCAGCAACGCTGAGGTGAAGCACGGTGGCTTTGACCGAGTTTCACAATGGATGTTAGAGAGAGCCCACGGTGCTGAAACTGAAAATCTACAAGTCCTGGTGAGGAGGAGCTGTGCTGTTTCTCAGAGGTGTGTTTTAATCCAGACTTGCCCTTTCTACAGCTCCCTGGGTCCAGTTTGTCTTCTGGGGTCCCCTGCTCCATTTGCATGGACACATTTATTGTGCTGGGGCTGGGAAGGGAAGCCCCGCTCTTGACTTGCCAGCAAGTGGTGGGACTGGGGCTGGGTGGCCGAACATCAGATGTGGTTGTTGGTTGTTGTCGCCTTGGCTGTCTTGGCTGCAGGAGAGCAGTGAGGTGAAAAAGATGCTCTCAGATGTCTGGCCATGCTGTCCTCTCCATTCAGCCACAAAACCCTTGCAGAGCTGAGCATCTTCTTTTCCTGTCAGCCAGAGGAGCCAGAAGCCTGGCAGGAGAACAACAAACACCTCGTGGTAAGAGAACAAGTTCCAGGGGCATCTTGACCCCCTCGCATGGGTGCCCATGGCACTGCTGCCCCACTGCTCAGGAGGCACCTTGCAGCTCCAGTAGTCTAGGGATATTTATCACTTGTTGCTCCCCCCCGACTGCGTTTATTGTACATACAATTATGTGTTTTGTTCCTCCTGGGATTACTGCAGTTGTATTAAGTCGCTAAATTTAAGCCTGTGCAAACATCCTTCCCTCTCAGAACATGGGATTTTTGGGTGATGTTAAAGAAAAATCAGAAAATGTAGCTCTTTTGTTCTTTACTGTTGTCTAGGTGAAAGTAAATTTACTGTGAAACCAAAACTTAAGTAATTAGCCTAATGGGACCCATGACAAAATTACTATTTCATCCTGCTTCCCATGCAGCCACAGCTATTGCTCCAAATCCCTGTCTGATGCTGGAGACAGGCTCATTACCTGGCGTTACATTAGGCAGCCTCACATCCTCGCCAGCCTGGTGGGGTACCCAGCACCCCTCACCCTGGACTCAGGGCTGGGCAGCGCAATTGTCCCTCATCCCAGAGCCAGCTGAGAAAACCTACACCAGCAAAAATGCAGTTTTGCTGCTGCAGGGAGCTTGGGCACGGGGAGGTTTGCTCTGTGCAGCTCTGTGGAGTAGAGAGTCACATCTTGTCCTGTCCCTGTGTAGCCACAGGTTTGTGCCTTTGCTACATGAGCGCTCGGGAGCTCGTGCGTGACAGGGAACCCTGCAGCAGACACAAAGACCTGCTGGTGGCCTGTGCTGGTCCTCTGGGATGAATGGTTTTGAGCTGTGTAGTTCATGGGGACACTCCTGGGAGAAACCTTCAACTCCAGAGACATTATTATTAACAAGAATATTAGAGATGGTAAAATTCCTGCAATCTCAGGTGTTTCAGAACTTATATTAAATTTACCTGCCATGGTTACTACCTATGATTTCTAATTAAAGGAGGTTATTAAACTGGGAGACAATATTGCAAAAATGATGATTGATCTTTTACCCTCACCCACTATTTTTACACACTTGGCAGTGGCAGTCTCTGTTGACAACGGGGACTGACACTGAGCCAGCAAAGAAACTCAATTACTTGTCGCTGCTGAAAGGAAAAGATCTGCTCAGGTGAGCTACCATTAACCTCGTGGCAGGGCTTTTGTCTCTCCATCAGCTTGGGTGCAAGGAGCAAGAAAGTCTGTCCAGGGAAGGGCTGTTGCAGGTATTTATTTACCTGGGTTGGCAGGAGGAGAAAATGAAGGGTGGACGGGGTGTGAGGTCTGGAGGGAGGCACGCAGGAACATCTTCCTCTCCAAAACAGGGAGAGAAGGAATGATTGAGGCTTCTGGTGGGTGATTTATTCAAATTAATTTGGAAGGTCTGCAGATACAGAGGTGTCATCCATAGGGACATACAGGAGGGGTGATGAGCCCATTGTCCTGCCTGGGTGAAAGCTTTGGAGGAGGTAGGGAGCCAGGAGGGGAAGGACATGAGGCTCCAGCCCCTCTCAAGTGCCCTTGGGGACGGCTCGGTGACTGCAGCTGACAGCGAGCCCCGTGGGAGGCTGTGCTGAGAGAGGTGGTCCCAAAGAGGGAGAAAATCCGCCAGAGCAGGCCAAAATTGTCATTTGTGCCCAGCTGGGTGCTTTAGGACATCACCTGAGCCGGTTTTCCCAAACATCCTGTGAGATTATAGAAATACATGATAGGTCCGAGGGTGAACAGGGCTGTACTTGCCCCTGAGTTATTTCTACCGGTGGGGCCAGCACGTGGGTGCATCTATACCCGTGGGGGCACTCCTGCCTGGCACTTCACCAGCGAAGGGAAAGCACAGAGGAACTGGAAATGATAAGTCTTGCCACGTGATGATAGTCTTTGTCCTACGCTGCGACAGCAGCCTTAATTACTCTTTGATTAAAAAGTGTTGCTAGTCAGAAATATTTTAATAATTATTGTTAGTAAGTCTGGGAGACAGTCCATGACATTTTTAAATTTTTTTTATTATTCTTTTTCTTTGGCAACAGAGAAATAAATGGCAACAGAATAAATAAATAAAGTCAGCCTCTGAAAAGGTCACATTTGCCTGCAGTCATAGTCAATGTGCCAGTTTCTTATGCTAATTTTGGGACAGTGAAAAGCTTGACGCTGTGGTCCTGCTGCCTGGTGATTGCTAGAGAGGGTGGCTCAGGCTGGTCAACCTAGGGGTGGCAAAGTGTAGGAGAGAAGTGATGCTCTGGGAAGGCCAGGAGACCGTTCTCCAAAAGGGAATGCAAAATTAGAGAAAAGCAGAAGGAAAATGAAATAAATAAGGCCTGAAATCCCTCCAGGTATTCAGGAGGTTCCATTCATCACATACTGTGGATGGCACCATGCCATGGCCCCTTGCAGGCTCCTTGCAAGCATGGAAGGTCTCTCTGAATGAAGTATGTTAAAATCATCTGTTCTCAAAAATGATAAAGGGGCTAAGAAAGCTTAGGGGGGGGGGGGGTGTGGAAATAGGATAAACTCTGAGTGGAGAACATGGCTTCAGACAAAGAATTTGGGGCATAATTATGACATTGATGGTGTTAGATCCCATAGGAGAGTTAATCTGACTTTGGGCTTTAAGGTGCAGGGGGAGGAGTTTGCAGTGGGGCACTTTACCCGTTCTACTGTGGGTATCTGAAGCACACCTGATCCAGTGGCATTTAGATACTGCCTTGGATTTCCAAGAGATATACAAGGAGCATTTAAATCGGCTGGGTTTTTCCCTTTGCAATTTCACAGAGATTTCACGGAGAGATACATACTAATTGTCTCAAATGCTGTACTGCCCCAAAGAGCTTATAAAGTGTCCCTGAGTCATGTGCTTACACACACAAACTAAAAAAAGGATGATTTACCTCCACCCAATGTCCCCCTCTCCTATGCAGAGTGAACTGCAACCTGCAGATATTTTATTTGTCTCATAATCACTTGTGCTTTCTTACTGGTAGAAGGGAAGGATTAAAAGCCAAGATGTTTTATTGGACAATTTTGAAATGATTCTGCGGGGAGAGAAGTGCCCAGGCCCTGGAGGTCCTCATGAAGGCTTCTGGGTTAGAGAGGTTTGTGGGATGGGGGTCCAGAGCAGAGCACCCTCCCGTCTGGGGGGTCACTCAGCACTTCCCACCGAGCTCCAGCTGTGCTTGGCAGGTGGTGGAGGTCTCCCTTCCTGGAGGAAAATGGGTGCCACCGGTCGGGATCATGCGTTGCTTCTCTAGTGCTTTACGTGCTGGGGACAATCCTCAGATGCTGAGTTGCTCCTGGACCCCCCCACTGCCACCGAACGTGAAAACCTCCCAGCTAAATCAGAATACGAGGCAGTGGGTGGCTGTTGTCAGGCTCAGGCTGCTGTGTGCCTCGCTCTGTGTGTGGAGACACTTCTTCCTTGGCAGGTCCAGGTATTTCTGTAGAGCTGCGATGAGTTGTCTTTGCTACTTGAATTGTTGTCCCAATTAGCTAGAAGAAATGTAGCCAGGAATGGAAGACATTGCCATGCTCTGCTGGAAATCACTTGCCAGTTTTGTGATTCTGACATAGAAAATATGAAAATAGTGATATCTCAAGAACCAGTAAATAATTCAATGTCTTGTGGGGAAAAAAATTACCATGTGCAGGGGGTGAGTATGCAATAGGAGCTCTTCTCTGGTCCCACAGAGAGCTGTTGTGGAAGCTTAAGCTGGACTGTAAGAGCATATATGCCTTCTGCTAGTGCCCTGTGTTGCTCTCACCAATTAGCAATTACATGGGGGCAAAACTTTGTGATTAGTTTCCGTAACATGCCTGAAAGCTTTCCATTCCTTACCCTGGGAGCCGGTTTGGAAGCGTGCCTTCCACTGACCAGCACCTGCAAGGACAAAGCAGCTGAAAATTCATTCAGTGGAACCTTTCATCTGGGGTGTGTTTTATAAAGAAAAGTGAAAGCAGACATTAAATCAGTACCATTTTGCAAAATCCATTGCCCAAGGTATGCAGACAATGACACAGAAGCCAGCTGGAGTGGTTTTTTCTGAGTATTGAGTCTCTAGGTGATGAAAACAGGGCTGTTGCCAACCACAAAGTAAAAATCATCTAGAAAACGGGAAACACTGGTTCATTGGAAAGGGAAATGGATCAAAACAGCTTTCAGAAATGAAGGTTATATGTTTATTTAGAAAATGAATTACAGATATAATCAAACAGGGGCAAACTTTACCCTTGGGTGCCTCATGCTTTAGTAACCAGCCCCAGTTAGTAAAGCTTTGCTCCCCAGTCACAGTGAGTCACACCTTGCTAATTTGCCTGTGGTGTTCCCACGGTTCAGTTTCAGGTCCAAGGTATGTTGCAGTTTCCCCATGTGTTTTTATTCCAGATGTGTCTGCTCTGCATTTTGAGAGCCACCTGCAGCCTCCCTCAAAGACAGATTCAGTGTGGAGGCAGACAGCAAGGAGGCCAGAGCTCACCTTCCCAAAGAGGGATGCACCAGGGCGAAGTCACTGCTGATGGCCCCACAAACCTCCTCCAGCCTGCCCAGCAGTTGCTCGGCCACCAGTTTTCCTTCTGGAGTGGAAAGTGGTAGCAGTGGGGTGACCGTCTAGTTCCTAAGCAGTCCTGGGTAACGCAGCATACCCTAGCAAGTGATGCACGTGCTTTCCTTCTCCCTGAACTTAATGATCAAATGAATATCCTTTTACCTATGCTGTCCAATTACAATGTTAAAATGTGGTTGAAGGTAGGCGTGTCTTCCATGCGTGGAAGTGAAAGCTTTGAGCACCTTCAGAAGCTGTGGTCCCTGAAGCTTCTATAGACAGAAACATAAGAGCTGCTCCAGTTTATGCCAGAAAAGGATGAATGTTTTATAAATATTATTTCTCAAAATGTAATATAAAAGTGCAGCAGGTCCCAAAGGAATAAGGATAACTTTGTGTGAGAAATATGTGAAATTCCTGCCTTCTGTCTAAGAAAAGATATTTCCCTATTGACTTTTGTAATATCACTTCTTCTGATTTAGGGGGTTAATTTATTTCCTGGGACAGATATCTGTGGTAGGCTTATCAGCTGGTATGCACGATCCAGCCAAGTGTGTTGGTGTTGGAGAGAAATTGTCCTGAAGTCAGTGGCTGGATGTTACTGTGGACAGAAAGGGAGGCAGATCATGGGGCAATGCGGGAACGGGGGTACCAGACCGGGCTCCCCAGCCTCTTGGTGTTCCACAGCACGCTGCTGGGATAGTATTTGTGTGGGGCAGGAGAAGCAGTGGATTGCTGCTTTAGTGCTCAGGCTGCCTGGAGACTGCATTCCAGTGGGAAAGGGGCACATTAGCCCTGGTTATTTCATGCAGTAGACATAATTTGGTAAGGATGGAAGCATAGCAGTTTTATTCCATATTTTGGGCTCAGGAAAGGTAGAGATCAATGGAGGTTGTACCCAGGACAGGGGCTGCTTCTGTGTTAATATGTATTTACTTGGCGAAGTAATTGAGGATGATAGTATGTAATGTAATGCCTAGAGTAGCACAGGAGGCAATAAATGCCCGCAAAAAACGTCCAGACCACCTCAAGCTGCTCATCACCAACATTTTCTCTTTTCCACTATCAAGTTTACTTGTATTTCTTATTAAACTGCTGGAGGTCCGCTAGATCTGGGGAATACAGGGAGTTTTTCAACTTCACTCTGGCTAGTGACTCTTTCTGCTCATTCCAGGTGGTTTCAGGGATCAGCCCAGGTTGTGCAGCCCGGGCTGGACCCAGCATGGAAGGTGTTAAGGCTGGGGCACTGTCAGCAGGGTTGGTGGGAAGCAGATTGCTATCCTGACGGTGTTTTGGGGGTGGAAAGTTCTTTCTCATCCCATGCTGGGTTTAAATCACAACCCTTTAAGTGTGTGTGGGAGAAAGTCACCAAGCCATTGCCCTCGTACCCAGTGTGTGAGGTTGGGATGGAGGGCAGGGAAAAAGGCAAGCAGTTATAAAAGAAGAGGGCAGAGTACTGCCAGACAAGCAAGAGGGAAAAAATATGAGTATCAGCCAATTACAGACTCAGCTGGAGAACTGAAATGGCCATAATATAAATGTTGCTCATTTCGCATTCATTTGTTCCAAATCTTTGCCCCTGAAAATTTAACAGAGAGCAGAAAGGATCTGTGGCTTATGGGTGATGAAAGCATCTGGCTTCTGTGCGAGACACAGAAGATGAGAAAGTAACTGTGTTCAAAAGAGAAGTTGGTGCTTTCTTTGCCGGTCTGAAGGTTGTAGATAAATAAGGTATTGCTTTGTGTGCCCGTGGTTCAAGAAGGGTTAGCTTGTTAAATGCACAAGTTCCCCGGTAACAAAGCTAATGGCAGGAGGGGACTTCTGGAAAGCAACCTGTAAATTACACTGGCAAAGTGTGTGATCAGAAGCGAGGGCGTCTCAACTAGCAATCGCTTGGCTGAATATGTGAAGCAGGACCTGCTATAATACAAAGCCCAATTTAAATTTAATTGCTGGTTCAGAATCACTCAGCCTCAGTTTTACGGGCCAAAGCCCTATCAGGTCTACAAAGATTCATGCTTTCAAAGAAGGATTTGTTCCAGTGTCATCTAATTAATTAATAACAGATATCCTGGCCTTCTTTGAATCTCCAGCATTTGGGATTTTGTCCTGGGGAAACTGAGGCTGGAGGATCTTGGTGCTGGAAATCACGTCTGGTAGTTTAGGGGGGAAAAGAGAGATTTGCTCTGCATTACAATCCTCCTGGTCATTGGAAAAGTCTCTTGGTCCCAGACTGCAGATGGCCAGAAGCAGGGCAGCAGGGAAGCATGTGGAAGGCCCATGGGAGGCATTTTCAGCTGATGGCAGCCTGGAAAGGCAGCAGAGCTCCATCACACCTCCCTCCACCCAGAAGGATGCTGGTGTGGCACACAGTGTCCCATCAGCCTCCTGAGCAGAGGGAGCGTAACGGGCTGTGGAGGTGATGGGGGAAGAGGAACTACCTCCTTCGGAAACTTTGCAGCCAGTCATTGTGGAGGGGAGGGTTCTCAGACAATGTGGGGAAGGTGAGGAGATGAAGTGGAGGTAGGCTGGTAGGAAGGCTTGGAAAACAGTAACCCTGAGACTGCAAGTCTGCAGGAGTTACTACTTGTATAATAAATACCAGCCTTGTCATATACTTAACCCTCAGCCTCAGCTCTCCATCCTGCCTCTCCGAGCTTGCAGAAGAAGTTTTGCACGCCTCCTGGAGTGCTCCAGGAGCAGCCCACTATGTTTTACCACCCTCAGGATTTCAGGACCAGGGATTTTAAGAGGCTATTTTTAGCAAGCTGGAATGGCACCTCTGCACACCCAGATGCTGAGGCAGGAGGCCTCGGGGTAGTGAGGGGAGGGACTCAAATTGTTTGGCTGGGACCTTGTCTTGCAAATGGTAAACCACAGTCTGAGACAAAGACCTGCAAGAGAAACTCCACTCTCTCCTGCAGCTGGTCAAGGTGGGAGACAGTACAAACACTGTTTTTCTTCTTGTTTCTCTGCAATATCAGAAATGGTGCTACTAGCTCCATATAAGAGGGAGAGAAGGGAGGAATTGCCTTTGTTTTCTCCCTTTTTTTCTCCTGCACATTTGGCTTGACCACCCTCAGCAGAGTGGCCCCAGCCACTCCTGTGGCCTTGTTGCATCCATTTTTCACATCTTTCTTTTGATGCTCTGCCCGCGCTCGCTCGCTCTCCGTAAAGTTTCATTTCCTCAATTCCCCATCACAGGCTACTCGTCTGCAACAAAACCGTCAGGCCAAATGAAGAAAGGTAAGATCAGGAGGCGAGGTTGGCCTCGGCTGCTCCTGGGGGTCCCATTCTTGCCAGGGTTTTTCAAGTTCTTCTGGCTCATTAAGCAAACCTGAGTGAGAGAGGGCACGCAGCTACTGCTCTACCTGCTGTCACCAGGGTGCTATCCTTCAAAAGAACACCTCCTCAAGGACAGCACTGTCACTGCTGCTGAATTTAACTTAAAAAAAAATAATAATCGGGTTGCAAGATGACACCGGGAACCATTTTTTCTTTCTTTTGCTCTTAGTAACAAGGAAAGGAACAGACACCATCAATGCTTTTTGTCTGGATTTTGAAGAATCCTGTGCTATTTCCTACCAGCTCCCTGCCCCTTCATTAAGGCACCCAGACCGTCGGAGGGAGAAGAGGAAAGGGTACAGCACTGGACGCTGCTTGCATGATGCCTGGTCCTTTCCCCTCCTAATGCAACGACTGTGGAAATGCCAAACGCAGCTCTGCAAGACCTGCTCTCAGCAGCTGAAGAGCAAACCTGCTGCAGGACCTCTTCTGAAGGGGCTCTGCCACTTGTGAGCCCGTAGCAGCCAGCAAAGCACCCATGGCAGAAACGTTGCTGGGTTTCCGCTGTACTGGGACATGTTTGCAAGAGAAAAAAAAGATGTTTTCTTGTTTGAACTCAGTTTGATTTGGATCCTCTGGCAATTTTTTAAATGAAGTGCCATGCAATTGCTATTGCAGTGTAGCCTTCAGCACATTTTTCAGCCGGAGACATGCAGGTAAGACGGGCTGAAACTCGCTGCAAAGAGAAATGTGCTGTTTCCCGAGAGGCCAATATCCAAGCAGCAGTGTGCCAGCCCTGTCCAGACTGGATGCTGCACCTCCTTCAGTACCCATGTGGCAGCAAACTCAATCATGGAGCAATTAAAAGAACAGCCCCAGGTAGTTTCCTGAGCTGAGGAGAGAAGGATGTTTGGTGTTCTATAGATTTGTGCCCTGTAACTGCTGGATTCTGGTGTCTGAGGGGGTGTCAGGTCTGATAAGCGCTTTCCCTAGCACTGAAGCTTTTATATTCTGTCTTCTGCTCTCACTGTCTCTTAAGATGGGTGGCCAAAACTGGGGGAGCACAACTGAGGTCTCACGTCTTTGTCTTTTACACATTTCCACTACGCCTGCAAATCTTTGCGCCGCTTGCTCTGGTGTCCCATCAGGTCTCTTTGAAAAGAGTCAACAAGTCCAAAAGTCGTATGAGGAGTGGAGGAGAGCATGAGTTTGTGAGTACATGAACTCCTGTTCTGCAGGAAAATAGGCTTAAAAAAATGCACAACCACATTTTTGCCATGTGTGTCTCATGCACGGAATGATGGCACTAGAAGGAAAACATGCCCGTCTTGCCCTCACTGGTGCTGCTGTCTCCCATAGTCTCTCTGGCTGACATGGTGGCTCCAAGGTGAGGCAGACAGAGCCTGTGCAGTGACGGATGTTGGTATATGCTTCTTGGGATGCTGCTACTACTTTCAGTTCTGTCAGGGAGACTTAAATCTCTGCTGTGCTGCAGGGATAAAATGATATATGGCTACCAGCTCTAACAAGGTTACAGCTCATTAGAAAGCCATGTTTTTACAGCCCAGAACAAAACCATATTCACTCCTCCTTGTAGCTTCTTACAGGCTTCGCTGTAGCACTGCTCCGTGTAGGGAAAACTCACAAATACCTCTTTTGAATACCTAAGGGTCAGTCTCCTTGGGAGTGGCTCCAAGCAGAGAAAAGGTGTTTGTATTTTCTTCAGCCTTTCCTAAAGTGCTTGTGAGAATGTTTATAACATGCGATAGCTGGCAAAATTCAACTAGTCTAGGAGCTAAGAGGGGAAACACATTATTTTGTCCAAATGAGAGGTAGTGAAATATTTTCCTTGAGAACTGATATGTGGCAGTGGTTAGGGTATGGGTGATGGGAGCATGAGGAGCCTGGACCCTGCCATCGGCTGGCCTTGTCCCAAGCAAGTCAATTTGAACGTCTGGTTGTTTTCCTGTCTCCTGGAGAGGATGCTGTGGGACCTGTGGGAGAAGTGAGGCACCAAAAAGGTATGAAGTTTCTCACTCGGGACCCCAGAGGGAGGCTGGGATAAGTCCAGGAATCTCAAGTCTTTCTTACCTGTGAAGCTTGAGTTTCCACTTCCAAAAAGGCAATGCTTTCTTCTGCAATGCAATGTACTATTAACCAGAAATATTCTGAACACAGGATAAGGCAGAACTGGCCACTGTGGGTAGGCATGAATGACCAAGGGTGGGATTCACCTGGGCATTGTAGATACCTAGATATGAGGTAGTTTTCCTGGACCTATTTTATAAACAGAAAAAATATGTATACATAGGACTTGATTAACCTCACCCTAATGTTGTCAATGAAACAGACAAGTCAAACCCAGCACTTAGAAACGGGATCAGTTCTGGATTAAGACACCTAAATGCAGGTCTCTACAAGGAAGTGACAAAGCTCCCATGGTCATCAAATTGCACCTGGTCAGTGGACCCTAGAACCACTGAGACCACCACAAACTACATCTATATCTGGCCAGCTGAATGACTGCACACCTTCAACCATATTGGCTATATCTCCACTGATACCATGGGGCCTCAGACAGCCAGCACATACAGAGACACTTCTGTATGAGGGTCTGAACATAGGCATTTAGGTGTCTTAATCTGTTATTGAATGGTTCCCTATAGCTAACTCTAGTTGCCTAAATTAGTCGTCTAGTGCCACCTGAGATGACTTGAGGTGCCCAAGACATTTTGGCAGATGTGACACAGGGTGTAAGAGAGATCACATCTGAGATGAGGCATCTATCTATACTGAGGTGACTGACAAACTGAGGTTTAAAATTAGGTGGAAAGAACCCCATTATTGGTTCCCACACCTAGCACAGATATTTTTCTTTAATGATTGCTTCAGGAAAATGGACATTTTACTCAGATCACATTGGCTAGACAGTCTCAAGGGTTTTATGTAGAAATTCCCTTCCTGGAGTCAAAATTGGCAAAAATGTCCCTCAGAGCAGCAGCTTCTCACTTCAGTCCCCAAGGCAATAGGCAAGAAAGGAGAAGAGCCTTGCAAATCATTGTAGAAGAACTTAATGTTACAGCTGAAAATTATCCTGACCTTTCTTTGAGCAATGGTGAGATGGGTGCTCTCCATGCAAAGTGATTAGGCAATCACATCCAGACACGAGGAGAATATTGGTTCAAAGCTTTTATTAGGAAAAAATCCTACTGTCTGCTTCACTAAACACCTTTCATGTACTGTGTGGAGCTGCTTTGGTATTCAGGATGAAGAGATGTGTAACGCCTCCTGTCCCTAAATACGACCCAGGAGGAGCACGCAGGTATAAAGCTTAGTTTCTAGATCAGGCAATGCTTCTCATTTTGCTCACCTACTCCACAGGCCACCATCTCTAAGTGGTCGCAGTCAAAGGGCTGCCCTGCTGTGCACAGAGAAGGAGGGGAAAATAGTCCTGTTACAGGTTGAAAAGTATCCTCTCCCTCCCATTTAATAATGTGATAGTCCCCCGCAGAGTGCGCTTTCCTGAACAACAGCTTAAGGAAAGGTAGAAAAGACTACAAGAAGCTTAAACCTTTTCCACATGCAGCTGTTGGGTATGTCGATCTGGGAGCCATGAAGCTCTGCAGGAGTAAAGAGTTGGAGGCAGGGCTGCAGGTGCTGGCAGGGACTCCAGGTTCAGACTCCTTCTGCAGCTGGGACCAGTGTCTGTGCTGGGAGTGAGGGGCATTCTCCTTCAGCTGCTGTGAAACTGGCACATTTCCTAGTTGACTGCACTTTTGCACCTTCCTTTGGCTTAAGGCATGAATAGCTTGTTCCTTCCCCGTGCATCAGCCCTCTGCCAGTCCAGGCATGAGTCTGCATGAGGTCTGGTGTAAACCAAGTCGAAATGATCATCCTCAGGAATTACCGATATAAAATTTAATGTGATATTTTTACCTTCAGCCCTTGCAGTTACTGGAGCGCAGGTTAAAAGCTGCATTTATTGCAGGCATTTATTTTTATTAAGAACAGATCTTTGCAGTCCATCAAAAATACTCAGCTTAGGAGGAAATGCGCTGTAGGTCCCTCTGTGCTCAGCTACAGTTGGCAGCATGGTAAGCTGGGTCGCTAATTAAATAGCATATATACCAGCATGTGATGCAGGAGAAGCACAGTGTAAAGCACAGGATTTTAGAAGCATCCTACAGGTTGCCAGTTTTGGTCTAGGGAATGTTTTTCTCTCCATCCCTGGCCTCTGAAGTCATGGCAGAACATCTGCTGCCCGGAAGGGACAAGACTTCACCCTTCCCGCAGCTCTCCCCCAGGCGCTGGGGTGGGGGTCCCTGCTACCTCTTCTCTGGGATCTGATGGGGCAATAGGGAAGGCAGGGATGTAAATTAGATTTCCGGATGACAAGGTTTGAGAGACAAGTAAGAAAAGGTTACCCCGTGTCTAGCCCCGCATTAAATAATGAGAAGCCACAAATATAAAGCTGTTTCCTGCTGTTATTTTTAAACTAAGAATAGGAAAGTGAAAGACCCAGGTCAGACCGAAGCTGTAGCATCCTCAGCTGTCCAAAGCTAAAGCCTTAGGAAAAGTGCAAGGACAGGGCAAACATGTACCGATTTCCCTCCCAAAGTACTCTCCCAGGCTATTTGTACTGCCGTGATTTCCTGAACTGGGGCGGTGCCTTTGCTAGTAGCCTGTAATTTGCTCGCTTGAATTTGCCCTTAAATTGCATCAAGTTCTCTTAACTTGCCTTGAAGCCACCCAGCATTTCAGCCACTCGGCCGTGGGTGAAGCCCAGGCTGTGGCAGGAGCTGCCCCAGGAAAGTCCTTCCAAGGTAACACCCTGACTTTGTCGGGGGGGCCAGTTGGTCAAGTCCTTCTGTCCCTCTGGCTGACCCGCAATTTGACTGTGTGTTTTTCCAGCCTGCCCAAGAGCTTTCTCCTGGCTGTTGGAGCGGGTCACGCTGTCACCCCCCCACCGTCAGACAGAGGCAATTTTTACTTCTCTGCTCTCTTCCCCTGCTGCTGGGGAGCATGCTTGCCCCCCAGGATCTGCCGCAGCAGAATGCAGTAAATGCCACCAAAGGTGCTCCCCATTTCCCTTAGCATACAAGAAAGGAGCATCAAGTCACGGTTGGGCTTGTAATTAAGTGTAATAACAACAGCGTGTACACTGTAATTGACTCTCCTGTCTTTGCTGTGTCAGTTCAAATGTGTGATGCTGAGATAATTTTACACACTGTCCGGTTGGGTCCCGTGTGCCACCACATGTGGCAAGGACTTCTAAGAGGTTTTGCCAAAGCACGGTGTCACAAGTTTCAAAAGCAGAGCTAGAGGACAAAAAGACCCATGTGATTGCTAACAGTGTGTTTCCTGACCACCACGTGTTTCATACCTTACCAGCTGCAAAAAAAAAGCAACATTTCGGTCAAAGAAGTGTCCTAGGTCAGCAGCTCTTTTGCTTCGGGAGCTGTTAACTCTCCGTTTCTGAGGTGCCACCACCTACCTTTGCCATTAGAGGAGAGTGCAGGAAAGGCAATGCAGTGTGGTGTTCCATGCAGATCCATACTTCACACCTGCATGGCCACCAGTGGCCCTCACCATAGGAACCCCTACTCCTCCCCAGGCAGGGAGCAAACCTGAGCTGGGCTTGTCTGTTTGCGTTGCCAGACTTTGTTTAAAGCAGACCGAAATGCAAATCCTGAAGCACTGGGCTTTCATAGTGGGTTTTTGTGCCAAATCCAATGTAATCCTTGTATTTCCCTTTCCTGCTGAACTCCTTGCCCATAGCCTGCCTGTAACATTAACATTCCGGGGACATTTTGCTGTGGGAGGTGGAAGAGACACTGAGGGTGTCCCTCAGAAAGCACTACAGGGAGGAAAACACACACTGCTGAAGACAGAAGGAACGTGGTGATGCTCAGGATAGACAGAGCTTTTCCATTTGACTCCTGCTGTGGTAAGCCTGATGCCTTTAACCCTGAACATGTACTCGCTGCCATCACACGAGACTTTTATTTGGCAAAAATCAGAGCCCCATGGCAGGCTTTCAGGTGGTTCCCCAGCTGGCTGAGCATCCCTGGAGAGTGCAACCACAGCGGCCCTGGACAGTATGGTACATTAGGCACTGCAGGTTTGCTCTGATCTGATGTTAGGCTTTCAGTGTTCGCATGAGAGTTTTAGGCAGCCGATGCTGAAGACTGGAAATTTTATAGTCAATCTACTGGCTCTGCCATAGGTAATGGATTTGTCCAAACTGAGCAGATAGCCCTAGTGTTATTGAAAAAACCCAGTTTTTAATATATTGCAAATAAATGCATTTACTGGATGGTAAGATTGGGAGCTCTCTGTTTTTCTTAGCCTCCAGCAGACTCTGTAAACTATTGACTGGATAAGACCAGAGAATTGAGTCCCTTGTTAGTCAGTCATGCTTACAAAGTTTTAACAACGCAAAACATGAGAAGCCCCCAGCTGCAGACACTTGTCACCAGAGGCCCCTATGAAGTGATATCCTTCCCACTATATGAGTAAGCAACCCTGATTTCATTTTCCAGCAATGTCAGCTCCGATCAGTCCAATCACACTGGCTTCTGAAATGGTGAGACTCACAGTCTAGCAAGAAATTTGTAGATTTTATCATTTGTAGACTTTGTAAAAATTCGTAGTTTTTTGTAGTAATAAGCAAACCTTTACTTGCTTTATGTTTTTTGAGCTTAGAGGCTGTTCTTGGACCACATCTTTAGGCTTTTCTCTGTAGCTGAGAGGGCTATGAGTCTGCTCTGTATAAACAGAGAGCTGGGAGTCTTTCCTTATCACTGGCCTGAGGGAGCATGAAATTGAAAACATCAGCCATGGCAAGGCTTATCATAAAAGCATGAGAATTGCTTAGACCCTTATGTCTAGCAATGTATGCAGGCAGGACTGGGGCTGGTATTCTGCCCACGTGCAGGAAAGCAGATGCTTGGACAAACCAACATTTGAAAACATATTTCTGCAGTTGGGTTTTTTTATTGACCTTTACTAGCACGTGACCCTTGCCAGAAGCTGTGAAGAATGCTCTGTATTCCCTTGGTACTCTGTGGATGGTTGTATATTTGTTTTCTTTATTAAAACCTGGACAGAGGAAAATGGACCAGATTCCACTCCATTACCCCTGCTCAACTTCATCAGCTGCATGGAGTTGTGGAGAAATAACGGCTTTTGATGGAGTACATCCAAAAGCCCACTACTAACATGCGTGGTAACAGATGCTATAAAACTGCAGAGAGTAAATGTTTGGCAATTCTCCTCTAATGTGGCTACCTTGTGCCGGCAGCCTGGTGGTCCGGTTCTGCCTCCGGTGTATGAAATGGAGGGAAGTCCATTTTTGGTATTGGAAGCACTTCCCAGGTGAGGGAGGATTTGCAGAACCACAGAATTCAGGAAAAAATCGGGTTGGCGGGGACCTCAGGAGGTCATCTACTCCAAACTCCCTATGAAAGCAGGCACTGACTGATGGGTGCACGCTCATGCCTTCATCACTCTTCTCTGCAGGACGTAGGGTTAAGGTGGCTGTTGTGGGATTCACCTGTTGGACACCTGGGACAGGCTCTCACCTGAGCCAGCTCCCTGTACTGCACTCACAGTCGGTGGAGAGAAAAGGGCACGACAAGGGTTTTGTCCCCACAGTCAGTGGAGAGAAAAGGGCATGACAAGGGTTTTGTCCCACTTTGGAGAAGCTGAGCCAGCTGTGGTCAGGTGAATCCCACCAAGGAGTGTGGTGTATTTCTTGATGATTGATGGTAACAGGGCAAGTGACAGCATGAGAAAACTGCCTTTGGATGAAAAACCTAAACTGAAAAATAAATAAAAAACTCTCTCTTTTTCTCTTTTTCTCTTTTTCTCTCTCTCTTTCTTTTACTCTCTCTCTTTTTCTCTCTCTCTTTCTTTTACTCTCTCTCTTTTTCTCTCTCTCTTTCTTTTACTCTCTCTCTTTTTCTCTCTCTCTTTCTTTTACTCTCTCTCTTTTTCTCTCTCTCTTTCTTTTACTCTCTCTCTTTTTCTCTCTCTCTTTCTTTTACTCTCTCTCTTTTTCTCTCTCTCTTTCTTTTACTCTCTCTCTTTTTCTCTCTCTCTTTCTTTTACTCTCTCTCTTTTTCTCTCTCTCTTTCTTTTACTCTCTCTCTTTTTCTCTCTCTCTTTCTTTTACTCTCTCTCTTTTTCTCTCTCTCTTTCTTTTACTCTCTCTCTTTTTCTCTCTCTCTTTCTTTTACTCTCTCTCTTTTTCTCTCTCTCTTTCTTTTACTCTCTCTCTTTTTCTCTCTCTCTTTCTTTTACTCTCTCTCTTTTTCTCTCTCTCTTTCTTTTACTCTCTCTCTTTTTCTCTCTCTCTTTCTTTTACTCTCTCTCTTTTTCTCTCTCTCTTTCTTTTACTCTCTCTCTTTTTCTCTCTCTCTTTCTTTTACTCTCTCTCTTTTTCTCTCTCTCTTTCTTTTACTCTCTCTCTTTTTCTCTCTCTCTTTCTTTTACTCTCTCTCTTTTTCTCTCTCTCTTTTCTTTTTCTCTTTTTCTCTTTCTCTCTTTCTCTTTTCTTTTTCTCTCTCTCTTTTCTTTTTCTCTTTTTCTCTCTCTCTTTTTCTTTTTCTCTCTCTTTTTCTTTTTCTCTCTCTTTTTCTTTTTCTCTCTCTTTTTCTTTTTCTCTCTCTCTTTTTCTCTCTCTCTTTTTCTCTCTCTCTTTTTCTCTCTCTCTTTTTCTCTCTCTCTTTTTCTCTCTCTCTTTTTCTCTCTCTCTTTTTCTCTCTCTCTTTTTCTTTTTCTCTTTCTCTTTTTCTCTTTCTCTTTTTCTTTTTTCCTTTTCCTTTTCCTTTTCCTTTCTCTTTTTTTCTTTTTTTCTTTTTTTTTCTTTTCTTTTTTTTCTCTCCCTTCTGGTTGATTGGCAGCCCCAGGAGAGATGAGCCACCAGCCGTGCCTGCCCGCCAGCCTGGCCCCCGGGGAGATGCAGACCCCCAGGATGGTGGGGAGGAAGCGAGGGCGGCCCCCGCTCCAGCCAGCACCCATCAAAGTGGCCGCTCACAACCTCTACTCTGCACCCTCCAGTGCCCTGCCGGTCATGAAGATCCCAAAGAAGAGAGGGAGAAAACCCGGGTACAAGGTAGATATGTCGGTTTTTTCATGCTCCTTCTCCACCTCCTGCTGGGTTTAATATGTTTTCTCCTAGAATTTCAGGTGAAATGCAGGAATGGAGGCAAAGTTGGGCAGAGCAATGCAAAAAATGTAAAAGAAGCCGGTTTCTCTTCTGCCTGAGCTAGTGAAAAATAGAGGGAATCTGGTTTTTTTTTGTTAAGTTTACGGTTATTTTAATTTTTGTTGTTTGAGAATAACTTGTCCCCCATAGCGTTGTGTGAGATGGCTGCGCACCTTCTGGGGAGTGTTTCTCATTTGTCACTTTTTTCTTCTCTCTCACTAACAGTCATTAGAAATGAGACAAAATGAAAGGAAAAGGAAAGGAATAGGGGGAATGAAAGCAGAAAAAACCCCCTAATTTCCAAAGGAATAAAAAAGGGATGTTTTAGAAAGTAATGCCATTTCACTTCCTGAGGGAAAGGCAGTTTTGATTATTTCTCTGCTCACTTTGTGGGAAAATCATGCCCAGCTCTCAATGTGACCCCAGTGGGGAGGCAGGACTAAAGAAAGAAAGAAACCCCGAGTACCTTAAGCCCTTCAGATGCTGCTGGAGGGCTGGGGCTCTCCCACTGGTACCCCCCAGTGGGCTCAGCTCCGGGCAGGAGCAGGGCCATTATGACTTAGTAGCAAATACTCTGGTGTTTTTTAAAATGTGGGATAGGGAAATACTTCTTATTTTTCACTTCAGTATTAGGTTAAAGCTCTAGGACAGAAACATCTGAATTGTTTTCTTTGAGGTACTTGTTATTACAAGTTTATTTTTCGTTTTTTTTTTTGCTTTATTTATTACAAGTAATACTTGAAATTATGATCAATAAAGCTGGGTCATTTGTAGGCTCCTTAGATCAAAAACATCCAAGTCTGGGATAGTAATACTTTGGAGATGTGGTGAAAATGAGTCCCTGAGATTATCAAGTAATTTGTCAAATACCACAATGACCTTTTCTGCAGAGTTTCGGCAGACCCCATCCCTTCTGCCCCTGCTTGTCTTGCTGATTTCCATTTCTTACTCCTGCATTTACAACTGATTTGTAATTTGACTTAAAAAAAAAAAAAAAAAATGCTGGGAAATGTGTTCTGTTCCACCCCAAATGCACCCATCCACCTGCGAAAAAGCCTTTCACCAACCACTGTGTATTTGTACGCAGGAAAAAGCCAAAAGGGAGACTTTAATTTCCTAAAATGCTGCAGTAGCACAGCAAACATCGAGTTTTGGAGCTAGGTGGCTGAGCAGCTCATTGCCATTGTCCCTTCCTCTCCCAAAGTGAAGCCTTTCCCCCTGGTGGGTGCCACACACCCCTCCTCTCCGTCCCCAGGGACTCTGTGGGGAAGCGATGGCATTCACAGTAAATCTGGGATGATGTGATTTCTTGGTGAATGATGGAGAGTAAAAAGCCATCCTTTTATAACCGATGGCTTAAGTTTCTGTCGCTCATGAGCTGTGGCATCCGTGGCATCTGGTCTGGCGCTGGTTATCTGCGCTCCAGGATTCGCACACCCAAGCGATGTTCTCCGTGAGGAGCCTTCGTACGCTCCAGGCTCAGCTGAAGTGAACCCCTCTCCACCAAAAACACTGCCCCAGCGTGAGTCAAAGATTACATTTTTTTTTGATGGGGAACTCTAGCTTGATTTAATTAGCTCGCTAATTGTATGACTTTCAGATACCATGAGACTTAAATGCATTTTAAAAAATGACTCCCTGCCCAAATGGCAGACGACCAAATTCTTTATAGCAACCAGATAGCTGAATTATTACAGAACAGATGGAAAAATACTTCTGAATTTTTAGCAAACTAGGAATTTACAGCTTAGATTTAAATTTATTTTGACCAAGATGTGAATAACAGACATTTTTAATCACATGCTCTTTATAGCCAGATGACCCATTGCCTGTTTTTATTGATATTAAAGCAAATATCTGTGTCTTCCTAAAACGACATTTCATCACGCTTCACCACCAAGCAAAGTCCTTTTCCTCACTACCCTGTTTATTTTTTCACAGCTTTGGTTATAAAATTTCATCAGCTGTTTTTCCAAAACCAGTTTTGTACCTGATGCGGAGCTATTTGCTGTAAAATGCTACATTTTCCCTTAAACGCAATATTCTTTCTGACTGCCTGAATCTCTAGGAAGAAGTCTGTTTCTGGCAGCTGGGGAGGAGCTGAGTAGATGGATCAGTTTTATTTCTGTGGCTGTGAGGGGCAGCCCCAGAGAGCTGCCTGGCGAGGCGGTACGAGGGAACGCTGTGTGAGCATCGGGGGGAAACTCTGGTGTTAGAGGACCAGACAAGCAGGGCAGCGCTGCAGCAAAGACCACCACATCCCTCCCAGAGGGCAACAAAGCAATGGCCCCATCTGAGCAGCCCAAGGGCAGTTTGTCCCCCCCTGTGCCACCGCAGCAGCTCCTGCTTCAGAGGTGGCCCCAGCCTGGGGTGAACAGAGTGACAATTCCCATTACGGGGCATAGGTTCCCCTGCTGCCCGAGGAGTCACTATTAATGATGACAAATAAGCAGTCAGGATTCAGACACACTGGGACTGAGATGGCACAGGCAACCTTCCAGCGTCCTGATTATTCACCTGTCCTGTGATACAGCCTTGGATTTCAAGGTTGCATGCTCTCCTCTTAAGGGCACCTGCCTCATTCACTGCGAAATGCTCCGGGGATGTAGGAGGCTGCGTGACGACTCCCCTGCATCATTTGCTGTGCGAAAGAAAGGTATTGAATAGCACAAGAAGAAAAGGTGGGAAAGACCTTGGACTGTGTTTTGCCTTTGCTAGCACAGCACCGACCCTTCTCTGCTCCAGTGACTGAGCTGAACCCTGACTTGCCTTGTGCTGAGGCCAAATGCACAAAGAGGTAATGCCAAAGTCCCCAAAATGTGTACTCCGAAGCTCCCTGGTGCAGGTTTAATGGCACCTTTCTGCCCAGCCATTGGAAACCCACACAGCAGGACCAGGCACTCTCTTTGGTGCACATCTGTGTGCACATCTGCAGGGGCTGGAGGGGGTTTTCTCTCTGACAGCAAAAGCTCTTATGGCCAGGAGGTGCCTCTGCCCCCTGGCTGAAAGAACACAGGGACAGTGTGAACCCCAGTGTTTCCTAGTAAATGTTTTGTCAGGACAAGGGACAACTGGTACAGGGGAACTAGGAGCCATAAAGACGAGGACCTGTGCTCTAAGTGGTTTAAGAAAAGTATAGGGGAAGTTTGCGTCTTTGTTCATCTTGTTTCTTCCCTGTGCATTTTATTGTACAAGCTGGCAGAGTGCTTATTCAGAAGGAAAAAAAAATTATCTGGGAAATGTTCTTCCCCCGTTTTCACCTTTTTGGTGTGGGATGACAGAAATACAAGCTAGATGATCCCTGACCGCTCCAGAGGGGTGTGCAGATTGTAACAGAAGCTCCAGGACTCAACAGAGTCCTCCGTGGCCACTGTGTGCTCACACAAGCCTGCAGCAGGCATCAGTGGCACGGAAGCCCACGTTCCCTCTGTGTCTAATGCACTGTGACTTTGGCAAAGAAGACATACTTATCTTTCCTAAACCTCTGATCAGCTTTCTCTGATCTCTTTTCCATGGTAGGAGGTCCATATGAGTGGGAGGTTGGTTGTACATCTTATTTTAAAGCAATTATTGCCCTTTATATCTCATGCTGTGCATATTAGAACTTATGCCATTTGATACTCGAAAGCTGATTTGAATGCCTTACCGTGAGGATTTCCCCAAGTGCTCTGACAGATTTGCTCCGTCTCCTTTTCTCTCTTTTCTCTTCTTCACCGCCTTTTTTTCACTTTTCTGCATATGTGCTCTCTACTGCCAAGCTCTGAGTCAGTCAGCTGGTTGGTTGGGTTGGTTTTTTGATAGAGAAGAATCAGTCCAAGAAAAGACATCCTTAAATTAAATACTTGGAGATCTATGCTTACTGATATTCAGGAGCTACTCAGGATTTCAGTGTCCAGGAGGTATTTAAGCCATGTTTGCTAGTGTATTGTCTCCTGTAATCAGGCATTGTTTTATTTTGATCTAATGAAGGCACATTTTTTGCTACCCCTAACAAAATGGCATTTATCTGTATCCAGAGGCTGGAGAGCACATACTGTTGCAATTAAGTTTGCAGTAAGCTGTTTGCTAAAACATCATATTGCCAAGAAGGGGCTTCCAAGCTAGAGAGTTTACGCAAGTCTTGCCCTCTGTTTATTTGCTCTTGAACATAAACCAGCCAGGGCCTCCAAGAGCCAGGGAGCAGGCAGAGAAAGAGGTTCTACTGGGCAGTGTCCCATCTCCACCATCTCTGTCCCTCACTGGGTGGTGCTGGTTGGGGCAGTGCACACTCAGATGGTGCAGAAGGCTCAAGGGACGGAGAGGGGAAATATGCACCTGTGTTTGGGACAACAGGGCTGTGAGCCAGTAAGGATGTTAAAGAGCCAATATGCAAGTGAAACAGAAGTTACTAGGCCTGCTGTCTCCTAAATAGTATCTATATGGGTATGTGCATATGTGAGTGCATATATGTATTTTTATATATATGTATATGTAAATATATACACAAGTATATATGTGTACATCTCTATATAATTGTACATACATTTATATCAATGTGTATATGCATTTATTATGTATGCATATGTGTGTATATTCAAAAGCAAGCCCAGAAGCCTAGCACAGGGGCTACCCAAAGTTTCACAGTGCCAGTGCACTTCACCATAGAAAAGTGAGTCATTGACATGTTGCTACAGAAAATAACAAATCACGTTCCTTCTCACCTTCTCATGTGGGATAAAGCCCAAACTGGATGGGGACCTTGATTTTTAAAACACCTTTTCCTCCCATTTATTTTAATTGCTTGGAAAACAAACCGACAGCACTTTGCTGCTTATCTTTCCTGATGCCAATCTGAAAGCAAGACAACCCTACAAAAGCAGTTCAACACAGGTAGCTGAGGACTGGCATTAGCCAGGGGCCAGCTCAAGGTCTCGAGTACCCTATGGCTGGCATACAGCAGGAGATAAATCCATAGTTTGTCTTAGATTCACTTATAGAACATTTTCTCCCTGTTCAGGGGAGGGGAGGTGGTGGCAGCATGTGGAGGTGGTGCCTGGCTCTTCTGAGACAGGTGGGATACAGCCTCTGCCCCAGGCACCAAACAGAACCCTGCAGGGGATGATGCCTGGATGAGGACCCAGCTCTTGTTTCCAGCCAGGGTTGTTGTGCCCATCTTTCCACAAAGGCTGCTCTGAGGGAAACGCTAGATTGTGTAAAAGAGCAAGTTCAGGTAGGGCTTGGTGGAGAGCTGGCAGGCAAAAATTACACCCATATCAACAAAGATGGCTTTTTTGTTTGTTTTGATGAGTACCATCTCAGCTCAGGCTACTGTGCTACCTAAAGCAATTCTCTCTTAATGAGCCCCTTGCTGGGATAAGCCAGTAACTAGGGAATGATCCAAACTCCCAGAGACTTAGTGGTTGAAAACTCACTTGGCACTAAATCCAACAGCTTTCCCTCTCCCTCCTCCAGCTTTCTGTTTCTAACTTTAACACTGAAACAGTGACCGTTATTTTAGACAGTTGTAGTCATAATCATGGACAACATGACTCTTTGTCCAAAATGACTTCTACTCTCCACCAGGACTTGCTCAAAGTTTGGTTTGTAGGTAGTGGTCTGGCTTCGTTTCTACCTGAAATATACTTTATACATTATTTTCAGCTTGGACATAAGCTCAGAGAGAAGCAATACTCTGCAAATTTAACAGGGCTAAAAATTCCTTTTTGTTTTTGTGCTTGTCACTTACAGCATTTTTACCTTTAGCCAGTGAAAAATCAGCTGCCAGAAGAACAGCTCAGTGTAGTATATGTAAATATACAAACCAGCCAGCTGTGTGCTTGGCTCTCTGCTTTCCCCTGCTTCCCTTCGTGGCAAAAGGAAAAGCAACAGTGGTACCTTCAGGTCACATCCATCACATCAACCCTTTGTAATTATGAGGACCTGATCATCACTTGACTGGTGAGAGGTTGCCAGGTACCGGTGGTGTAAAGATGTGGTGATATTGCACCGTAAATCCCCATCGTGTTTCACTGCTCCAAGCTGGGCTGCAGGTCACGAAGATCGCTGGGTGCAACAGTGCAGCAGTTGGTATTTACTGCCAGGTAATAACACACCACGGACCACAGTCTGAGCCTATTTACATGGGTGTCAGCCCAAAGTAGCCTCTAGGTGCCACTGGATTTAGACAAGATTTACACCCCTGTAACCAAGAGCAGAATTTGGCCCTAAATTACGATGTAGTTAAAGACCCCATGTTTCTGAGTTGCAGAGAATTGTTTACACCCACGCGAAATGTGTCGTAAAATGCCGTTGCGCTGATTTGTTGGAGTGTTAGGCCCAATTTGCTCAGGTGTAAATAACTACCCAGTGGGTGGCATAATATTTGCATCCCATAACTTAAGGCATTTCTGTCTGCAGCAAATCAGTCAGGCATCAGGCTCTAGTATCCCCCTGGGAGCAGAACGGATGCTTCTGGCCTGGAGAAAGTGGTGCAACAGCAGATTGCTAATGAGTGGGAGTTCATGGGGAGTGACATACATGGAAAAAAAATGGACCATCTTGTGTATACTTTCATTACCCAACCAGTTTATTTTTTGCAGCTGAAATCTCGTGTCCTGATGACTCCCTTAGCGATCTCTCCACCCAGAAGCACACCGGAGCCGGATATTAGTTCAATCCCCCAGGATGCAGCTACGATACCCAACTCGGCAACGCCACAGGCTCTCACAGGTACCCAGCCTCAGTTTAGTGGAGATGTCAGACCCATTCCTCTTGAAATGCGGACATCAGTATCCCACTAATGCTACCATTTTATATTTACCCTATCAAATGTGTTGCAATGACCAGACTAAGCCCCAGTGTGAACATGAAGCATCTGTTACAGCTGTGGGGAAAAGGACAGAGAAGCCGTGGTCTGACTGTACGCAGGGTTACCAGCACATGAACCCCTGTGCCTTATCACAGCAGCAGACCTGGTCATTTCTGACTGTCGTCAGGGAAAACACTGCCTTGTTCTTATATTTTTTTGCTTATATTACCAGAAGTAACACAGGTCAATGCTTTTAAACTGTTGCGAATGAGAAGAAAATCAACAAGACAGTTGATTTACCCAGAGGTTTCAGCAGAGAAATGGATTAGATAACATTAGAATCTAAACACAACACATAAATCCCATTATTTCTTAGCTGGGATGCACAGAGGAGAAGTTTTCCATCTGCTCTGGTAGCGGAATGATACTAAACGTAGTGATGATGGCGATAATAATATATTTTATTCTCATTTATCCCTTCACATGCGAAGACTGCAGAGCGCTGGGCAAACATCAGTTGAGTGGCATTTCGTAGTGCTGTTCTGAGACCTGTGCCTGCTGCTGGTTTCAGAGAGGGACGGGGAGGCAGAGTCCACCAGCCCCACCAGATCACTGGGGTGGCCGCGGAGGCTCCGTGGGTCATTTCGGGCTCTGTGTATGTGGCACCCCACACCTCCAGCTGCCCATCCCTGTGCTACCAACACCTGCTCTCCCAGCACCTTCCCAACGGTGTGTGGAGGCTCCCACCAGAGCAGGGTTTGCAGGAGGTGGAGGCAGGCTCAAGCCAACTTTTACCTCCCTGTTTGCACTAAAAAGGTCAGAGGGGCCCTAGCTCCCCAACAAGGGACCCAGCACGCTGCCTGAGGGCTGTGGAGTCCCTCCTGCAGCTGGGTCCCAGACAAGACCAGTGGCTTGTCACAGCAGAAGCCACCTCCTGCAGATTTGGAGGGGTTTGGCACGGTGGCACACGGGGAAAGCTGCACCCGGACAGCCCCCTGCAATTCATGCGTGCTGCTGCTGTCTTTCAGTGCCTTCTCCCTTTGTTTGTTCGGCACTTGGAAGGTGTAAAGTGCTCTGTAATGATAAGTATGATTGCTATTATCCTCCTGTTTACCCAGGATATACTGCCTGAGCCCCTTCTGCTGCTCAGTGAGAGATGGGGTAGCGGAGTGCGCTGTGACAGTCGCACTAGATTTTCATTACGGTGATGCAAACTGTAAATTATTTCCAACTTTACACAGCTGTCATCATGTCCTCCACTCCGCTTGATGGTGGTTTTTTTTTTTTGTCACATATCTGATTTCTGTCAGAGGATAATGTTATATTGTCTGAGAGATGACAGCTCGAGCACACTCAGCCAGCTATTATAATATGTCTCACTTTAGCCTGACTTTAGGCTCTGTCTTAGTCGCCTTTAGTTACCACCGCCTTATCTCCACTTCCTCCAAGACACGGTTAGTCTCAGCCAAGCTTAAAATAAATTCATGCTAGTGAGAGGAGCGCACTGATTTTTTGGCTATTGCCGGCAGGCCTGATGGCATGTGGAAAAACTGCTTTTTCAGGCAACAGCATATGAGAGGAGGAGGCATGGGGGGCCTGGCTGTGGAGGGGCTGGGTCTTCCCTCGCAGAGCCCCTGTGCAGCACAGTCACAGGGCTGTGGCACCACACGGGGATTTAGCACGGGGTGTGATATACAGTTTCCCTCAATGCGATGCAGTTTGCAGGGTGCTGGGTTGGACACACGGCAGGGTCAGGAAGCTCCCAAAGACCAGAGTCTCTGCCATGCCACTGTGCAGCCCAGTGCAGCATAACCCTCCTGGCATTAAGGGCAGAAGCAGCAAGGAGCCGAAGTCTCCCAAAACTCAGCTCAGAGCAGCGCTTCTCAAAGGGCTTCTCAATGAACCAATCTAAAACCACATAGAGAAAATAAATAAAACCACCTCAGGCTGGAGTGTACCCATTGCTGTAAGGTCACTCCTGCACTCCCTGGGCATTTCTTTTGGTCACCAGCTGCATGGACGAGGTAGTCTGCAAGAGAGCAGACCCCAGGCATACACAGAGGGGCTTCCATGAGCTTCTTCAGTTGCATGTAGCTTATCCTCACCTCTGACACTGGTGATCAGTGTTAAGAAAGCCTGGCCACGCCATGGCAAATGGCATGCAATTCACCAGTGGATGGAAGAAATAAATGGAAATGTATAAAGCTAGCGTTCACTAGGACACTCTCAGGGCCGTTTTTTAATAATCACATTGGGATTTTGTGTCTACAGTTTGCATTTATGTCAACAAACAAGCGAACCTGGGGCCATACCTCGACAGAAAAAAGGTGCAGCAGCTGCCAGAGCACTTTGGACCCGAGAGACCGTCAGCGGCCCTGCAGCAGGCTGTCCAGGCATGCATCGACTGCGCGCTCCAGCAGAAGGCCGTCTTCTCGCTCATCAAGCAGGGCTATGGAGGCGAGATGGTGTCAGGTAACACATTTTTGTTAGGGGTTTGTGGCCAACAGGGAAGTGCTTGAAATCTTCACCTGATCATATCGTCACAGGATGGTTAGAGTTGGAAGGAACCTTAAAGACCATCCAGTTCCAACCCCCCTGCCATGGGTAGGGACACCTCCCACCAGACCAGGTTGCTCAAAGCCAGCTTGGTTTTGAACACCTCCAGGGTTGGGGCATCCACAGCTTCTCTGGGCAACCTGTTCCAGTGCCTCACAACCCTCACAATAAATAATTTCTTCCTAACATCTAATCTAAATCTCCCCTCTTTCAGCTTAAAGCCGTTACACCTTGTCCTATCACTACACTCCTTGGCAAAGGGTCCCTCCCCATCTCTCCTGTAGGCCCCGTTCAGATACTGGAAGGCTGCTGTAAAGTCTCCCTGAAGCTGCCTCTTCTCCAGGCTGAACAACCCCAACTCTCTCAGCCTCTCTTCATAGGAGAGGTACTCCATCCCTCTGATCATCTTCGTGGCCCTCCTCTGGACTTGCTAATCCCCAATCCTAGGGGATCCTACCTGTCCTAGCTGTCCCCTTCACATCAGCAGGCTGGCAAACAGCTTTGAACATCACTTATGCCTTTGTACAATGAGCTGCTGCAGGAATTGCCTTGGTGTTGGATCAAAGTATATCGATTAAGGGCATTGCAGCAGGGATTCAGGGGAGGAACAGGGTTTGCTCCAGAGTCCTGCACTTACCACTCTTAGAAACAGTGCCGAGGCCAGCTCTGTCAGTGGAGTTTTTCATGCAGCCCTACAAGGATAAGCAGCCTGCTCCATGCTGCACGTTGCTGCCACACGCTGCTCTGAAGCTCTAAAGCTGCATGCTCTGCCTGCAGTTCATGAGCCAAACCTGCTCTCAGCTGTAGGAATTGCAGAAGTCCCGCGACAATTCCTCATACAGCAGGACTATGCAAATATATCAGAGAGAATCAGGGATCAGAGGGAATTTCTCAGGAGCTCCTCATCTTCCCACGGTGACACTTCTCGCTGTGTCCCCATGAGTCTCCCATGTCCCATGCTGAGCCCCCTGCCCTGGCTCTCAAGACCGAACATGAACTTTTCCTTTAAACACAGCAAGAGTTTTGTGTCACAACATGGTTTCGGCACACAGGGATGCAGTGGGAGTGAAACAAGGATGGGAGTATGGGAACAAAGCTCCCCAGTGAGCTGCTGCCGATGAGTCAGGCATGAACATGAAGCCAAAGACCGCAAGCCCAATCAGTTTTGCAGGGACCAAGCAGCTCAGCTGTGCCATTGGGACCCTCTTGTGTGGGAGCCCAGGCTCTGGCCTGAGGTACAGTGTATAAATCCTGCTTCCTCCCTTTCTCTTGTTCTCTCTAATGACAGGTGTGCCTTCCCTAAGGGACATCAGAAATACTCTAAGAATGATCCAGATTTATTCACAGAAACATGAGACTGAGGAAATTTAGTGCAAAGCTTAATTTTTGTCTGGTTCTGTGCTGCAAGTATGATTTTCATTACAAGCAGAAGAGTCACATCGTGCACCAAGCCTGCCAAACCCCTTGGTCTCAGTTCCTCTAAGCTGGCCTGGCTTCAGGTGCCTGAGGCACCTGGTCAACCTGGCCCCCAACTTGATGCCTTTTCTAGTCATCATGGAGGGGTTAATGGCCTCCTAGTCTTGGTGTGGCTCTGGGATTGCAGCTCACTCCCAGCCCAGCAGCAGTGCAGACAGATGTTTGTCAAGGGGTTTCCAGTCTTTCCATGGCTTGGCTCACCGATGCTCAACCAGCTGTGGAGCATGATCTCTTACAGCAGATCAGGCCAGCAGGATATCTCTGAAGTTATCCCAAAGATTATAAGCCTAAAATTGCAATTTATACTCGTTAGTAGTGACTGGAGGCTGTAGGACTGGAAAAAAACCTTCCAGGTGGTGGAGTTCAGGCAGCCATATCATATATTCCTTCCTGCAAGCCTGTTGACACCTGAATGTCTTCTGCTACAATAGATCCTGATGGGTCTGTTGTGACCCCTCCACCTCTCTCATGCCTGGGACCTATGCCCTTTTTGATTCTTGGCTAAATATATTCCCTGACAGCTTCTCCCAGGAATTTTAATTGCTCTGCTCTCACCCTCGAGTTCAATCTAGAGATGTATGTCTAGGGACCAGTTCTCACCCTGCGAGGCTGAAATATAGTTTCTTTCAGGTCCTCTCTGCGTTGTGAGGAAGGTCACTGGATTAGTGAATGTAGTGCAAGTATCTTCCTTCAGCCTCACACAGCAGAAATGGTGATGGCTGCAGTGCCACAGGGAAACTTTCTGTTCCCGAACATTCCTGTGGTCTGCCTGTGCAACTTGTCAAGGCTGAATGCATGCCACTTGAGCCTGGATGACCAGAATGATGCCCATCAGTCCAGCTCAGGTTTAATCGGGACTTTATATAGTAGAATTGACACTCCCTTGTCTCTCCTGGAAATGCCTTGTTCAATACCTCTTTGAAATATATCTGACTTTTTCATTGCTGTGTCACCTTGGTGGCTCATGGGCATCTGGTGAGCCTATCCCATCATTTCTCCTCCCATCAGATCATGTTGAGCCTCCTTAAAAAATTATGGATTGCCGTGTACTTTCTAGTATTTTTTTCCACCCATTTTTATTATTGCAGAGCTCAAAATCAGCCAATCCTTTCTGTCCAATCTCCCAGTTCTCTTCTTCATTGATAGTGCCTTCTAACTTACACTGTCAATAAAATCTGTTTGTGTCAGCACAAACCACTGCTGATTCCTCTCCAGTGCTTGGGGTCTCCTGCCAGCAGAGCCTGTTATCATCTCCTGACCCACCTTTCATATGCAATCATTTCCAGCTTAATGGAAGATTTCTCATACTTTACTAATTTCTGGATAGACCACAACTGCCAACCTTCTGTTGCCTATAAATGCAATGAAATCAGTAAATAAAGATCCATGGTGAAGTTGGTAACCCTCTCTTCAGTACATTCCTAGTACCTTTTATCCATTCACAACCATGTCTTTCATTCTTCTCTCCCCATTATCTTTTAAAACCTTGGGTATTGCTGAAGTCAGCCTAATAGCCCATCACTGGCAGATCACTTTCTTTCCCCTTCCTTAGACCAGGGTATCATAATTGCCTCCTTCCAATCATACAGTAGTTTTCAGTTGGATGCATAAATTACAAATCCTTGCACTGCTGGCCATGCTAGTCGGCATCTTTCAGTGCTCCAGGGAGAAGGTGATCTGGGTCACACAAACCCAGCTCCTCAAGCTCCTCCAGTTTGTTTTGCACTTCAGGTGGGGAAATTATGCAAAATATTTTAAAACATACAAAAAAATACTTGTGTGAAGTCTTTTTCCCTGCTCTTATTCTTCCTCCTGCCATGCATCCCCAGGTATTGAATTGCTCTTGCTTGCTTTCCAGTTACAGCTTCTTTTGAGGGGAAGCAGCATCTCCTGAGCCTGCTGGTAGTGAACAGCATCGGGTACGTCCTGCGCTTCCTGAAGAAACTCTGTCGCAGCCTCCTGTGTGACAATCTCTTCAGCAACCAGCCTTTCCAGCAGTACAACGCTGTGTCAGAAAGCCCAGAGGTATATGAAAACAGACAGATGGAGGCAGGTAGGCTGCTTGATTGGTTTGGGTTCCAGATTTATTAGGGTTGAAGAAATAACTGTCTTTTTTTGGTCCTGTACTGTATATGCTAGAGAACTGCAGGTCCCCATGGGACCTTTCCAAAGGCAGGGAGAGGGCTGATTTGCATTGTTTTTTCCAGCGGCTATAGAGGAGGTTTTCAGGTGAAAACCAATGTGTTGAGGAGCCACAGCAGTGATGGGCATAGTTTTTTGTTATTTTCTATCTCTGTTCCTTTTATCTCTTTTCCTAAGGAAACAAAGCTTGTGCAATCCTATTGTCCCTGTTTCTATCAATTTTTTTCTATAACTTTCAGTCTCCTCAGCCATACTTGGACTTGGGGTAGAAGCATCAAAGGGATTAAGTTCCTCCAAGTTTCAGGCAGGAGGGAAGGTAGTGGGGAAATTGCTCCCTTCATCCAACTCAACCACCATATTAGGCACTGAAGGGTCCCCACCAACTACCAAGACTCCTCTGCTTGCAGACCTGCCACAGAGTGGTCTTGGGGACCCCGACAAGGTCTTGCCTGTCCCTGTTCCCCAGGCCCCTCTGTTCCTGCACTGCCTTGGCTCATTGGCTGCAGCAAGAGGTGGGAGGCTGGGTGACAGCACGAACCCCAGCCCAGGATTTGGGGTCATCTTGGCATGAATAGGAAATCACCACTTTCACTGGTATGCTCTGACCTGGCACTGCCCCAGCACTTCATTACCCATCTGCTTCACCTCTTCATGCTGCTCGTTTTAATGACCACCTGCAAAGCAGAATGGGCTGCCTTAACCCCAGGGGACCTCTTAACAGGTGAGGGGAGAGAGCCACTTGCAGCAAAGCAGTTTTGGGTCAGTGCTGCTAACAAAAGTCCAAGGAAATATTATTAGCTGTAGCGCACTCAGCCTCTGGATCCCAATTTGTCATCTCCACCTCTGAGTATAAACCTAAATGAGAGTTGTGATTGCAAAAGGGATTGCTTTGCTGCTTGCAGGTGTGTTTCTGCTGGTTTAAAATACCTACGGCCACCAGTAAGCTCCCTGCCTTAGTGCTTGACTGTGTGGGGCAAAGTCTGGAGGGGCTGTGGTGTGGGGCAGATGCACGCAAGGACGATGGTGGTCCAGAGAGGCACCAGGCTCCCAGGTGGGCAGCTTGCCTGGGCTTCCTTCTCGCCCACACCCCAGTGTGATGGGAAGGGGTGTGGGACCCGTGCAGTCCCCGTGGAGCTGTGACATGTTTGCAGACCCCATCTGCAATCAGTGGCTGGAAACTTCCCTGGGGCCCTGCTATGGACATCGTAAAAGTTAGTTTAGAAAAAAAGAAAGATGTGATGTTATGGTCCTGAACCTCCACTTCACTTGCAGGCTTCCTCCTGATTTAAATTATTTTTCCTCCTCTTTTATCAGCAACACTGTGGGTGTTTGGGGAGCACACTGTCTCTCATGCATTCAGTTTAATGGTAGCTACATGCTGGCAGCTGAGAGAAAGGTATTTTAGTGTCCACAATTGTGATCCACAAACCGCTTGTTTGCCAGGAAGACCCTAAGTGTGTGCTTGTCACACCAAAGCTGGGAGTGGGCTGAGCACACAGTACAAAAATTGCTTTTTTATGCAAAGAAATCCACCTGCCACTCTTACAGGGAGCAAAGGCAAGAACCCAGACTGAAAGGCAAGTTTTTTTTCCTCTGGACTAGGACATTTGCAGTAACCTGAATGTTTCTGAGAGGTCAAGGGATTTCTGTAGCACTTGACTGAGCGCAGCCCAGGAGGCTTGGCATTTGTGTTTGCATTTGCATTTTAATTTGCATGTACATTTGCATTTACTTTTGCATGGCAAGGCTGTATGTGATGGAAGGCAACTCCACAACAGCAGTTTTTGCAGTGGCTGTTACGCTCTGAGCATCTCCCTCCCTACAAAATTTCAATGCAGATGCCCCTGACAACATTCCCACCAGCTCTGCCCAGGCACTGGGGAAGTGTTAAAACATTATTTTTGCCACAGACCAGGCAGGAGACATGGATGAAGGAAAGGTTTCCCTTCCCTGGTTCTCCCATGGCTGGGGGACAATTAATAGTCCCCCCCTGGAGGCAGCATGGGCTGGGCAGCCTGAGCTAGTAAGGGTGGGTGCTGGCTCTCCATCCCTCTGACTGGGAGTGGGATGGGGGAAGAGACAGAAGCTCTTGGGGCTTTTGTATCTCCAGCAGCAGCAGCACTGTGGTTCAGTGGGGAACGTGAGCTGTGGAATAGTTGAAGGCAGCGATTATACACGGAGTTAAAACTACCCCACCAGTCTCTAGCTTGCTTACCCCAGGATCTGATAGCCACTGGCATGCTGGGCAGAGCCACAATGTGGGTCAAGATGACCTGCAGAGATTTGGGTGCTCCTGTGGGGACATGGGAGAGGTGATCAAGGAGCCATCACAGTGAAGGGGGCTGTGATAAGCAGTGCCGTTTCCAGAGCAGACGAGTGCTCAGGTGGCTCTCTGAGCTGGCAGCCCCAAAAGGGGACTCTCCCTCCACCAGAGATTAGCAGAAATGTGGAGAGACAGGATTTGAGGACACTTTCAGCACTCTGCTGGCCACTGACCTGGTGTACTAAATTTTGTGAACCCCAGGTTGGTCTGCCAAAGGGGAAAAGCTGCCTCTTTCCCAGGACGACTCAAGCCCAGCTCAGGAGCTGTGTGTCCATGGCTGTGCGGCAGAGGAATCAGAATGAGCCACTGATATGTTTAATGCTGCATTGCCTAAATCTCCTTCCACTTCCCCGGGAGCCAGCATCTCTCTGCAGCAAGGTCAGCACAGGGGGGACCTCTGTGACACAGAGCAGAGACGGAGTTTCCCTGTGGTGGCCATAATAAGGAGAACAGTAGGAGCTCTTCTTGCAGGCAGGTCAGCCAGGGTGCCTGTGGGAATAGAGCTCGCATGGAAGGAGCAGGGCCATAATAAAGCACCACAGGAAGCCATGCAAAGCAGCCACATTTTTCTTTATTTCTGTTCTCCAGCTTGTAATCGAGATGTTCTTTCTTTTAAAATCATGTGCTTTCCAGCCCCTGTGTATTGACTTTGCTGCAGTTACTCTTGATTTACACTGGCAGAAGCGAGAGGAGAAGCCGGCGTCGTGTCCACTCATATTAATCCACTTACACCATACAGGACTCACCTTTTAACCTTGCTCCAAAGCGTGTGCCCCTAAGCCATTATTCACCTGTGCTCACAGCAAACTGCCAGATGCTAATGGCTGTGTACAGGCCAGGTGGGATTTGTTGATATATGCATATATCACTTACGATGATGTTTTACATGTCTAAGAAGCACGCACTCACCGGGCTGTACCCAGCACTGGCCTCTGCAATGAGCTTTGTTGGCCGTGCATTACCCTCCCTGCACCTGAGCCCCCACGCTCTGCCAAAGCCTCTCGCACCACACATGGGGTAAGGATCCCTCTCCAGCCCTCTCCCAACATCAGTGGCTTCATTGCCTTATCTTGGCACATCTGGGGACATACCCCATGGCTCCTTCTCATCTGTGAGGAGACTTTCTGGCTCATGAGAGCAATTTTTGGGGAGCAGCTGTGGGGTGACTCACAGGACTTCATCTGGCTTCAGGTCTGCTTTACAGCAAATAGTGAGATGTTTCCTGGCTCTGCAACATCTAGGTTCAAAGCACCACTGGAGCTGCACCCAAAAATTTTCCATGAGACTGATAGTGTAGTTTGAACCAAAATGATAGCGAGATTTGGGTGAACTCTGCAGAAAATGCTGTGAAGTGTGCCAGGGGCTACATGGATGGGAAGCCAACAGAGATCTTGTGAAGTGTCTCCATCCACACTCTCAGTGTTCACCTTTCATTAGTCCTCCCATGCTGAGCTAATGGAGACTTGGATGTGGGCATGGCAAAAGGACATTTCTGGAACACCTACATACTGTTGACATTCACCTGGGCAGTGTTAGACTGTTATTTTTCAGAGAAAAGCAAGTTTGCTATGAAAGTTCTTGCCAAACTGATGGTGGGCACAGAAAAGGAATTAGTTTCTTTTATTTGGGAAGCATCAAACTTGATAAGCGTCTTCTTCTTTCCCCTTCCAGTCAATTCTTTCCTTGCTTTTTCTGTCCTGAACCTTGGGTTTTGGTTATTTTGTGCTGTTAGACAATGGTTGTGCTCCATGCAGATCATGGCTGCATGTAGCTGCAGCAAATCTCTCTTTGTGCGAGGACTCCTGTGGCCACCCTATACCCTTGTCCTTATCAGGGGGGATGGCAGCAAGGGCTGTGATAAGGTCCCCAGCCTTGCTCCTCTCCCCGTGGCCAAGTCAACTTTGTATGAGTAGATACCATATGGTGTCTCATACCACTGCCCATAGAACAGCACTTCTTGTGGCAGTGGTGAAGGCCAGGCCCAATATGAAGCAGATGCACAGCAGGAGGTAGAGGTACCCTATGGCACATCAGGGCCTCTATATGTAGGAAGGTGGGCTCTTCCAAGCTGTAGCAATGCACTATAGGAGTGTGACTAGAAGGCAAGACACTGGGCTGGGAGGTGGATTTTGTCAGAGACTTTCCCATTGATTGTGTGGGCAAGGCACCCTTCCCTGCTGTGCCTTTATTTGAGCATCTGTCCAAGGAGGGCAATAATTCTTGCCACCATGTGCAAAGCTCTTCTAAAACAGCTAAGGAAAAAAGAGTAACATGATAGAAAACCACATATTATTACAATCAATATTTTCTGTTCCAAGCACCAAATAAACAGCAGCTCAGAAATTTCAAGCCCTGAGAGGGCAAGAAAAATGTTGTCTTTCCTTTTTCTAGTACCGTGGCTTGTTTAATCTTGTCTTGTTGCCTGCTATGAGGAACAGTGCTCCTGGCTTCTCAGTGCACTCAGAATAAATGGCTTTTATGGCTGTCAATAGCTTCGGCTCTCTTCAGCATTTAATTACCTGCAAAGGCCATTTATTGCCTCATATATTCCTCTACTATGAACATTATCCTTTAAACAATAAATAAAATATTAAGGTCACTCTTAAAGAGGGAGCAGAGGAACTGCACAAGCCATCCAACCACAGCAAAGTCTAATATAAAAAGCTTGCCTGGTCTTTGGGGCATTTGAATTGATGCCAGAGCCTGTAGTAGAGCAAAGAAAGGGTGGGATGGCTGCTGGCATTCTTTCCATCCTTCCTTTCTGCCTTCTTTCCTTCCTTCCCTCCTAGTCTGTGCATCCATCAGCAGGCAGGCACCTCCTCCCTCTCCAGACCTGACACAGGCCAGGGCAGGACATCCCACCGAGGAACCCCCTGCTGAGGTTCTGCCTGCAGCTGGAGCACCATCCAGCTGGAGCACCATCCCCAGGACTGGCTTCCTGAAACGAAGTATGCAGGCTGGTAACTCTGTGGCACAGCAGAAAGAGAGGAAGTTGCAGCTGGAGCTGCATGTTGTCACTCAGAAACCTGGGGAGGGACAGGAACAGTTTAGGATGGTACAAGAGATAGGAAGTAAAAGCAGGAGGGTGAAAGAAAAGAGACAGTCGGGCGATGCTCCCATGGAGAAGTTTCGCGAGAGTGGTAGTAGAAGCTTCAGTATTTAGGCCCTTTAAACCCAGACCGGAAGAAACTGATGAAATGTACACTAATGGGTAAATCCTGGCAGGAAGAAAAGTAAGAGATGGATGGGAGAGATGAAGTTCACTTGCGATATAATTTGCTTGCACTCTGTAGAATTGGCAGAATTGGATAAGTTGAGTCTTCTGACCCTTATACTGGGTGATTACTGTTTGCTAACCCCCAAATGAAGAAAGAATCCCTTTCTGTTCCTTTAAGTTTATGAAATTTTTTCTCCTTGTGGATGCGAAGCAATGAAGCTATAAGTAGACACCCCTCCAGCAGACAGCCCAAGGGAAATTCTCCTTCGCCTTCTGCCAGGCTGTTTTACCTCCACAGTCTTGAGGGGGTGCAAGAAAACCCATCCCTTTTGAAAAGCTACCCCTCAGGGTGGTAGGCGTTCTGCTCCCAGCAGTGGAAGAGGAGAAACCCAAAGGGCCTTCTGTCCTTCAGCCAAAGATGTGCTCAGGGCCATGGCACAGGCACTGGCACTGCTGGAGATTGCCTGGGCTGCAGCCATGGAGATTAGAAGAGAGAGCTAGGCTATGAAACCGAGTTTAAAGAAGGGAAAAAAGATGCTCTTATTTTTTTTTTTTCCATATCAAAGGGTATGCATAAGGAAAGTAGATGAAATGGTGGGCGTAAATGCATGAAGCATGATGGATGAGATCATATCCACTACAGAAGAAAATACCCCTGGGTATAAACATTTTATTCAAGCTTTACATGCGCAGTCATGTGGAGGAAGCACGGACACTCTTTTAGAGCCTTGGTCAGGTAAATCATGCGATTGTAACTTTGTTTTAGCTTCAGTTTTGGCTTTAACTTTGTTTTAGTTGGTTAAGACTTTTCCATAGAGCTACATGATTCCTTTAGGAGATGTCTGAAATTAGGAGTCTGGGCTTTGATTTTAAACAGCTTGAATTAAAGTTGAAAGAGGAATTTCCATTCCTAAACTTTTTAAATATTGATACAAACACCCGTGATCCAATATACCCATACTTCAGGTAGTCAGATCAGCAGGCCACGGGCCACAACTGCTGATAAAAAATCTACCCCCCCATCCAAGTGCTACATGCATAAGCCAGCATGACCCACCAGATTTTTCATAGATGCGAGGGGGGAAAAGGATGATCCTCAGGATCCTTACCTTGTGCCACTTCAAGCCACATTAGATAACATCACTTGGGAACCACATGGGATGCATCAGTGTAGGCTTTGATAGCCCATGAAAGCCATGGGCAATTAGATGTGTAGCTCCTTGCTGCTGGGTTGCTGTCACAGCCAGGGTAATAGAAAGGCTGGCTAAGGCAGTGGAGGGTGGATAGGAGAGCTAGCCAAGCCACCACTTACCAAGCAGAAGACTGAACAAGAAATGTTTTGGAAGAAAGATGAACCTTTGCTCATGTTTTGTGAACGTGAACAAGAGGGCCCTGGCTTCTGGGACTATCTATGTGATGCCTGTGGCAGGGCCTGGGCTTGCACCTCTGTGGGAGGATGCAGAGACAGCTGAAAGGGGGGAAAAGGGAGTCTTGTCTTTGAGCTATTTCCATTTAACAGGTTTCAAAGCAGATTCAGAATTTTTTTCAGGGGACGTTATTGATTTTTGCGTGGATGTTCTTCAGTTTTTCAGCTCAGTTTTTCTCCTCCCCCATGTTGCTCTCTATTTTAGCCTTTTAGATTAAAAGATTAAAAGGCTCTTCCTCCCTTATCTCTCTTTATCCACCTTGTGTTTCTCTCTATCTTTTTCCAGTTCACTACAAAAGAAGTGGAAACCCACACACAATGGCATTTCTAGCTCCATAGAAATAGAACACCCATTATTTTTCTGGAAAAGTTTTGGCCCCTGTTTAACCAACAGTGCTCCCCAGCTCCTTAGGATTTATTTGTTTGTGGTAATTATACAGAGTACATCAGAGTGCCTTTCAGATAGCAGTAATACACAGCATCTGCCTGAAGATCATTCGTCTGTTGGCAAAATGAGTGCAGAGCAGGAGATTAAAGCAATTAAGAGAGTAACGGAAGCAAACTGTTGGCGGTGATATGCAGTTTGGTTTGCTAGACTTCAGCAGAAAGCCAAAATTAAGGAAATGTAGTGAGGCTGGGGGTGAGTCCTGGGATGGGGTCCCAGAGCAAGCCCAGCTTCCCTTCACTGGTGTGAAACTGGCTCTGTGGAATCATGGGGAGAGGTGGGGATAAAATTATCCTGAGAAAGGGTAATTGGTGATTTCTTGGCTGTTGGGACTGAGATTGGCCAGGGACATGAGAAGCAGCAGCAGAGAAGGCAGGAAAAGACAGGATTTGTGAAGGGGAACTAATGCTCTAGGGCCCAGCTATGTTGTGTTTATATGGCAGAAGAATCCACACAAGAAATATCAGAAAGTATATATAAATCTGAGCTGCAGCACTGGGCAGGGAGAAATGAAGCAAGGACTTTATAAAAGGTCTTATACCTACATAAAAATACATGCACAGGCTTATGCTTTGTATGGGCTCTACCTAATTTCTGGAGGATATTACTAGTTATTAATGGGCAAACACGGCTTATTTTGCAGTTACTGCACTTTGCTCTAGACATCTCACTCCTTGTGTCTCAAAATATTTGTTTTTCACACAAAAAATTGCTGTTAAATATTTTAAGCCAGTAGTAAACCAACATAATTCAGGGAGATTCATCATGGTGGTAACAGAACAGAAATGCACAGAAACAGAAGTACTTCAGCTGCAGAGAATCCCAGTATATAATACCTTGGAATTTTCAGGTAAAACAGTCATTTTCATCTAGTCTATTTTATATACAGCTCTTTGTGACTTTTATCAATGCTGATTTATAAGCATGCAGAGTACCTTATAAACTACCTGGATAGAAAAGCCCCTCTAGGTACTGCTAGAAGCTGGAGACAGAAAAGATCGATCGCAGCCTCTCCCATCTCCCTCTGCCAGTGCGGAACTATTGCTGTGCTAAGGCACAAAACTATACAACCCTGATAAATCTCCTTTTCATGATGTACACTTTGGTGTAACATAAAGGCAAGGGAGAAGGGAAGAGAATGGAGGAGCAGGTCTGAAATCAGGGAGAAAAGATCGAAGGAAGACTTTTTCTAAAGGCCGGATCCCTGTAATTGAAATCCCTTTGCTTTCATTCGAGGGTAAGCAGTGCCTGAACAATTTACCTGTGCTGTAAGACAGGATTAAAACCTCTTACTTGCAACACAAGATATTTACTCAATCATCCCCAAGCACTTAAAAAAAAATTCCTCGATGGGTAATTTATACACATGAGCACCTTTTATTATTAAATCTAATAAATTTGTCAGCAGCTAGCTTGTGAATTTACTCTACCTTTTTACTCACTTTGGACAATAAAACCGTGTTGATCTGTTCCCAGCCAGTTTCATTCCCTGGTTCTACTGCATTAAACACAATGTGGCTGTTGTCTGGACTGCAAACACTCAAGGGAAATTGTTTAAATAATGAAAAAAAAATTGCCTATGCTGAAGTCCTTGTAATCAGGACAACACTGGATTTTGGAAAATTCTCTAAAAAATGTAGATTCTTGATGTTAACTGACTGGCAGCTTCTCCTTGGGGGATTCGGTATTTCAGTTACCACAAAATATTTTTTAACAGCTAGGACAGAGCGAGATGATACATGGTGCAGTAAAGCCTCAGACTAACCCCTGGAGAATTCACTGCAGGTTTTATCTCCACAGTGTGGCCGTGATTTCAGTGTTCATAATATCTGCATTCACAGGTGGATGAGGCTTATTTACATTTTCCTATTCTGAGTGACTAGTACCCCTGCTTTTACTCCCCCGTGGATGCAGTTGTGTGTTCCTATAACCGCGCAGAAGTGAACCCGTAGACAGAAAACCGCAGGGGTGACAGCCCTGAACTGCTGTCAGCGGATGCCCTGGGCTGCCTGCTCACTCGCTGCCTCTCTGCAGCAGCCTCGGGGATGCTGTGGCTCCTCGGGGACACGTCTCCGTGCCACTCTGCCTTGGCGAGCGGCTCGTCTCCGCTGCCACGAAGCAGATGTCTCTCCCCGTAACGCTTTCCTCGTCCAGCCAAACCGTGGCAGCCACGGGCTGGTGTGGGAAAGGTCCGGTTCCTTGCCCATCCGTGCGGGGTGCAGATGCACGCACCAGAGAGCGGTGCTGGCACGGTGTAGAAACGCCTGCTAAGGGGTGTCATCATATTTTCATTGTGCTGCATGTCTGGACGGGCGCTGGGACTCAAAAGGAATGGGCTGGTGCTGTAATCCCAGAGTAAATCACAGCAGGCAGAGCTGGAAAGTCTTAATCCATCATAGGAAGCTCTTATCTTCAGATAGATGCATGCAGGCTCAAGCTACAAGGGAGATAAGGTGCATGGTCCATTTCTGACTGGACAGAAATGTATGAGACTGTTTGGCAGACACAGAAAAAGTTATTTTTTAATCTTTTAAGAGCTAATGTTAAAAGAGAAGATAGCAGTTCAGAACCAAGGCATATCTTTTGCACTCTTAAATAATGTTTAGATCTCTCTGCCCTCTCCCCTCCAGCTTACACTAGATTGTACTGATGCTTAAACTCACCTAAGTATTTCCTTCTGCATTGCTGCATCTGCTTTTTGTGTTTCCCCACTTTTATTTGCTGAGATGCAGGGTTTCTAACCTCCACAGCTGCTTCAAACTGTCCCCTCTTACTCCCTGCCACCGCCTCCCAGACAGGGCAAATGCCATCCTTGTGTGGGGAGCTGGAGCCAAGCTCAGGAACTATGAAATACGGGTGAAGATAAAACCCTACAAGGAGAGTCTCGATAGGATTTTGACACTGTGGCTGGCTCCTCTCAAAACCACTGGGAGATGAGAAAAGGTTGGCCTTGGCTGGGGGAGAGGAGAAGTCTGAGGAAGCTATGATATCATGCCACTTAAAATATGGAGTTCGCATCTGGTCAACCCATTATAGAAAATATATGGTAGCACTTAAAAAGGTACAGGGAAGGATCAGAGGGCAAAGCCCATCACTAAACGATACGAGGAATAGGAGACAACACAAAAAAAGAAGGGGGTGGGGGCAGAGAAAAGAAAGGAAGAAATCTATATTGACTGTGAGGAAAAGAAGTTAATGGGGAATTTAATTAGAGCAAATACATATCATCGAGCATTGCAGGTGGTGGAATGAAAGGTTATGAAATGATGTGAAAGTATTGGCCTAGAAGGAAGGGCAGTTGTCCCAGAAAGCTACCAGTGTGTAAAAGAGGACCTCCTTGTTTTGGGGATCAGTGTCCATCCGTGCTCCACGCAATTTCATAGAGCATGTCTCTGGAGTGCAGAAAGAGCTTCTAACTGTAGGAGAGATTTCAGCAGAATAAAACTTTGTTTGAGTTTTTTAATTATAAAGAATAAGTGAGAGATTAGATCTGCTCAGGAAAATGTCAGCTAAGGATCACATTCCCTGGGTTTACACTCTTCTTCATTTCCTGCTTGAAACTGATTTTCATTTGCTTCCCTAATGCACAATGGGAAGCATAATTTTTTTGTCTTTCTGGAGAGTCTCTATTCCCAGATACTACCAAAGGTCCACTGTGTGTGTTGTGTATTCACACATGCAGTATAGATCCATGTGGCACGCTGTAGTGGCATACAGATGCTGCCGAGGCAAAGGACTTCACGTGTTACACAGATGAGAGACAAAACAAGTATTTTTCTTCATCTTCATGGAGAACTGGTGTCCAGAGATGATGGATAACCTGACCAAGGTCACTCCAGAGAGCTGGCATGTGAGCTTCAGGTTCTCGTGCTGTTTTAACTCTCAGCTGACCCGTCTTCAGAGGTTTGGCTAGGAACCATACAGGCTGCTACTTTAAAGATGCTCAGCTAAAGAAACGTGCATTTTTAAATTTGAAAAGCAGTTGGGTTTTTTTCTCTCCTCCTTTGCTGCATTTTTAAGGTGTGCTGGGTGTAACAGCCTTGGGCTTTTCAGTCCATTTGCCTGTGGACCATTCATGGAAAGGAAAACTATGCCAAAATGGCTTGAGCATCTCAGGGTGGTGAGTAGTTGTACTGGAGACTGCTGTGCTCAAAGCAGCTTTCTCATAAATCCTGCTTTAAAACATTGTCTACTAATTTCTTGCTAGTGTGTGCCCTTCTGCTGACTACCTAGAAAATAAAATACAGAAGTGTGACAGAACAGAGAAGGGCTAAGCTACAGATTTATGAAACTGTTGCATTTTAAACCTCTACTGAGGTTATTGAGAGTTATGTTTTATTCTATTGTCTTAGAAAACATGTTTTCCCCTAATTGGCCAAAGTGGGACTAGTAGCTGTGCAAACCATACACTTTACAAGGCCTTCTGGGAGCTTACAAAATGCAGGTATTTTCATACGTATCATCGGTGCAGCCCCAACTCATGGGGCTTCTCTGTGGTACAAACTAACAAGGGGCTGGAGAACTATGAACACAAAGAGCTCCCACAGTCTTTTGTAGTTTTTGGACAGTGGAGCCTGACTTTTCACAGAGCTCCTTCCACTGGGGCATGTTTCAAACAGTAATGAATGGAGGGTCCTGCTTGGTCTGTAGCAATAGGGATCATTACTCCCATTTTGGAACCCAAGGCAGAGACCTGTGGGATAACATGATCTAGACCAAGAAAAAGTCTTATCAGGGTCAAGAGCAGAACTGACGGCGTGTGCCTCCTCATCACAGTCTCATACACAACCCATGGGTGTCCTTCCATGGGGAGATTTCACCCGCACATGCCTTACTTCATGCAGACTACTGAGAGAGTCTGACATCAGTCAAAAAATCCCCAGTGTCTGCTCACAAATTTTGGAGTCATTTATATCCATAGTAATAAAAGCTGTATGCCGTTTATTTAGCAGGGTTCTTTTAATGTGCTGTTTGTTGTTTTGATAGTCTGTGTCTTCTTCATATTGTAATCATATTAAAAGAACATTCTTTTCCTGGAATAAAGAGGTAATGATTCACAAGAGGCATAATTATTCCATGCAGTGCAGGCAGGATGCTGCAGAAAGAGCTGTCTTCTTTATGCGTAAGAGGCTTTTATTGCAAGTGTTCTACACAGTAATTAAATTCCTTTGAATGGGGAGGCTTGATTGGATTTTCATTGGTTTATTGGGAGGAGTCTGAAAAGCAAGGTATTTAGCTCAATTGCTATACAATTTTGGCATCTGTTGGAGGTTAGGGAGAAAGGTTCAGAGTGTCTGATTCCCATTTCGCTTATGTTAGTGTTACATTAGTTGAACTCCGTTGAATTCAATTGAATTACACCCTATCTGTATTTGTGAGAGAATCAAGCTCAGAAATCCCTGGCAGGAAGCAGCAGGGTACCTGAATGCATGCTGTAAGGAACCAAATTATCTAAGGGAAAAAAGCCTTGCTAAAGGAAAGTTACTTGCAGTTGCAAAGGCAAGTGCCCAAAAGCAAGGAAACTTCACATTTACAGCTGTTCTTCAGATTTGATGTTTGCCTTATGGCGAGTCCAGCCTTGGCACAGAACAGGGCAAAGTCTTAAAAGATAGCAACAAGAAAATGAAAAGTCAGGCTATCATGTAACAAAAATCTGTGCTATGGCTTGACACACGAGCCAGGATGCTGGCATGGCACAACTCTTGAGTATTTGAGTTGTCAAACTAAATCATGTTTGTTTAACATCAACTACTGTATGCAGCTGCCAAGGTTTTTTGATTTGTTTTATTTTTTTTTATCAAAGGGAAACAGTGAAAATGCAGATTAAAAGGAAAACTCTATTATATACAGCCTCAACATTGAGGCCTGTTGGGAGGAGACCGGGGCTGGCCAGAGGAGGACAATGACACAGACACGGAGGTCTCAGTCCAGCGAAGCAAGAGGCACCTGGACCTTGTTCTGAGGGGAACGGGCAAAAAAAAGTCTGTGTATGGCAAAACCTGGGGCTAGACCTGCCTCATGCATTAGACCCCCAAGCAAAGGGGAATATAATTCTCTAAAATAGGTCTGCAAGTGCAAAATTTGGTTTATTGGGAAGAGTCTGAAAAGCAAGGTATTTAACTTCTACATGGTATGCAAAGTGCAACAGAGAGGAGAGGAATCAGAGAATGGTTTGCAGTGGTCTGTGGCACGCATGCCTGACCCTGAGCTGGGCCTGAGTGACTCACACATCTCTGCCTGGGATAAACCTTGGGCGTGCTTATCAGCCACCAAGCCTCTTCTCCTTGTGGGCCTGATGGATGTTCTGCAGCTGAGGATATTTGCCGATTAATTTTGTTAATTGCAGCCAAAACAATTTGGTTTATTACCCTCACTCCCTCCTACTGGCTGCTAGGCTTTACAAACCCAACAAACTGCCTGTCCTGTTGTCCTCCTCTGCCTTCCTCCATTCAACCTCCATGCTTTTGAAAGAAAGACAGAGCAAACAACAGCGGCACAATCCCCCAGTCTCGGTGGTATTTGGGGAGCACTGTGAGGCAAATGGGACCCACCAGTCAGTGGCCCAGGACGTTACAGAGAATATTGCCATAAACTGAGATGGATGAGACACATCAAGCCATAGTTTTCCTGCTGTGACTCTACTGACTTCCGAGTGGTTGTACTTCCCTTCATTATTTATTAATTCTCAGCAAGGATCCCTCCTGCAGCCAGCTGTCTGTACAGAAAGTTGGAAATGGAGTTAAAATTTTTGCCAAAAAAAAGGGAATTTTGGAAAAAGTGGTTTTTTTCAAGGGCTGAATTAAAAATTGGTTCTGTTTTACTGATGTTTCTTTTGTGTCTTGGCTTCCTGAGCAGAAACGGTCCTACCTGAGGACTACCTGGTTGATGCTGCAAACGTGGAACGGTACAGCGTGGATCCTGCTGATTCTGCCTTGGGTTGCATGGGCTCCGTGTATGCCATGCGGCAGAGTCCTGCAGATGGACGTCCTGCTGGAGGCTCCTCTTCCTCCTGTAGCCATCGTCCTGCCCAGATATCTTCAGGGGGGTCCTCGTCTACTGGCCTGTGGCATCAGACCTCCAGCCCAACAAGGAACGGGACCTATCTTGACGGAAACAGAAGTGGTAATATAACATCTTCCATTTAGCAATGTGTGTTGCTATGCTGGTGCCATGCTGGAGTCTTAACTCACTCCCAAATTCCCAGGAAGATTAGTGAGGTGGGTCTGGGTTGATATCCGTCCAGACCACTCAAGCTTCCATTTAGAAGGAGAAATAATAACCTATGTAAACACATAATCAATCTGTTCATCATTAAGTTAAAGGGTGAATGTTTTCTAATGCTGTTATTAATTATGTAAACATATGTATTATGTATAATCGTGTGGCAATCACAACTGTTATTATTGACTTACAGATATAAATATTAATATATAAGACATTCCTCCCAAAGATTGATACTGTCTGCAGGCAGGTACCTGTTATTTGTGTGACACCAGCTGTGTAGAAGATACGATGCAGAGCAAACCCAAATATTAGTGCCTGCCCCAAAGCATTTTAGCAAAAGGTTTTGCTTCCAAGCTGCGTGGCCCTTCCTGCCCCTTTAATCATGAACCAACCCAGATTTTGCCTGAACAAGACTGCCCAGCAAAACACATATTTTTAAAAATCATGCAGTTCACTGCTCGAGGCTCTTTTATCCTTCAGGAAGCAAAGCCACACAAAGTTTATCTGCAAATTCAAGGGATGCCATGGGAACCACTGCATTCAGCAACCCTTCTTCTCCCCTTTCTTTGTATTCTTGTCCAGTTACCCTGCTAGGATTTAGGTTTTCTGGGTCAGTCTCTCTGCCCATTATCTATGTTCCCTATTAGCTGTCATATTTTTTTCTCTAGAAATTACCTGGGTTCATCAAACGGGTTAGCTAATTCCCTGAACTTCTGTTAACTTTGTCTTTGTTTGCATTTTCCAAGTTCTTCATTAACAGGTCTTTATCAGTCATGATTCAAACAGTGTCTTCGCCCCTTACTAATTATTCAGACTTCATTTATGCATTTTTCATTTTGAAGATAGATCTAACAAAGGAGTTGAGTGTCTCAGCCATTTTTAAGTCATTAATTTCTTTCCCTTACTCATTTATTAATGGAATCTACTGTCACTCTAATATTATTTTTTAAAAAATCTTCATATATTTGCAGGAGACTTGCTGGTTCCCCTAGCCCCTTTGTCTACCATTGCACTGTCTTTCTGCCCTTGCATTTCCCTTGGAAACTGCAAACAATTCTGCATATTCTTGCTTGGTAGCCACTCCAGAGCTTCTTTCCAGTAACTGCAGATCTTCGCATAATTCCTTCATATCCCTTACCTCCCCAACATCTGTGTTTATTATTTCTGAACTTTCACTATTTAATATTTTAGAACATTATTCTTGCAAAATATGTATAATGGGTATTTATCCTTGTATTTATTTGTTTATCTAATTTTGCCTTCCTAAATGTTCAGTACCTGCTCAAAACCATCACTCACTTTGCCATTATTTTTGCACACTTGTTTCCCTGGCTTATCCCCATGTTACTCTATTATACAGAGCACAGATAAGCATTCAATTCTCATCATTATTTTTTCTTTACTGAAAGAGTCAACTTTACTCAAGGCAAAGTGGATAGTATAGAAATGCACTACTGCAAACAACTTGTAAAAGGTTGTCACTAAGAACTGGGGGCTTCGGTTATAAAGAAAAGGAAATGAAAAGCCCTTTCTTTCAGATCTTGTTCAGTGCCTCTCAGGCTGGCATAATCAGGTGCTGGGAGGACAAGAGGCTCACTGTGCACAGGATTCATTTTCCCCTCTCCCACTGCTTCCCTAGAGCCTCCTAGCAGAACTGGGACCCTTTCGTCAAGCTTTTTAGCTGGCAGTGGCGAGGAGCCAAGATTTAACAATGTTGCTACAGGCTTGCTTTGAAAATCTTTACCATTCTGCTTGGGATCAGTTGTTATCTCTTTGTAGCACATAGGGAGGGTCAGGGCAGTTCAGAGCAAAGGTCTGTCTAGCTGCGCATCCTGTCTCCAGCACAAGACAGCAGCACACTCCCAGGAAAGAGATAAGTGCAGAGATGGTGATGCTTCCCCACTACCCTCTCGTCCTTCAGACATTTTTGGCTTAAAGACTTCCTGAACCAGAAGTGGTGGATTCATATTTAGCAACCCTTCATAGATTTTTTTCTTTCTGGAACCCCCCGGTGGCTTATTGAATACTTGGTGCATTTTCAGCATCCACAAAATACTGTGTTAGAGTTCCAGTGCTTAAAAATGTGTCGTGTGGAGAAAAGCCATGGTATCAGGGATTTGAATCTACATTCAAGGGACTGAAGCTTAAAATCAGAGGTCCTTAATCTTGTTCAACTCCATTACTTTCCATCTTGTTTCTGACTGTGAACGTCACTGTTTCCCAGTCTCAGCCAATGTGTTGTGAAAACTCAGCACGGTCCTGAGGTGGGAAGCTAAGCTTCAGGAGACAGCTTCATCTCTCTTACGACTTCCCACAAAACTTGTAGTCTTGACAAAATGAAAGCCTAGAAGATGGCACGTCATTTTTTCAGAGCTGAACCAAGAGAAAAGTCATGGAATGGCCATGAAGTAAATAGGCTTTGCAGGTTCCTGTGTCACTCTAGCTTGAAATATATTAAAGCACTTTGAGGAGCAAAGAGAAAGAGATTGCTTTAGGACTAGGCACCCGTGACATTTGGGTGTCTTTGAAGGAGTTACAAGTGACTTTGAGCTGCTACATATGATACTTTGGGGTAACAGGACTCATCCCAAAACCGCTTAGTATTTTTTACATGACAAGCATTTGACATTTGTGAAGACTAGCTCCTCTGGGACCTCTGGGTCATCAGGCCAGCTCAACAGTAAAGGCTCCCTAAAGCTGGTAGTTATGCAGTGAACAACATGAAAATGGTTATTGATTTGTCAATATCACTTATTTACAATTATTAACAATTTATTAGTCCTGGTATCATCCATTGTAGATTAGAGTCTACCATAAAGGTACATGCAAACCCATATGGAGATTGACTTGCTGTCGAGGTCTCCATAAGGAGGAATAGCAAACCCCTGTACTCCACCACGTACAGCAGCGCAAATGGCTAGTGCATGTTTGTGCCACGACCATCCATCATATTTACTGTGATCCACTCAGCTGCCTTCTGGAGACTCCAGCAGTCCACAGCAGGACCTGTGTCCTCTGAGGCAGAGGAGAGCTTTTGCTCTCAGGCATGTTTTCAGTCGCTGTGATGGGCAACACAGACATCCACGAAGTCAAGGTGCCCACAGAATCATTATGATATCACTTCTAGCATTAAAGAAACTGTGCTGTTTTCAGTCACAGCCTGGTTTCATCTCCTACTCTGTTTGCGATAGCATCAGCTCTGTAATGCTGGAATTCCCACTACAGAGTTCTACAAAGCATTGCCTGCTCCTTCTTAAAATTAAAGACTGTATTCTCACAGCTATTATACATTCACCTACCATGCTGCTTCCACTTTTACTGCCAATCCCAGACTTTAAAAATGCACATTTTCCTGCAATTGACTTAGTGCACCACACTAGAGTTTGATTATTGTCTTTGCAGACTCTCTGTTGCAACGGTCTTTGGAATCTACGCTCTTACTACAATGCTTCTCTGTGTATTTTTCCTCTTTCTAGGGATAATTTATATGCTGCTGAATCATAAGTAAGCAAAGATGAGTAAGTGGTGCATGCCAGTCTCTCTTCTTATCCTTCTCAGTTTGCATACTTACAAGGCAGAGATGGGCAAGACTCATTAAAAAGAGGAAGAATTTCTCTCTGAAACCTCAAACCAATCCTCTTTATTTATGGATATTTTTGAAAAATAGCTTGCCTTATTTATCATGGTGGGCAAATATCATGGAAAAAACCATAACCATAAAACATATCTCCGTGCATAGCAGAACATGTCTTTCAAGCGGAATGGATGAGATTAAACCTCAAAGCTCTCATTAATGTGATCAGAAGCTCAATGTCTAATTCTCCATGATTATGCTAAAAAATTCAAAGAAACAAACAAAAAAAATCTCATTTCAGAAAGCCAGTTGGGGCTGCTAACAGATAAACATGCACTTTCCTGTCATCATTTGCCAAATTGAAGCTCTTAAATCAGGGAAGGAATAGTCAAGGACATCATAAACCTTTCCAAGCCTGCTTACATAACAAACAAAGCCTTTATTCCAAGTATGAAGAATTGTGTGTTCAACCACAACATAATAACCTTAACCCTGCCCTGTAGCTTGTTATTTTTATGTAGATTTTATTATCCAATATTAGCAGTTAATTATTATCACCTGAGGGCCTTTGTTAAAGAGGCAATCCTGCTTGCTAATACATTTATTTCCAGAAAACATCTGGGGGCGCAGGGTTTGAAGTTTCTCTTTTCCAGAATAATGCTGCAAGCACCCTGCAGGGGCCACATCCAGCTCCTCCCCCAGGCAGTGGCCAAGGAGCTGCTGATGGCATCACGGGGCTCAGAGCTGGGTACCAATTCTTTGGCAAACACAGACTGCAGATTAGTTTTTGGAGCCTGAAGGGTTCCATGATTTCAGAGAGCTCCTATTTTCTCCCCACCCATCCTGCAAAAGAGCAGCAATCAAGAGAAGCCCAAATGCATCTTTAACGCCACAGCTCATGGCTGCATCTCACACAGCTGGATGCTGGGGTGCCCTTGCAGTGGGCAGAGGAACAACCACGATGTCACATCCCCATGCGATGTGAGCCGTGTTGGGAGCAGGAGCAGCTGCCACGCTGGTGGGACGAGGACTCTGCCCTGCCATGCTGTGGGGCCAAAGCCACCAGCCAGGTGGTGCATGACATCTCCTGCAAGTGCCTGTCAGGGCAAATTGACATGCTATGCCCAATTTTCTCTCCAGAGCTCTCTGCTGACTATGGCTCATCAACCCCCCCCCCACACCCCGCACCCCTATATATCCTGCAATTGTGTTCTCCCACAGGCCTGATTTTCTGATGCTTCTGCTCTTCTCCTGCTTGGTGTGCCTTAGACTTTTGGAAAAGTGTCTTCTACAAAGCCTTTCTCCTGTCCTTGTTTATAGTGGGAGGTTGCTTGTTTTTTAAAATGTTTCCCATTCCTCTGCGCCTTTGAGGGCCTGCTACTTCTGCTTAGTTTCAGTAGATCTGCTGCTCCTTATTATCTGCTCCAGTGCAATCAGAGAGAACCTTTTAAAATTTCATTCCCACCCCCTTCCCCTGAGGCAAGGAAATCATTTAGGCCCGCAGCAGTATTAAAGTTCATCTGTCACTCCCTTTCCACTCTTATCTATCAATGACCGTGCTCCCTCTGGGCTCTGTTTGTTTGCCAAGAACATATTTAGGGAGTCTGTTATTTATCTTTCCTTCTTTCGCAGGTTTAACTCCATTTTAGCAGTGGGTTTCCTTGTCATGCCTCTGCAGCTGTTCGGCTGTTGGCTTTCTCTCTCTCCATACTCCTTTTCAGGAAGGTCCCAAGGCCAGAGGTGTGGGGCGGAGAAAATCCCGTGTGAGGTGAGAACTCAGACCAAGCCAGGCCACGTCTTTCCATTGCTTTGCCATGCTTTGGCCACTGACCTGATATCTCCATCCATCTCTGCGCAGGCAATGGTCTCAACTGGGATGCCCTGAGATCTTCCCCTGTAGAGGAACCTCTTCAACTCTCCTTCCCCGACACTGCTTCAGGCAGGAGGGGGAAGTGCTTCCCTCTGATTACCTAAATTTCCATATCCCATTCCATTAATTTGACAAATTTTTGCCACCTGTCAAAAACAGGAAATTGGATTTGACCTAGATTACGATCTCTAAAAATAATTATTGGTCGCGAGCACTCCCATCTCTTTGTAATCTGAGTATTCATTATCATCTTGATTAATTCTGATGACAGGATGGCATAGGATACCCGGGAGACATGAGACTTCCTCATTTATCTAATTCTTAGGTTAAGTGTGAATACCTTCAGATAAGAAAAAATGTATAGTACTTGCCCTGCCGCCATCAAACACTTTTGTGCTTAATATAATATTTCAGTAAAGTGAGGCTATTGAAACAAACCCCATGCCTTTTTGTAGACATGAAATGATTTATTTTCTGTTGTAAATAGAGAGATTACACTTAAATGTGTAAACTACAATGTTAAAAAGTCAGAGTAAACTAAACAACAAAATACATTTTAAAAGATATGGAAAAACAGATTGTTTCCAGACTTACCAGCTACAAACTGTGTTCAAGACATTTGTCTGCAAGCTGGTGGCATCCCAGTTTTACTAACAACGTTTAAAGGTAGCCCCTTACACACAAATAAGATAGCACATCTTAATTAATGAAAAAGCAGCCAAGTGTCCAGGACTTGACTGTAGGTAGGTAAAGAAAGATGAAACCATCTTTGAAGAGTTAGTATCTACAGATAATTCTTGGTTTTATATTATTATATTGTACCTCAGGTAGGGGTCTGAAAGGGTTATCTTCACCTGCTGGGACCTGGAACAGTTCTAGCCATGCAGTCTTTTTAGAAAGGTCATTTATATATTTGTCTTTAAAAAATCAGATTTATGTTATTGATTGCTAGATTCCAAAGGATTGAATAGAATTCCTCTGTCATTTCAACCTTTTCTTCTCATCCTCCTTCCTTTCATTACAGATATTTCCAATACCTGTGAAGGCTCCTGACCTCTCTGGGGGCTCTCTGTTCCCCTTTGCCCTTTCCTGGCATTTCTGGAAGCAGTGGGTTGTGGGCAGGAGTCACTGGGCCGGGGGCTGCTCTCTCTGTGCCCAGTGTGAATCCCAAGCTCAGCCCCGTGGGCTTTCCTTACATTCATACAAATTTAAGGGAAAAAACGTGATCCTAGGTAGTGGCATATCTCCTCCAACTGCATTATGGCAGTAGCATAAACTTCTGCAATCCTTTGGGTGCAACCAAACCTTTCTCTCCCTGCCCTTTATTTCCCAGTTGGTTTGTGAAAGTCTGGTTTTCTTCCTGCCTTTAGTTTGAGGAGCTGAGGTGCACAGTATCTCCACACATCAGCTGGCACCCAGTCCATCGGCAGATCAGGCAGGGGAGAAATACTCCCCCTTCTGCCTCCCAGACAAGTCTTAGTTCTCCCACGTGTACCTGACAAAGTTACTCAATGTTACTGATGATCCAGGGGTTGGCCAAGATTATCCCGCTCATTTTGCACTCTTTGTCTTCGTCGCTTCATGCCAGAGGCTCCAGATGGTGTCTGTACCGTTGTGTATTGCATTTATTCTGTGAGCGGAGCCCAGGGTCGCCTGAGTCCATACGAACACCAATCCTCGCTGTCTAATTAAGAGGACCTGCGGCTATTCCTTGTCCTTTATATCCAGAACAGTGACTTAGCAAATGAGAGTGTAATTATCATGATATTTACATCACATCCCATTATGAAGCCCATCGACCAGATTTGCACATTCATAGCACTGCTGCTTTCCGGAGCTCATCCTTCGTAACTGCAAAATATGCCTCATTACATTATACTGTGGAATGAGCATGGTGGCAAAAAATAAAAAGGACCAATATGCATATAAAGCCATTATTGGGCATATATGGGCAGATCCTCAGCTAATATAAATCAGCATAGCTCTATTGAAGTCAATAGAATCACAACGTACATAATCCACAAACCCAGCCCACGACATTTGCTCACATGCGTTAGGATAGTGTTTTGAGTCATGCATGGGGATTCACATACATTTAATCCATCTCTATAAGCTTAGTATTTCTCTGGAGAGCTCAGCCCATCTCTCCTCAGCAGCTCAGCCCTCTTGGCTACTTGGGACTTCTCCAGGTGCCAGTTTAGGTATCTATAGTCTCCCTCTACTTGCATTCCTCTGTTTCCTTTTCTGTCTTCTGCAGTGCCTGCTTGCTCACCATTTGCACTTCTCTCATTAGAAACTGGGCCTTAACGTAAAGAGATGAGCAGGTCTGGGCAAGTGACATTTTATACATCTGTGTGCTGCCGCCTGCTAATGCAAAGTTTCCTTGGTGTGGATATAAGCAAATTTAAACAGCTTTCCTGTAACCTAGCATAATATAGTTATTGTAATAGTGAAGCAGCATAAGTGGGGGTGCAAATTATATTCACTTGGAGGCTGAGATTTATAATTCTGCAGAGACTAAGAATAAAAACATAAATGCACTTTCATTCTAATGTGCATTTATTCACTTGATTTAAAGCTACAGCAAGCCGAAGTGACCTTAAATCATCCAGGGCTTATACCATTAAAAAGTCACATGTGCAATGTTCATCTTCGCATGTTTTAGTAGCTTTCCAAATAGGCATTCATTGGGGACCATCACCTTTGTGAGAGCCTAACATTAGGAGGGTATTGATTAGAGACCTTCCTTTAAGCTCTAAGATAAGTCTGAATGTGAAGAAATGTGACTATCTGAATGTGAAGAAAAAACCCAGCTATTTGCTAAATCCTGATCTTATCCTCTAGCCTCCGCATTCAATGTCAAATTCCTTTGTTTGGTGCTGAAGTGCTTTCTCTCCAGGTGGGAGGGTGGTGTCTTCTTGAGCCAAGATCCCCACTGCTTGCAGATCAGACAGCAGGGGCAGCTTGGTTTAAGAGCCTGGCAGCTGGCACATTTTCCCCTCCCCAGCAGGAACTTGAGGATTTCATGTTTTTTAACGCAATTTGCCAGCTGGGATTGCGTCTCCTGATAAGTAGTCAGATTGGAAACTGCTCCGAGTCCCCTTCTTTCACCCACCCCATCACCTCAGGCTGATGCTTGCACACACAGATCCAACCTCCAGTGCTGCAGTGAGGCTGCTGTACCACTGCATGCTCACAAACTGAGGAAACCCCTGCGTGCCGTTGTAATGTGCTGTTGTGGGCTTTTTTATACCAATAGCCTCAAGTCCTTCACCAGAACGACAAGACGCAGCTCGGCCATCAAGCAAGAATCCTTTGACCTGGACAGTGGATGACGTGGTTTGGTTTGTGAAGGATGCAGACCCTCACGCTTTAGGTCCCCACGTGGAGCTCTTCAGAAAACACGTATGTAGAAGGCTGCTCTTGCCACTTCTGGGTAACTGAAGCTAAGTGCATGGGCAGTCCCAAAAGATAGCCAGTACACATCATGCACACCCCCTCAGCTGCCTTTGGCTGCTATAGGCAGCGTTTGCACTCAGCCAGGTCGATTGCAGGACCCTGCAAGGTGTTCAGTACCACTGGAGGGGTTGGGCTGAAGGAAGGTTGACATCACCCGAGAGAGTGGTCAAACACTCAAACATGTGGTCGATGTCTCAAGCCTATCAGTGCTGAAGAAGCATTTGGGCAATGCCCTTAATAGCATGCTTTAACTTTTGGTCAGCCCTGAACTGGTCAGGCAGTTGGCCTAGATGATTGTTGTAGGCCCCTTCCAACTTCTATTCTATTCTATTCTATTCTATTCTATTCTGTTCTGTTCTGTTCTGTTCTAATGCTATGCTACCCTATCCTAATTCTATTCTGTTTATCCTTCAATGGGGAGACCCTAACAACAACTCGAGAAAACCCTCACTACTTGTTCCCAACTACGTCATTGTAAATTGTTTCTATGCCAAGCCTAAGAGAAAGCACAGAGGATCTGGTGCTCATTTTTCATTGTAAAATTGTCAAAAAAGAGCCTCATCTCAATCACAACTTTTTTTCCCAGGGTACCTGTGATTCTTGTCTAAAGAGGATTTTTTATGTTTCTCTAGACACTTAGCAGAAGAAACCCAAAACAGTCAAGCTTTTAATCCTTTTTCCCTCGATATTATGTGACTACGTAACCAAATTTAACAGACCTGCTGACTCACTGGAGAATATGATAGTTGCTTTTTCTAGGCAATCTCCAGTGGTGGAAATGATACTATCTTTAATTGTAAAGGGGAAGGCTGTAAACACACATCTGATCTTGAATTTCTTGGTCTGCTGTTGTATATGGAGTCGGTACCAATGCATCTAATAGCATCTTCATCCCCCTTCTCCTCCTCCTCCTCCATCTCTCCTTGATCAATTCAGTCTGGCTATGAAAATGGATCTTACCCTAAAAGTCACTTGCTTGTGAGGCGCTGGAGGTCATAGCTTTGGATGCTAGTGCCTGGACCTAGGTCTAAACTCCGGCTCAGCACACCAGGTTGCAAAGCAAGGGAGAGGGCTTGATCACCAGGGTCCTGCTCCTTGCCCGTGGGCCAGTGGGGACAGGTGTGACTGTGGGGCTGCAGACAACAGCCGAGGGAGACAACTGATGGACTTTCAGCTACACCCTGGATGCAGGGTTTCCAGGCACTGAGGAGAGGAGGTGGCTGAGGAGCAGATGAAAACAATACCCGCCTAGGGTGAGCAGACATCAAGGCCTGTGTTTGAAGCCATCTGCCATTCTGCAGACAGGCCGGCGGGATGAGGACAACAGAGCAGGCACAGTGGTGCTAGGACCAAATCTGCAGTTACAGGTCAGGTGCCAGCCTAATTTCCTTGCCGTCTGCAGAGAAGTCAGATCTGCCTGATAAGCTGATAATGAAAACATGTCCTACATTGGCCGTGTGGGTAGCCAAGCAGATAAATAAGCCATTTTTAGATTTAAAGGAACTTGCTTTAGCATGAATTTTTGAGACTATCAGAAGGGGCTGTGCATCAAGAGAAAACTCTTCATGCAAAGGAGAGAGAATTGCCATGGTCTGAGGCATACAGCTACATCCAGAAGGAGAGAAACATTTAAAGTTCATCTTGTAAATATGGACAGTGCAAAAGTACAGGTTTTGTCTCGTTTCCACTTGGAGCAGCGTGCTTTTATTTAGCAACCAGGTAGTGACACGCTCCAGGCACTTGTGGGCCAGCTGGAGCATGCCATGATACTACAGCAGCTCTGTGACCAAAGAGACCAAGCTAAATTGCCACTAAAGACTGTCCCTGTCATCCTTTGTTGAACACTCTGCACCCATGGGCTCTACTTATCATTGGTTTCCTTGCAAAATATGCTGCAGGTGTGAGAACCTGGGTAAGATTGCCACACAACTCAATTCAATTACGCCATCGAGTTATATATGTCCCTGCAATTTTTCAGCCTTCAAATCTCATCTGGATTAGCACACAGACCCCAGGGGTGAAAGACAAGTGATTAGTCCATTAACCTTAGCCATATCTTCCTGTATGTTCAATCTTTCTATGAAGCAGGTGCATAATTTACTTAGAAGCACTTACTGTCATTGACCGGGCCCAGCTATCACCTGGAATCGTTGCTTTGGCAATCAACTCATCTGAGCTATGACACAGGGAGGGAGAGGATGGTGGGACCACCAGGAAGGAAAGGCTGGGGCAGTTATTCTGTGGGTGGGCAGTGCTCTTTCCCACCTCTCTATTAAGACATTTGGGTGCTGCCTGCAGTCCCTAGAGCCGGCTCTCCCGGGGTGCAGCAAGGAGGTGTAGCCCACATCCTCCACAGTTGCCATCTGTGTTGAAGGATGACGGTGGCTCTGCTCTTCCCAGCAGGAGCAGAAGCTTTTCTTCTTGCTGAGGCACCCACAGAGCTCTGTCACAGGCAGCTCCTGAGGTTGTCCACCAAACCGCCTACTACCTGCCCTCTGCTGTCCCCTGCTCCCTCAGCAGGGACGTGTGCTGACAAACACCTAGCTCATAACAGGTCTCTTGGCCTCGTGCGAAGGAGCCATCGGTCTGGCAGGGACCTTGGAGCAGCGCTGCATGAAAGCCCCATGCAGTGCTTCCCTCTCAGCAAGAAAGACTTGGTTGAAAGACCGAGGGAGGGGAAATGGAGGAGGGGAAAGAGTTACAGAGGGAATTAGCAGGTAGAAAACGCAAGCTGGAAGGGACTGAAGCAACATTACGGTCTGACAGTTTAATTATGGCCAGCGATTGGCAAGTGCATGTATGAAAGAGACAAAAATCTTTGAGTTTAACATAATTAATCCAATTTATTCAGACAGAAACCTGTCTCTGCCTGTGCTAGACACCAGACTTGCAAGCATGCAGCTTTCCCTAGACCTTCTTCATCTGGAGTGTTTGAGCACTGACCACTGAGCTGCCACTCACTGCACTCCTGTTGCAGGTGGTGGCCTTACCAGGGTTGGAGTCTGTTCCCAAGATCGCAGAATACAAAAGTAGGGATTTATATATGTCTATCTGTCTCCCAGGCAGGATATAGATCCTGAAGTCTTTAATTTCACTCTGAAATAAGTGCTTAAACACCCATGAAGATGGGGACTTTCACTTTTCTTATTAAAAGCCTCATCCTGGGGGACATCCATCACCAGGTGCAATACCTGTTTGCATGGCACAGGACTTGTTTAGGGGCTGCTCTGCTTTTTGAACAGTAGCCTCAGAACAAATGCTACAAGAAGCTGGCACAACCATAGCAATACTCCTTCTTGCAGGTGAAAGGTGTATGTTTGTACCCACTGTATCATGACCTCGCAGCTCACACGTTTGCTGTGTCCATCCCCTTGCAGGAACATGGTAATGATCTGCAATATTCTAACTTGCAGTGGGCCAGATCTCAACTCGTGTGAAACAAGATAATTGCACGGAATTTTACCAGCTCCAGATCTCGTTCAAGATCTTCTGGTGGGGCTATTGCAGATTTGAGGACTGTGCTATAGAATTTTTCTTTTTTAAATTATTTTTTAAAAGGGCTGACACAGTAATACTGTAGAGAAGTCAAGCCAACAGTCTGCACAGGGACGTGGCTAATATGAGATATTTAATTGGATATGAATGCTCCCTCTGGCATACTATTGTCATGGAGTTTAATTTTGACCCCTACACAGTAATAATAAAGGAAATAATAAAATGCTGAACTCAACATTTAGAAACAGCTGCCCCCGCACCAAACCCTTGACAGTGTTTTTACCCTATGGCACCACAGTTCCAGGAATTTGTTTTTCTTTCTTATGCAAATATTAATTACATGTAGCGCTTATTCTTACTTTCCCTTAGCTTCCTTAAAATAATGGGAAGGAGAGAGGGAAGGTGAAGAGAGTTTCCATTATGGATAGAGTGGGGGTTGCAAAATGAAGAGCATTAATTGATTGAGTTAATCAGAAAGTGACCTTAACTGCTCATCAGCTAAATCACCTTCTGAATGGAATAATAATGATCGGGGAAAATTAAGATCCATAGTATTGCTTAATTAGTAGGTAATGGATCACAGAGGAAAGATCTGACCATCAAAACCGGAATACAATATATACAGCATTAATACGTGTATATATGCCTGTATCTTTGTACACACATAGCACTAGTTATGTTTTAGCTCCAATGGTCCGAGTATGTAAGTGTGATGGAGACTATGGGGAGGGGTGGTGTTTTTTAGTAGATCCACTAATATAGTCAGGAAAAAACATACAAGCTCAGGATCCAAGGAAGCACAGTATAGCTGAAAGCTTCTGTTTTTTACAGCCGTAGTAAAACAGAGCCCTTTTCTCTGTGCACCCAAGCTACTTTGTGCTCACTTTGTGATTTCAAAAGGTTTTCAAGCCAACAGGTCTGTGATAAAAAACTCAACTCGGTCGCAATTTCCAGCACTTATGTGATGGTTAAATGAAATTTGAATATATGATAATATTAATAAAATAAAAATATCAGTAATAGAAATTAATATTATTAAAATAAGCAAGTTACTATGACATTCAATTTAAGAAAAAGAAACATAAATATATATATCTATCTCACCAGATATAAATGCACTGAGGCTATGTGAAATTCTATGCAGGTAGCCAGGGACAAAGCTGGAACTGAGATTCAGCGGTGTGCCATTAGCAGTTCACAAGGCCACATCCCTCTCCTTCTCTCCATCACTCAGTCCTTTCTCTCAAGGTTGACGGGTTTCTCCCAGAATTAGGCTTATAGCAAACCTGATTTTTAAAAAAAAATCCTCATGTTTTAATTGCAAAATAATTGAAAACCTAGACAAATCTTACAGTTCCTTGAAGGATAAAAAGTACTATATGATTAACCCCTCCTTTAGAGTTTCCTTCTATCATAGCACAGATTTTAATTTTTTAAATGGCATTTTAAAATGCATGACATTTTAGCTAGCTGTACTCCAAAAGTCATGCTGTTTCTGATTCACCTTGTTTAATGTGTCGGGACACAGCACAGGAAGGGGATTAACACATTTTGATGCTCTTTCTCTCTTTTGAAACCAGGAGATTGATGGCAATGCTTTGCTGCTGCTGAAAAGTGACATGATCATGAAATACCTGGGGCTGAAACTGGGACCTGCGCTGAAACTGTGTTACCACATTGATAAGCTCAAGCAAGCCAAGTTCTAACAATTTCTTGAACAACAGAACCTGACCTAAATCTAGATGGAAAACTAAAGGTAACATGTTGCCTTACAGAAATGCATTAATTTGCAGATTGTTTTCCCCTCTTTTTTAACAAAGACTTTGTCTTTTTTAACATTTGTGCATCGTCACCTTTTTTTAATCCAATGGGGTCTCTTGGGATGCTTTGTGTTAATAATTTGCCAAAAAGTATATAATTACAGTAATTATTTTCTATCATTAATATTATTATGATTATAGTAAGTCCTATTTTTGTAATCAGAAGCGGGAAATCAAAAACAAACACAGCTATGGCATATGCTGAGGACTGCTGGAAGATTAACCAAGAGTCTTGCCATGGGTCTGTCTCGGAGGAATAACCGCTGACCTGCAGGGACTGGGCTCCAGCTCCAGCACCGATGCTCAAGGGCTGGAAAATCACGGCGTTTGGTCACCTAGTGTCTGATGGGAACTGCCCCATGTCTTGCACTATCTGGAAAACTTGATTCTACACTTTAAAAAAAAAAAAAAAAAAAAAAAAAACCTAGTGTCTGATGGGAACTGCCCCATGTCTTGCACTATCTGGAAAACTTGATTCTACACTTTAAAAAAAAAAAAAAAAAAGAAAAAGAAAAAAAAAAGTTTAAAAAAATGGGAAAAAAAAAAGAGGGGGATTTGCAGCTAAAGTACTTTTTCCCACTAGAGGGAGCAGCCCTAATAGACTTGAGGCTGGAGCTCTGATGCCATGGTACTTTCTATCTGATGAGCTTTGACCATCACAACTCTCCTATCCAGCACATCTATAAACACCGACAAGGAATCACAGGCTCCCAGCAGGACAAACCCGTCACCGTTTACAGATAATTAATTCAAGAAAAGCCCAAATGCAGAGAGTGTTTCTGACAGGATGTTTCTCGTTACGCCGAAGAGGGGGTGGATGGCTCCCACGGTGTCTGGTGTGCTCAGCTGTCGGCTGCCTTCCCTGAGCCGTTGCTGTCTGGCATGCAGTTTGTGGCACTCTGAGAAAAAGAAGAAATTCTGGTTTGGGTTTTGTTTGCATTTTTAAAAAGCGAGGGAACCGGGCGGGAGCGTTCCCTGGGTGGGACTGGCTAGGAAGGGCACATCTCTGCACTGGGCAGCGATGGTCAGGTCCGGGGAGGATGCGGTAGGGATGGTTCCTGATTGTGCTGGAGCTTTCAGCACATATGCAGGTGTGCTGGGATTTCTGTCTTAAGTGGATTACAAATAATGCTCTTCTGCCTCTCATAAAAATCCCAAAAGTGCTCACTGCTATTTCACGTAGCCAGGCGGGAGAGGACAGGTCTCAGGCTGAGGAGGTAACCTGTGGCGTGGGTATGCCCTCATTTTCATCCTTCACAAAGGAGGATGACGAAGGGATACATCCATACAGTTTACACCCCTAGTCTGTGACAAGGTAACAAATGTTTGTAAGTCATGCAGGTTATCGTAGAGCTAGCCTCCACTGAATTGAGAAACGGGGTCCTGATAATATTCAAGATGTCATACTGTCTGACCCTGTTTATGCAGAACAGAATATTACCAAAAATACCTCATGGAATAAGATTCAACTTGATGCATGTTGCTAGACTAGAACTCCTACAAAGATACTGGTTCAAGACCTAATCCTGAAAATCCTTAACAAGATAAGAAACCAGATCCCACAAGACTTTCAGTAAACTCTTGGGGACTACTCCTCCAAATTAAAAACATTGTCTGCATACGTTTGCAGGATTGGATCTTTACACAAATGACCAGCTTTCAGCAAATCCTGTCTGCATGCTGAAACACCTTTAATAGGAATAGCTGAACAAGTGTGTTAAATGAAAAGTCATATACTATCCAGTGATGTAATATACTGAACCCTAACAGTGCCAATGCTTGGGAGGTAACACTCACCTGCAGCACTTTGTGTCCATGGTGTAGAGAATGGAAATCTGCTCAGCCAGCTGTCTGCTTGAGGCAGAGGTGACTTCAGATCAACACCAAACATGTATAGTTCATTTCCCACTCTTATATCTTTTAAAAAATTAACCTTTTCCCTGCAAAGATCCCCAAAATATGTAAAAATCTTGCTGTATTAGTAATGTCACCTTCAGAGAGTCCTCAAACAATCTTCTTTCTTTTTTTTTTTTCCACCCCATAATTTTGAACTTAGTTAATCTCTGTTTTTTTCAAAAGGTGATTTTAATTCCTCCCCTTAGAAACCCACCTGACTGTAGTATATCAGTAGTCAGAGCTGGTGAGAATTTATCAGATGGCTTCAATGCTGGAAAATCCCACTTTGTCAAAATCAAAACTCTTCATAAAAGCATGTCACTTTCTAATGTAAAATTCTATTTAACTGAAACTACAGCTTTTGGTAATGTCAAAACATCATTTTGACATTTTGGAAGTGGAACATTTTTGTTCCAAGAAGATTTTTTCATTTTATTGTATTTTCCTGGAGAATCTGTAACTTCACATTTTATTCTGAGAGTGGGGGAAAAAACAACCTCACAACTACAGACTTTCTGGAGCGAGACTCCTTCCCATTCAGCTCCGTGTCTTACCCCTTCCATCCACCTGCCCTGCTCTGGACATTACGCCTCAGAGGGCCGATAGAACCAACACAGTTTTTATAGAATCCTTAGTGGCAATAACGTTTCTATGTTTAATATGCTAAAATAGTTTTCATGTATGCATCTGATGTAAACATTCAGTGGTGCTATCTCCTTTGATATGACACTGGTAGGTACATGGACTGTCCAGGCACTTAGTGGATTCATTTTACAAAAATTCCTCACTGCATGTGGGTTTGGGTTTTTTTTTCACTGAAAGGCAATTAGGAGGCAAACATTACTGCAATAATATTGCAATTATAACTAATTTTTCTCTTCCAAGTCTTGTCGGCGAGGGTAGCTAAGCAGTTTGGCTGTGCTGAGGGTGTCAGGCCATTTCCTCAGAACAAGCACCAAAGAACCAGAACATGCATGTCAGCCCCTTCTCCGTTAGCTGCTGCTGGAGACGTCGCTTGTGCAAATCACTTCACTTGCTATTCCGTCCGTGGCTCTGGCTTCAGGCTGCAGCCAACCCAGCTGTATTTTTGAACTGCTCCCCAAAGGTGGGTGGACGTGCATCCCCTTAAAAGCAACTACACGTGCCTCTTTTCTGCTTCTAAGCACTCACGGCTGCATCAAAAGGCTCTCTGGTTGCTTCAGGCGGTTGCGATACTTTGTGAGCATCCGCTTTGTAAAAACAAAAGGAAGCAGGCAAAGTCTGAGGATTCGGGGAGAGTCCTTCCCTTGCCCAAGTGCCAGGCACTCGGAGGACCGAGCCGGTGGTCCCAGGCAGACCGGCTTCTTGCACCTGACATGGCCAACCAGCTCATGGTTGGCCATGCTGGTCATGGCCAGCTGTCCTGCTGCAGGACAGGTCAGCCCCGCCACCTTCCCACTGTCACGGCCTCTTCTCTCGCACCGGCAAACGCCTCCTTCCCTGGCCAGACCTTGACTGAGTTCCAAGGAATGCCTGGGGGAACGCCTCCGTCTCCCCCAGCCCACTCTCTCGGCAGGGCTGGGGAGCAGGGCAGCCTTTGCTGCGTTGGCAGCTTCGCTCAACGTGATTAATGCAGGCAGGCACCCGTGGGACTGGCATGTAAAGCATCACTCTGGGCTGTTACTGCCCTTAAACTGATGGCTGAATTTCCACAGGTTGTCAGCAGTCTTCACGAGTTCTGCTTCTTTCCTTCTTAAAGAAAGGGTGGCTGCAAGAGATTAAGCAGAACGTTATTGACAAAACCTGCAATAATCAGCAAAACAATAAGACGGCTAATGCAGTGTTGGTGTGGAAAGGTGCCTCTGTTGGATCAGCAGCAGGAGGACAAACCATCCTGTGGTTCACACAGTGTCACTCAGGCAAGGCAGGGTGAAAGGACAGTGTGGGTGCAGGTGTATGGCTCTGGGGAGGCAGCAGCTCTGAAGCCTGGCCCTGACTCCAGCAGCCATGGATGGCCTTTCTTCTCACCCCGGTGCAGCCACTCCGTGGCCCCTTCCTGACATGGCTGCAGTGCCCTGCCCTTCCCACCTGCACCTTTTGGGGGCTGAGCAAGCTCAGGAAGGAATTTGGCAGCTCTTACCCCCTGAAAACATACTCCAAAACCTTCAGTTAATTATTTAGTGCCTTCTTTTTTTTTCCTCCTCCTCTCTCTCTCTCTTTCTCTTTTCCTTTGAATGGCTTCTATTTGGAAAAAGGCATCAGGCAGGGCATTCCCCAAGTCTTTCCAGGAACCCATGGGAGATCCCCACAGCTCACTCTGTGGAGGAGCATCTCTGGGGTCAGACATCCACCAGTCCTGCCTTGGCACCAGGGAGGGAGGCAAGAATTAAATGCCCCCTTTTTATTAATTAAAATCAAATGATTTTTTTGGGCACTCCTCCTCTCTGAACCGCAGCATCCTTCCCCAGGGCCAGTTGCTTGGGTCTCCCCCAGGCAGCAAGGAGGGAGGCAGAGGAGGTGCCCGAACGGGTGGCCCCAGCCAGGCAGCAGGTATGGCAGGACCAAAACCAGCTGCTGCCCTGGATTGAAACGGGTTTGGCTGGAGAGAGGTGTCATGCCCAGGGTTTTGGTGGGGGGGATTTTGCTGTCAGTTGTTTGCGAGTCACAGCCCAGCATTTCAGTCTGCACGTTCAGTCTGTTGCTGTGTGGATTTTGTCTCCAAATCCCCCCTCTTGAGCTCGCGTTAGGGGATTGTGCTGCTGGCACGGGCCGATTCCACATCAACAAGCTTGGGGTTGCTAGGGAAATAAGTCATAATAAGTACTTTGGGGGCAAAAATTCAGGGAAATGGCAGGTCAGCAAGAGATCCCTCCCTTTCCAAGCACTCCTGTGCACAGAACCTTACTGTGGCTGCTCCAGAATGGGGCCCACACACCATCACTCCCCGTGGCTGGTAATTGGGTCATACGGAGCTGTACGGATTTTCCTTCTCTCACCAAGAAATATGGTCCCAAATTCGCACACCTTCGCCAGAGAAAGCAGGCAAGCTGCTGCACACGTTGCCTCTGATGCCTTGCAATAGCTGCACGCTGCTCTCTAATCCATACTCCCTTCATGGACAATTGGAAACCAATTCCCTTGGAAATCTAAAATTTTGCTTGAAAAAGAATCACTTTTATTCACTGCCATGAGTTAAATATTATGGAAACATGTCTGCTAACAATTTGCTTTGTGTAATTTGTCCTAATGCTAATAAGCAACAGCTGCAGCACTTCCTGTTGTAAATTCTTTTGTGGTTGCAGCGGTATTATCACATCTGTACTTCACAAATCTGATAGACTCTAGCACGGCTCGCTCATTCTGGCCCCAGCTCCAGCAAATCCCCGCGCCTCAGGAGCACGGCTGGGCAAACGTGGATTTCCAGTCCCTGCCTCCCTTCGCTCCCCCAGCCTCCGCTCCCCACCAGGTGCCTGGAGCTGGAGGGGTGAGTGGGGATGCGGCAGCCGGTGCAGGCACAGTGGGGTTGGAGGGGATTGCCTTCAGCAGAGACATGGCCAACCGGCCAGGTTTACTCCAGTTCGAGCAGACAGGTTTTGGTCAGAGGCTAAGTGTAGGAGAGAGGTGATTTACTAAAGAAAAAGAAAGAAATATGGGTGTGCGATACACCACCACCATAAGACTTAAGCTGAAACCCAAGAATCTTTCAACCGTAATCTAAAGTAAAATGTTTCCCTCACTCAAGACGCGAAATAAAGCATGTTAGGCCAAACCCAGGTCCCACTGAGGTCCGTGTAAGTTTTTCTATTGAATTCATAAGACCGGGGCTTGGCTCATAAACCAGGTCAAGCTTCAGCCACGTCCCATAGTAACCAGAGCCTAACAAGCTATTTCATCCTCCCTTACAAAGAGCGGAGACGGCCGCCGCTGGCCAGCCCCCTCTCCCCCGCTCCCCGGAGAGCTGCTAGCTTCCTGGTACAGAGCTCTTCCAGCTGCACCTCTACCTGACCCCCACACCTTCTCCAGTTAGCTTTGCGTTTTAGCTACGAGCTTTCGTGGAGGGTGGTTTGGGTTTTCCACCTCTCAGCAAACCAAAGCCCGTGTGCTGAGGATTTCAGCCGTGCCACTAAGCAGAAACTCGCCCCTGATCTGAACATGACTTCACTGGGAGATTTCCACACATCCTTGAGGCGAAGCCCTTGGTGGAATTTAAAAATAAAACTTTTCAAAATCAGTCCCAGTGACCCACAAGTTTTGGCTCCTTCAGCGTCCACGGCACTTCATCATACTTCAAACGTTTGAGTCTCTTGGTAGTGCCATAATCGGACAGGAATAGCTCACAGGACTTCAGAAGAGGCTCCATCTCTGACTACAGAGTCTTGCTCCTTTTGGTCTATGGGCAGCTGCCAAAAAGCAGCATTGGAGGCTGGACAGGAGTGTGTGAGAGCGTGCGTGTTGCTCAGAGAGGCTCGCCTGGCTGCACAGACAGCCTAGAAAGCCTGTGAAATAAGAGCAAGGCAGAGCAAGTTAGGAAGGATGGGCTTGAAAAATGGGCAAGTCCCAGGCTTCACTGTGGTTCCTGCAGAGTTTGTGCCCTGTCTCCAGGTTTGTATTGAACTTTCTCTGCATAGAGCAGTATGTCTTTATTACCCAAAGTTTTCCCTTGGTGTTATATAAAACTGGGATCATGCTGCCTTTTTCTTTTTGAACATGAAATACGGGCAACTAATTTCCTATTTTCAGAGATCTCTAAAAGACTGGGGCATGGGAAAAACCTGAAGTCCAAGTGGTAGAGGAATGAGGACATTTCAGAGTGGAGTAGGTTCACAGCTTACGGTGCCTTTCAGCTGAAACACAGGAGAATTGGAGAAATTGCAGTGAATCCAAGCTAGTGAAAGACTAGTGATTGATTTTATCCCTCACTTTGATGGTTTCCTGGTCTGTAATATGTTTCCTGGCCCTGGGCATTGCTGCAGTGGCAGTATTGTGAATTGATCCATGTGTCCAGGTTCCACTGGAACCAAATGTCTGTCTCTACAACCTTGTCTTCTTCATGGCTTTTCTAATGTGCTGTACCATCTAGAAGGCTTCTGATCCGTTTGGTAAGAGTCAGTATTTAAAGAAAAACATCTTTTTTTTTTCTTCTTTTTTCTTGTGCTTTTCAGAAAGCAGCTGTAGCCATAGCCATGTAGCAGGCTTTTCAACATATATCAGCTTTTCATTTTACGCCTCTCAGAAACCTAGTAGTAAAAGAAAGTGTCTTGCTTACTTAGTCTATACACTTACAAGAAGCCAACCTACAGTCTTCCATTGACCCTACTGTAAATTTAGCAGAGTTATTCCTTGTTTTTACCAGTGTGAGATCAGTATCTGACCTACTCTCTGACAATACTAACAGTTCAAATATGAGCATGTTCGGCTGCTGTTATCAAAACTCAGTCAGTATTTGTGTCTCAAAGGAATGTAGGAATCACGTCTGGTGCTGTGCAAACATATTATGAGACACACAGCCTGCCCTAGAGATTTGACAGCTTCATGCAGCAAAAGGGACAACCTAAGGAGAAGGATTTCCTCGAGGCAGTTTTCCTTCCATGTTGCAGATAAATGCTGAAACCAGATAGAAGTCAATGGCAGATGAGGGAAAAATAGCAGAATACAGAGAAAAATTAAGCAAAACTTCCATGAAGGTGAACTGTATTGCCTCCATCCAAGCATTGTTAAACCTGACCTTTGGTGAAGCCAGAAGTTTGAAGCCAGATCTGTTCTGAATCTAGTGCCTTACCCACAAGACCATCCACTCTCACCGTATTCCACCCTTTCTCCCCATGCTGTCCACACCTGACTTACTCCTCACACAGCCCTTGTTTACACCTTCCTTACACACCTGAAAGATTTCACACAAACAGACCTTTAATGGTCACTTAGTCCCTCCCCCTGCCATCATTCTTCTCCCTCTTAGTCTTCCTCTGGTCTCTAGTCTTTTCCCCTGAAACTTCCCACCCCTTTCCATTCCTAGTGCCTCACTATAGTTGCTTTCATTCTCTTCTCCTCAGTTCCTTTCTTGCAGCATCTCTTCTTCTTTTCTTTCCTTTCCGTCTTTCAGTGACCATGTATGTGTCTCCTTCACCCCTGCTGCAACTCCTTCTCTACCTTTTGGCTTTTCCCTGATCTTTCATTTTTCTTTGTTTCCCCTCTCTCTTTCTCTGTGGTTTTCTGCAACCCTTTCTTTCCCTTCAATCAAGTGCCCTTCACGGGAGAGTCTAGTACCAGCTCTGCTGCAACAAAGACTACCATGTTCTGACATCTTTGAATTAGGTTGTCTGTATTTCTTTTGACATACTCTTTATCTTGCAAAAACCCTTCCACTGCTTTCATTCAACAGCATGAAAGGCGCTTTTTGAGGATGGTTTTTAACTAGCTGGCTGATGACTATTTGCAATAAATACCTCATTAAAGGCTCAGCACTTTTATGCAGGGTGACTGCAGTTTTCCCCACTACCTTCCATCTTTTCCTGTGCTGCCTCTTGATATTCAAGCTGCTTAAATGCTTATTGGTTTGAACAGTCCCAGTTACCTTGCTCACTGGGACGAATCCTTGGCTCCTACCCTGTTGCTGATGGCCATGTGGACCAGGCTTGGCCCTGTGAATGGCACACCATTAGGCAGGTGTGAGCATCGATGTGTGCTGAGCACAGAGCCACCAACATCGCTCCCCCAGACCTGGAGAAGGTCCAGCTTGCTTTCAGCCGGCATCAGAGAGTTGGTTGGAAAGAAGAGGTGCCCATTGCCAATGGTAAGGACAACAGAAGGTAGGAAAAAGCCACCCGGCTGGAGGGAGAAGAGAAGCGATGTTGGCCAGCTTGGAGGGGGTGATGGGACTGACAAAATCATCAGCGAGGGAAGGGCACGCTTGTAAGCCTACATTAAGAGTAGTGAGAAAATTCACATGGCAACTGGCATTGCAATATTTGCAGCATCATCCCTCATACTGAAATACGTGCAATAACGCAGGGCAGATTCACACATGGATGCACAAGTGTGAGTTTAGAGTAATGACTGTAGCTTCTGTGGGGCTACTGCATACTTCTACCAGTGGGAATGAGATCAGGTTTTGGCTCTGGGTCTCTGTTTCCAAACAGTGTGAAGCATGAGAGCAGAACAGTTTCTATCCAGCTGGAAAGTGGCAGCTTTAAATCAGGCCACAAAATAGCGCAACTCCTGCTCACACTTTTCTTTTTTTTGAAAACACTGCTCTGAGCTCCCTTCCAGCTCCTCAGCTTTAGCTTCCAAGGCTAGTGAAGCATGTACAAGGCTTTTCTGATGTATGTGCAGCTATCAGTTTTTGTATAGCTAATTGGGCTCAAAGTGTGTTAACTTTGATTTTTAATGTTCTGTAATTTGCTAGATAAGCCTCAGTTTCTGCAGTGGCTGGATAAGCAGGGCTGCTTTCATCACATCTTGCAGGTATTTCACAATCTTGGACTTTTTTACATATCTACTATTATTAATCTCACCCTCTTTGAATGGTGAAGGACATCTCTTTCCCAGCACTGTACAACCTTAGGAGTAGAGATTTTCTAAGGGATATCAGATATCAAGTGAATATATATTCAAGCATATACAAAATCTGTCAGAGAGAAAAAAAAAACCTGCAATCAGGTTGCAATCAGGAGTTCAAACTCACACTGTCTTGCATTCAGCCACTCCCAAATTTATCACAGCCTATACCACTTACTACTGATAGACGCAACATCTCCAAATCTCACATCGTTAGGAAAATGCATTTGTGACTGCTCTCGTCCAAATCCCACAGGCGCTAACAGGAGCCTGTCCAGCGTGTGGCACAGCCTTCTCCTCTGTGGCTGCTCTCAAAACTGAGAAATCAGCTTGCGTACCCTAGCTCGCCAGGCTTTCTTCACCTGCCAGCGTGCATATTAAAAATAGAATGTAAATAATGAGATTTCCTTTTTAATAAAAACATGCTGTCGTGATGAGATTATGGGCTTGAATGATGGTGACTTCAGTCTTAGGTCTCGTGACTCGAGGTGAGGTGTATATATGGCCGATATATTTTGAAGGTCCTTGGCTCAGACTGTCCCATTTGTTTTCATCGTTCTGCCTTGTCTTACTCCACCCAGTGCTGCCACACTGGTGTTACCAGGCTCCTTCTCTTTTCCTGATGGCAAAAGGCAGCTGGGTTTATTTCTCTGGCAGTATAACATCATTCACAGGAGCTCTGTGGGCTGTGACGGGAGCGATGCTGCCTGGCTGTCCCCTTGGAAAGAACAGACTGTGTCAGCTCCCCTCACTGTACCCACCATTGCTCTCTGATGGTGCCTCTGGCCCCATCCCCAGCGCACAGCACCACTCAGCTTTCCAGGGTGTTTCAATCGTGTCCTGCTGTGTAAACCTTCCTGGGCTGCTCTTTTTCTGATGCTGATATGAATCTAGACCATCCCCACCAGCGTCAGTGAGAGGGTACCCATGTCACCCTCACTGGTGAGAGAACAGTCAGGATCTCTGTATTCATCTTTTACACACCTTTGCCTTAGCGCTGCTTTGTTTTGCTTTCTTTCAATGAGAGAGGAAAAAAACCACCATCTTATCCTGTGATGACCTCAAGGTCCCAGTGCAGTTCTGTGCCATTTGATGCCCAGCCTGCACCTTTGTATCACTGCCCTCAGTCCTGAGCTTTGTTTCAAGTTAAACGTTCAACATGCTTTTCTGAATCTAGGTAATTTCTAATCCTGTGAAGCCTGAGGAATTCTTTCACTTAATGTTCATTCTGCTGTCCATTCATTTTACTTAGCACCGTATTTTAGCATTATTTTATTTTTCTATTATTGTCATGAGGTGATAAACAATTTGAGTTGCTTCTATGGCTAGGTAGACTTAGATGCCTATAACTTAATGCAAGCCTTCTCCATTTTCAACCAAGAATTCTTAATAAAGATGACATATAGGATATATTATTAATTATGTCAGGATTACCCTATGATGCTAACAATAATCGGGGAAAAGACATCTGCCCCTTAATTCCACTCATTGGAAAAGCAATGCAAACCCTTTATTACTTTGCAGTTTCTCAGCTATCAAACCCTCCCCTAATAAATCTTCTCTACAGTGAACACTGCATTATATTGAGTAGCTTTGTATTCACTTTGCAAATATGCAAACAAGGGAGAGCTGAGGTAAAACAAATGTGCAACTTATGGGTGAGAATAACATGTGAATAAAATGCCTGGAGACCTCAGAGCAGCACAATTATGAAAACAGTATTGCTCTCACCCTGCCTCAAAGGCTTTTATTGAAGTGATTTGTCTTCAGCTGGGGAGGTGTGTGCCTTTCTATGTGTATGTACACCCAGGTCTGATGTACGCACGCAGATATGCACCTGCCCACCATATGTACACCTCATACATATTCACGCATCCAAACGAAATAATAACTGTCGATTTAGCATGTTCTGTATGGATGGGTCCAATATATTCATTCTTAATATGTACAGTGTTTCAGTACATATGCAACCATTTAACAAATATAGTGTCCAACTGTGATTCCTTTTTTGTTTCTTCAGACATTGTTTTTTATTATTTTGTAATTTATTCCTTGCAGTGGATTCTCTGTCACTATTTAGAGGCATGTTTTAATGTATAGCTGTATATTGACTGTTCCGTGTGCTGTATGGTACTGTATGCATCTAAACTAAAATGAGTATTACTGGTCTTAATGTTTTTAATTTTGTACAACAGACTTTTGCTTGCGTTTCACAATTTGATGCCGTGTGTTTATGAATGTAGTATAGAGGGGGACCGGCTGTGATAAAGCAAATATGTCCCAAACCTTCAGATTTATGTTTCATAGAAAAAGCCAGTACTTTCTTTTACTATTGCAAAATTATTTCTGTATTTTTAATAAAGAATTGGATTTACTTGGTTCTATGTACGTTTTATCTAATAAACTGTATTTTTTAAATAAGAGTCTGGTCTTGGTCTTTACACACCTGCCGCATTCATGGACACACAAAGCATTTTTACCTACCAAATTCCCTGTGGCTGAGCCTGCAGCTTTGCTAATGCCAGAATTACCTCCTATCCTGACCAGTGCAGAGCTAATTTCACATTTTTATTCACATTTCTCTGCTATGCAAATAAGAGATGGGTACTGAGGTGTCAGCCTATTGATAAATCTCCACTGCAAGACATTAGCATCAATGCTTATTTGCAGGGCAAGCAGTTTTTTTGGTTCTCCACTGAATTAAGGCCAGGGTATCAATTTGAAGCAAGGGTACAACGCACAGACAGGCTCCTAATCCCTCGGGCTGCATCTGCATGGGCTGACCCTGCTCTCATTTATGCTGATGTAAATCTGAAGTGGCTCAGCTGAAGTCATTACTGTTATTCTGGATTTACACTGGGGAGAAAACAAGAGCAAAATTTGTCCCAAGACCATAATATTTCAAGGTTGATCTGCCCACTTTACATGCTGGCAGCTAGTGGAATACTGTAGCAATGTCTCAATAAAAAGCCTGAAAAAGAGCCAAAAAAATCTCAGCTCAACTACCATTAAAAAACTTCCCCTAGAAAATAAGAAATGCTTTCCCTGTTATGTAGAGTCGGTTCTAGCTATCCAAGAAATACATTGCATTGAATGATTCCCCTCTTTTTTGCCCTTTAATTACACTTTCCTCTATGATGCTATCAACACTACAGCATGATGAAGTTTCCCTTGAAGTCAATTTGCCATCCACGTCAGTGAAAGTGAGAACAGGCCCCTGGATAATAGTGTTTGGGTCCTATCTTCTTATTGCTCTCTGTAATCGGATAGAAATCAGCTGCAAAACTTAATGTTACAGAAAGGGTAGATGAATGTATCCAAGGGGCTCTACTAAAGAAAAGTGATTTCAGGCCACCCCTCGATTGCATTGACTATGGGCCCTCTTTATGAATCTTGAATTTAGGTAGACTTTAAATAATGTTGTAAAGTTGTTTTTTCCTTATGCCATTCCCCCCCATTTTAGGACTGAAAATGAAGGCTTGTGAGACACACAGCAACCCAGCTGCTGTTCATCCCCAGCTGTGACTTATCCCTTGCGCCTTCATTCAAGGGACAGGAGAAAGAGCAGGAAAGCACACGTCCCAGTGCTGAGTGGCCAAAGGCTTTGGCAGAGTCGGCAGCAAGCCCTGGGCCAATTCCTGTGATGACCACAGGGTCCTCTCCCCTGACATGGGTGCTCACATTCCCAGTGGGTCACTGCATTAAGACCCAGTTCATACATCAAGCCTAACCTTAGCCATATACCTCCCTTGTGCCCCTAAACAATAGACTGCAGCATTTTGGCTCTTCTGGCTAGGAGAAATTTGCCTTTTTTTTCACCAGACAGTTCTTTTATCTCCAGACTTTAAAACCAGAAGGAAGTTTTCCTTCAGACTGAATATATTCAGAAGCTGTCTGAAGTCATTTAGAGCCCGGTTTCTGAGGTGAAGCAATTTAACTTCATCGTTGGTTTATGTGTCTGGAAAGTGCTCTGTCGCCTTGGTTTGAAGCTCAGAGACTGTCTGCAATAAATACTGGGGGGAGGGAGAAAGCTCCTTCCTTTGATTATGAGAAGTCTATACAGTAGACTGGACTTCAGGAAGCCAGCATTGATCTTGAAGATCACTGAATAACATGGGCCATGTGGCAATTTCATTTACTATTCTGTCTAAAGATCCCAGTTGGGGCTCACATCCCAGCTCCAGGAGGAATCACACAAGGAAATAAGACATCAGCATTCCTGCCTTGCACAGCTCACAGGCCGGGATTTAGATCTCAGGCAACGGATGAATATATATATCTATATAAATATATATCAAAAATATAAACACCATTTGCAAAACCTGCTAGTGCAAAGCAAACAAAAGATTGGATGTACTTTATAATTGTCATGTAAACATAGCAGGCTCTTTTCTTCCCCTGACTATTTGGTGTGATGGCAGCAGTGGCCTGATTGTCCCTCCCCATATAATAACCTGTCCCATATAAGATCAGTCAGTCACTTGTTCATACAGCTGCCCACCTCCTGCACATCTGCCAGGAACCTGTGGTTCAAGAGCCAGGATGCAGCAGGAGATGACATTTTATGCAGCCCCTAGCACAGACAGTTTATCTGGTATTACTGGAGAAAAGGGGTGTGTAATATGCCAGGCATGTTTCAGCCTGTTCAGATCTCTGCCAGGATCTCTGCCCACCTTCACCATGGTCATTTACACTGCATGCGCCTGGGAAGGACTTTCATTTGCCCATAAACTTCTGGTTAAAAATTGTGTCCAGGCAAGAAGAGTTATTAAGCTGGACGAAGCTGTTAGGAGACAGGAGTCACTTCTCATGCCCTTGACTTCCTCTGCACATCCAGGAGAAGCATCAGATAGCTCCAGTTTAGCAGAGATTTACTCTGGAGGCAACAATGTGCACTTTTCCAGCCCCGTAAATAATTTCAAGACCTGACCGCGCAAGAGCTCTTGTGGAAAATCACCCAAACCACCACAATCTCCATCCATGCCCTGACAATGAGACTCGTTCTAATGAACACATCTATCTGCCAATGCCATCTTGATTGCACACATGCCACCGACGGCTGAGCAGGATTCTCCTTCCCAGCTGTGTGTAGGCCACTCTGACATCTGGCACAGAAGCTAAGAGGAAGAACATACATATCCCTTGTAAATTTGTCCAGTCCCCTGTTAGGGCCTAGAGAACATGAAGGAGAAAGACACATCCTGAGCTGGGGTGGAGAGCTGGGTCTGAGGGACAGGTTGGGAGGAGAATGGATGAAAGCCTGGAGAGAAATGAGAGACTGGGAAGTGGTGGAAGGCTAACAGTGTTGCTTGACACTGGCAGAAAATAGGAAAGGCGGGAATTGTAAGCAAAAAAGGAAAATGGTGGAACAAAAAACCAACCAAACAAAAAAACCAAAAAAACAAAACCAAAAAAAAAGAGGAGAAAAGTGGGACAAGCTGGTGAAGGAACTATGGATAAGAGGAGACTGATGGTTTGTAAGAGGATAAGATACCAGAGCTAGGACCCAGGGTGAAGCACGTGCTCTGAACCCGGCAATGCCTGTGCAGAGACTGGGGTTCACTGGGGGGACCTGGAGCATGGGTGCAGAGCTGTGGGGAGCAGGGACCCCAGTGGTGTGGGCTCCCTCCCCCAGCACCTCAGGGGCAGCAGCAGCCGGGAGCGAAGCCCTGCCATGCTGCAGACAGACACGTGTGCCCACGAGGGTGGGCAACCCCCAGGCACTGTGCTGTGCCTCCTGACCCCCCTGCTCCCCCTGGCACCCCTCTCCCAGCCCTCCTCAGACCCCAGGCCTTGCCTCCCCGCTCCTGATCTCTCCATTTCTCTCCCACATTCATTTTTATCCCTCTGGCTTTTCAAACTCTTTGTTCAAAAATAAGGCACCTTTTGAAATAGTGTTACTTCTCTCCTTGAACTTTTCCCTGTGAATGACTTGACATTAAGCTGATAGTTGCTCTTAACTAATTGTTAACCTATTAGTTGAGACCATAAAAATTATTGAAAGGCCAAGGCTAAAGCTGTTTAAATGAGAAATATTTCTACAGAACTCCCCCGAGATGAAATAAAAAAGCTCCTGCCGACAGAGCGGCTGCCAGTTTCAGACTAACGGGTTTGAAGATGATGTTTTGCTAACAGCAGTTAATCAGTAAATTCCCATTACTAATAAGGCCATTACTCTTGGCTGAAGCTGCAAATTACATGTTATGTTTCTCAGTGCTGAAGATAAAGTGTTCTTTAAATTTTGCATCTGCAAATGTAATGTTTAGCACAAAACACCATCAGGAAAAACAAGAGGAAAATTGAAAAAGTGTCACATACATTCAGCATCAATTTACTTCTCTGTCACCAAAATTACATATCTTTTTTGTTCCGGTATTTATTACCACCTTGAAATTTATAGTTAGGAGGGGAATGGAAACCTACAGGGCTGAGTTTTGATGTCAGGCACACTGCTGCTGCATGAGAGGCAGCCTGAAGTCAGACATAGCCTGATGTAAGTGAAATAAGAACGTGGCCCAGGCATTTAGGGCAAAATTAAAAAAGAAACTACCCAAAAAGTTTCATTATAATGGTGCATCTTGATTGTCAGCCAGATCTTTTGCTTGCTCACAGCGTTGCAAATCTGGCTTCCTTCCACTAACGTAATCGTCATTCCATATTTCAACTCTCTTACTAGAGAGTAGGATTTTTGCCATCAGTGTCCAAAGAAGAGGACAAGAATGTGTTTGATTATGGTTCGAAATCTGGAGGTGCTCCTTGATTATCAGTCCCTTTTGTGCTGCTTTCCTTGTCCCAGACACAGCCAACTCAGAATCTGGCCAGTTGCTTGGAGATGGAAGATGAAAAGTGCCAATAGCTAACTCGACAGCAGGGCTTTTTTCCAGTATGAAATGTTCTTTATCTACATTTCCAGAGATAGCTATACAAAACTCAGCTGCTTTAGGCAAAGCTCCTCCCTCCAGTACCAAATGTTCTTTGCAGGGACGCGGCTGCCTCACTTCTGCTGACCACTTGAGATGAAAATGCCCACGCTCATGACACCCCCACCATGACCTTCAGCAGCATCTCCAGACTCATCCAGCTATTGGTGAGACCGGGATTTTGCACTGCTCTCTTAATTCTGCATAGAAAGGAGTGTGCACACCCAGCAGACACATGACAGCCCCACAGCAGTGACTGTGGCCCCCACTTAATATTGATGGATGTTGGTTTGACTGTGGAGCACATTGTTCAGCCTCCGTGCTGGGGTGGTGGCAGGCAGGTGGCCCTTGGTGTTGGTGCTGCTGGGGGTGTTTCCCTGCTCCCCTCTTGATGCTACTAACATTGTGCCTGGGACTGAAATGCCTGGTTTTTTTTCCAAGGCTGCAAGGCAGCCCCTTTTCTGGAGCATACACAGAGCCCTGGGCCCCTGGGGAAGGAGAGATGGTGTAATGGTGTGCAGGCAGCAGGTAGGAAATCTTGTGCTTTGGTCCAAGGGAAGCTTATTCCCTCACGGGGAAAAAGCTGAAAGACACCAGTTGTTTTGATGGAGAAGCATATGTGGCCCAGGAGAATACAAAATATGCCGTGCGTGCCATGGTATCCTCGCTGCAGGGAGCGGTGGCTGTTAGAAGCTGAGAAGGGCTCAGGACCAGAGGGTCAGAGCCTGATACCAAAGTGCCTTTTGGATCCCCGGCGCTGTGTTTTCTTGGCACTGGAAAACTCTCCTGTGAATTTCTCAGTCAAGATGATGCCGGCTGGTGATGTCTGGTGTTTTCTTCTTCACTTTCCTTTCTGTTAACACATCTTATGCTTTCTCTGGTATGTCTTAGAGCTATGTACAGCTTCCTGTTGGGTGAAATTCTGTATTTTTTGGCCATGCTCTTCTTTCTACATTTTCTGCACATATTTTCCCACTTTTGCTTGCACCTCTGTAACCCTCCTTCATTTAGCTGCTAACCCTGTTCTAATCATTACTTCCCTTTCCCTCCTTTCCCCAGTTAGAGCAGCTTGGTTCTTCTCTTACGACTTTGTATTTTCCACCAGAAAAATCCACTTCCAGGTGGATCCTCCTTTCAGGATCTCTGTAGATAGCAATCAGCATGCCAGCTGGGAGATTTCTGCCTCAACCTGGGAAATGTTGACAGGCATGAAATTCGAGTTCCAGGGAGCAGGTCGAGGAAGATGGTAACTCATTATCTGTCACAGCTGTACAACATGAAAGGCTGTATGTGGCCTCGGAGCAGGCCAGTGACCTCCAGTGCAGTTTGTAGTTTTCTGTTCCTTTTGCCAAAAATATTCCCTCAGTCACGCTACTTCAGCTTTGCCTCAGTCTCCCTACCTGCAAAGGGGAGTTAATAACAATTCTTCTCTTGATGGGTAATTTTAAACATTATTTCTCACATGCTGGCACCCACCTGAAATCTCAGCTGCTGTAAGCTTAAAACAAGGCACAGTAGTGCCACCTCCACCAAAAGCTGATGTAAGGACCTCAGCTTTCACCAGGGAAGTTCCCTGGACACCCTAACAGTTTTTTGGGCATGGGCAGCAATTCCTAAGCCCTCATGTAGGTGAGACTCTGCACCTTACTCATACTTGCAAGATAAACAGGATAAGCATCCTTCTGGATTATCTCACCCACAGGGCCTTGTGTGGCAGGGTTTTTTTAAGCTTTTTCCTGGGAGGTGTAGATTTTAATCACCTCACTGGGGCTGAAAATTTATTCTGTCTTATTTCACACCTCAGCAAGTCATCTAGCTACCTACCTGCCAAATAAAAGACCTGCCACCATGTCACTAGGTTGTCTTTCGGGAGGACTGAGCTCCTCTAAGCTTTGGTCTTTAGTTCCAGCAGGTTTAGAGCTGTGCATCCTGATTGAAACAAAGTACCTCTTTGGGCATACAGAGCTCATCCACCCTGGGGAAGTTGAGGGGGAGCATAAAATTTAAGATGAGCCCTTGGCTGTTATGGTTTCTATCAGGAAGCTTCAGGTGATCTCTGCCTTCACACACCCACAACTGAAGGGCCATCAGGGTCTCATGCAGTGACCAGGAACATAAAGTCAGGTCTTACAGTTTTGAGTATTGTTATGAAATGGACGGTTTACAAATCTCCTCCTGGGTAGTCAACAGTGTCAGCTAAACCCAGTGTGAGCTGGGAGAAAGCCCTCATCCAAAAACAGTGACAGTGGACTGTGGGGATGGTAGAGGCAGGAAGGGGATAGTTTTTTCTCTCCTAAATTTCCATCTCTCGATTTTCCATTTCCACACATGAAGCTGTCTGTCTCCTGTGTTTTAATTATCCAGTTCAAAGTATTTCGACTTGGTCTTGATTTTATTGAGTTGGGTATTTTTGTTGGCTCCACCATCAGTCATGAGCAGGGCCTGAGAATGGGTCCTTCACAGCCAAACCCATGTCCTGTTACTGCCTGTGTGCAAGAAGCATCACCAACAGCCATGGGCAGCACTGGGTTTCTATCTTCTCCAGAGAAAAAATACCCAAAAGAGGATGCAAACACCCAAGCCAATGTGTTACATAAGAAGGAAAAAACAACCTCCATTAAAGCAAATGAATTACTCTGGGTTTCCTTTAGCGGTTACTGGAAATGTTAATGAGATGAGCGGTTGTTTCTTTTGCAGAGAGCTGTGAAGCGTGGGTTTTCAAATGTGAACTGGTTCACTTTAAGCCAGCTGTATAGCTCTGTACACCAGCTGCAGAGACCTAGAACTGCAACCCTTGTTTAGCTCAGAAACAATTTCAGATGAGCAATGTGGAGAAGAGACTCTCCAGTTTGAGAAGTAAACTGAATTAAAAAGCATGATTAATTGCTACAGCTTATTTAGCTTCAGATTTCTCTACTTTGCACGCTTACCAGAGAAATCACAGCACCTACATTTGGTGCTAATAAAAACTCTATTAATGCTAATTGATTTTTACATTGTAAATTTATTACCTAGAGTTTCATGCTATGTGGTCATGTGGTTTAACAGCCTACTGTCTGCAGCCCACCTCTGGTTCAGAACAGACACTTGCATTAAAGCACTGCATTGAAGATATTGAAACTTCCAGACCCACCCCAACACAGAGTCCAGCACAGCAAAGGTTTCCTAATTTCACCAGATCCATGCTCAGGCCATGAAAGCAATAGTCACCAGGCTGACAGAAGGCACCAGGCAGGCAGCACTGCCTGAGGAAGATGCCCTGCGCTGAAGGGAAGGATGCAGCAAAAAGGCCAAATAGAAATTTGGATCTCTTTAACATAAAAAAAATTATATGGAAAGTCATCCAAAATTCAAAGTGTCAGTCATTTCTGAGATTGCAATAGCAGCATTTGCTTTTATTAAATTTTGTTTTCTTAAATTATCACCTCTCCTTGGATGCTGCCATTTCTAAAAGAGCAGAACCGGGTTTTTTCCTCTCTCTTTTTTTTTTTCTTCCAACTTTCCAAAAAACCCTTCACCTCCAGCTAGTGAGGAGGCCTGGAAAATTTCAGCCTTCTAGGTGAAACTTTTGGATAGTCACAAGCAAGTGAAAACAGGGAGATATAACATAATGGAAACACTTTGGCAGCCTTAGCCGTAGCTGTCACCAGCGCTCCAGCCCTAATGAAAACTTTCCTGAAGTAAGGCTGGGGCAGATGCATTAACCCAAAGAGGGCCTTTCCTGACCTCATCATGGTTTGCTGAGCCCCCCGGAGAAGGAGAGGGGTGCGTGGGCAGCAGCGGGGGCACCCTGGTGACTCTCACATCTCTGGCTCCAGGATGGCAGGAGGCAGCGCCCGTCTTCTCCTTGCAGCCACCTGATGGGGGCTTCACGGACAGAGGGTTAATCTGCACCAGTCAGGCTTTCTCTTGTATTGGAAAGGGCTTACGTGTGTAAATCAGAAGGCTATTTCTGCCCAGGGTTTCATCCACTGGCCTAGAGGTGAGATGCCATGGCAACTTGCCCCAGACAAGAGTTTTCTGCACTCCTGGTTTGCAGAAAATCCTCTTTGGTGTTCCCCAAGCACCGGCAGTGCTGCTCTGGAGAGCTTCCCTGGACCTGCCGTCCCGCTGCCCGCCAAGTTTCCACGGAAAGGACACTCATCCTTGCCTGACAGGAGACAGATCGGTTGTGTGCTAAACTCCTGGCCTCCCAGCAGGGCTGGAGACGTCAACAAACAGCCCTTGGCTCCTGGTTCACCCTCCCTCGCGGGGCAGCCCTGCACCCTGCAAGGTGAAGAGCATGGGCCTCAGTGCAGAACACAGCCAAGTGAGAAAGGGTGCACCAAGGCTTCCTCCACCACAGCTCTGCCCACAACAGCCCCAGCCAAGGGGATGTCCACGTCCCCACTCCCAGAGCAGGGGACACTCCCAAAGGAAGAGTGTGAGTGTCCCCGGGAAGCTCACCGTTTCCTTAAGATGTCCAGCTGACATTTCTGAGAAAGGTTCATGGTGTAGTAGCTGTGTAGTCAGATGGTTTGCAACAGTTAAGAGGCAAAATGTGCTTTGATTATACCCCACTGTCAACCCACACCAACTGTACCATCTTGAAACTCCACAGCACTACCCCAGTGGCTTCCAGTCACTTGTGACTCTTACCCAAGAATCTCATTCAGATAAAACCAAGATGTTGGATTACTATTTGTCACTTAGAATCATTAATGTTGGGTCCAGACTTTTGACGCATTTTGGTGCTGCTCACCCTCGTGGTTTCAAATAAAAGGGCTTTCCTCCTTCCTTTCTTAGGCATCTAAATGCCTTATAATGTGCCTAACCTCAAGAAAGGCCTGAGGGCTGATTCTGAAGAGAAACAGCACACTTCCCTGCTGCTGAAGTGCCCGAGAGGTGAAAGACCCCTGTCACCAACAAACTCAAGTATGAGTATGGATCTATATTTATATACATAGGTTTTTCGGTGTCTATCAATCAGGAGTCAGACTTGTGGTGACAGCTGCTAATTTTGCTCTGTAAACGCAATTGATCATTAATTTGGAAGAACGGAGTAACAGACAATGATCATTTGTGTGTTGTTCCTCCTCTCCCCTTAAACAAGGGAGGTTTCTGGCCCCACAGCTAGAGATTTACCAGACTAACAGTCGATTTTGCATCCAACATAACTAAGGCATGGAAAAGAAGGGGTAAAGGATCCTCTAATGGCAAATCTACCACTGGCAGAGAAATTTTCTGTTGTGTCAGAAGCTGCCTGACACAAGGCTGCTGCCTTCCCCTGCTTCACTGCTCGTTTCTGCCTCCCATCCTCCTCCAAATTCCCTCCTCCCCCAGGCTGAACCAAATATTAACAGCAAATTTTGCAGAGCTAGTCCAAGTCAGGGCTAAAAGCTTCCAGGAGGGGCTAGGAACAAGCAGCTGTGGCTGCTGGCAGAGATTAGAGGGAAATTTAACATAATGATAAAAAGCAGTTATGATTTGTAAAAGGTTGACTGGCTACTGTTTAACAACCCTACTCGTGTGACTAGGATGATACTAATTTTAAAACCAGGAATATAAGTGATGGCATGTGCCTGGCAAACATTAGATTTAGGCACAAAGGCTAAAGGATCAGTTCCCAACATGTCTCTGACACACAGCTATCAGGCTACTCCGAGTACCGAGATATATGAAGCAATTGAAAGGACACATACTGTAATTACAGGGATATACAGATATGCACATGTTTCAACCTTAGCTTCAGAGCAATAAATCTTTGGGAGGTAGATAAATCTTTGGTTGGTAAGAGAAGAGTCTTGCAGCTGGTTCCTGTAAAGTAAACGTGCTCTTACATTAATAAGCTTTAATAGTGAATAGTTCCATTGATTTTGGTGGGGTTCCTTGCAACAGTGCAGATTGTAAGGTTTCTTTGGAAGAAATCTGACCAAGGCACATTTTTTTTTCAGTGTATCTCAGGCACATTCACAGTAAAGCTTATTAACTTTTCCAAATTGAGGGTTCAGTGTTGTGCTTTTTCATTATTAAACCAGTGATCTATAGCAGACAGCATTTTTCTTTGGAGTAGTCCTTGATACATTTACTCCCAGCAGGTAAGATATGATGGTTTTACTGTTACACAAGGGAATAATTATGCCATTACCGCTCTTTCTTGTATCTTGCATTTACTGCACTGATGGGTTAAAAATAAGTGCACAAGACTCACAAAATGCCAAAAAACAAGTGTATGTTCAGAGTTCACCGCTGTACAAAGGACTGAATTGATCCGAACCCCTTACACCTGGAAGGGGTTGTCTTATCCGTGGCAGAACTGCCTAGAAGCTCCAAGCCCATTTCGGACTGTAACATCTCTCTGACCAGCACACAATGGGAGTAGCAGAAGAAGATGCAAAGACCATGAATACATCCAGATGTTTTGCCAGTCACTATCAGCTAACAGCTGGCTTGTGCTCTGGAAAACATAACTCTGAATGTTCTTCCCTCTGTAAACATATGTCATCCTTTTAAAAATTCCTCTGCCTCCAAAGTCCTGTCACAATGGTATCCTCAGGTTTATACGTAATGCTAAAAAATCCTTACACCAATTTTTTAATTTATTTCCATACCATGAGCAATATTTCTACTTACCCCTCCTGTGCCATTATTCTGTGCTTCTTTCTTTCTTTCTGAAGGATATTTGCATCCTCTCTCTTTGCATGGAAGCCTGTTCGTGCTTCCAATCAATTTTGTTACTTTATTCCTCCCAGAGTTACGTTCAGGTAAGCAGGTCTAGCTCAACAACAGCACGGACTTGTTCCCTGCTGGTATTCCCTTACCAGTCTATATGTAGGGGACACCATTCATCTTATAGCTGTGCCAGTGAACTCTTCAGATTCCTTTGGATTGCCTATTTCTACTCTTTAGAGAGTATGTGACCCCCAGGGGCTAAGTCATCAGTAGGGGCTATTTAGGCAACACAAACAATTAACAGTTAACCAGCTGAATCCACCAAGTCTAATCAAACTCATCAGGGCTTAAGTTAAGCTCAGTGAGGTTTGGGAAGCTCGGTGGCTTGAAGGATTGACTCTTGTTGCTCTGAAGCACTTTCCCAATTAAGCAGTAGTTCAGAAGAGGCTGTGGGATTCGGATCATTATAGGTGACAGTCCTTGGGAGCACTGAAGAAAGGGCCGGAGGGAATAATCCCCTCTTTCACTTGAGCAATGAGGTGACTCCCCTGGAAACCACTCCTTTTAGTGCCCTATTAGTATTCTGACACACCGTTCATCCTATTAAAAATTACCTTGTCACCGGTGCCTTTACTAACTGTCATAAGCATGGATGGGGCATTAACAGGCAATTCATTAGCTCTGCTCTGTCCTGGTGCTCTGAAGCTGTTCACAGCTGCTGAGGAAGGGTTTCTTCTCTACGGGACAGAGCCTGCCCTAGAAATGTCCTTAAAGATACCAACACCTTTATGTACATGGCCAGTGGGTCACAGTGTTATTTTCCCCACTGTCGCCCCCTGAGCAGGATCGGACGCGTTCCTCCCCTTACTCAGAAAAAGGTGGGGAAAGCCAGGAAGCCAACAGGGACTGCCAAGGACCCAGGCAGGAGACCAGGAAGAGGTTTAGGAGAGAGAAGTGTTTCGAAGAAACATCGTCACTGCTCTCCATCCCACATCTTCCTTGTCCTTTTTTTGGAAAGGATTCCTGGAGAAAATGAGGTGCAGAAAAGTGTTCCGTTTGACCTATTGGGAATCCCATTTTCTGATCTTTTTCTCTCAAACATAATGGTTGTTGGTATTTAGTTAATTCATTTCAATTAAGTGAATTAACAGGAAAATTAATTAGTTGTAATAAAGTCAATTTCATAGATATTTAAAGCAGGCGTGCAGCTAAAGATACGGAAGCTTTACAGCAATTTTTAAAGATAAAGTCCAAATAAATACGTAGGACCTACTGTTTGAAGATCTACGCTGCCTTTGTGATTTTATTAGAGCTGCGGAAATAACTGTTTTTCTCCGTTCACATTAAAAGTAATAATCGATTGGACATGAAGAAATACTTTTATTGAGCTCATCTTTCAGAATGTTTTCTACATCCAGTTTAGGTTAATTCTGATCCTAAAGTGAAATGTGTTCTATTTTTTTATCTCTTTAAGTTGCAGTGTCTTGCACACCCCACCTGACTCAGGCCATGCTGGCCTGAGGAAGGCATATTTATACATCATCTTTGCTTTTGTTTTTGTTTCTATGGAATATAATCTGTAGGAACTCTGCATATGCCTTTTTATTTGAGAAAAGGAAACTTCTTCAGCGAGGCATTTTTTATGCATAAATACTTTCAAGAACAGAGTATTAAAGCAGTTACACAGACGTGTGATCCAGAGTCAATTGAACCTCCTGGAAATCTTATTGTTAACTGCAGCGAGGCCTCCTCTGCCAAAAGCACCATCTCAGCTCTCTAGCTGTAACATACCATACACAAGGAAGCAGCCTTCAGCCTTTGCTCTACAAGTATAAGACAGAAGGAGAACCATGGAGAGATAATCTTGACATTATGTGCCATTAACTGATCTAATCCAAGAAATCCTCACATGAAAAGGATTCTTTGGATCAGATACAATCTCTCAGATTTGGTCAGTTTCCTTTAAAACATACTTTCCTTTCCAGGGTCTGCACTTCTAGGTTCAGACAAAGCATTTTCTGAGGCATCAGTTTCACAGTCCTGTAAAGGGGCAGCCACAGGTTTACTCACAGCAGAGGTAAATGTCAATCTACAATGAACTCCAGTTCATAATGAAGAACAGTTGAGAAATCAGTTTCCTGCTCTTTACCTAGGGAATGAGGAACACTGCTTTGAGACCTGGCTCCTCACTAGACATCATAAATAACTGCACACAGCAGAAGAAAAAAAAAGCTTCTTAATTTATTTCCATGAGTTAAGCACATACTTTAGGAATAAGTGAATCACTCTGTTGTTTCCTGTCTCCTACCAATAAAACGGGACTTATTTTAAGTATGATGCACACTGGTCTACAACAGAGACGCTCAAGTTTTACAAAGAATTGTAGGTAAATGTTAGCAAAGTCCACCAGTGCATCGATTCCAGCTTTGCTAGAGCTTCCAGACCCTGTGTGCTGTCTTCCCAGCAGGAAATCATAGCCTGGCGAGCAGAAGCCTGCAGGGTTGCCCACAGGGCCAAGAGCTATCACATGGCTGGGACCTCGCTGAAATCATTCATCTGGAGCTCAAGTGTGCCATTAGAGCCACCCTGTAAGAGATTCACCTGCTTGCTGTGGGTGTAAAACCCTCTGGCCCTCAGAAGTTAGTGTACCTGTACTGAACGGGGCCACGAGGCCCAGCAAACCCGTGCCGCCATTTTCACACCGACACGGCTGCACAGGTCCCCAGGAGTTTCCAGTGGCACTTCTGCCCCTAAATCACAGTCTCGGCTAGCATCGAGGTCTCTAATTGCTACTGGAGTGCTTAGCTCTGCTGAAGCCTATGAAAGTTCTCAGCATAAGTCAGGAGCCTCAATGCCTGTGGTGGGAGCAGCTCCTTGAGCACCTTTGATAGAGCTGCCCTGAGTCCAGAGACACCCACAGACCGCTGCAGAGGCCAGAACATCACCCACGGCAAACGCTTGAGAAGGCTTACAGCCCCCCCCCGGGAGAGGGGCTGCTCCCCATCCCTCGCTCCGCGGGAAGAAGCGGCCGTGGGGAGCCGGTGGGCCCTGACCCCGGCCTGGCCCGTCCCCATCCAGGCCGCAGCCCCGCAGCGGCCATTTTCTACCGCCCCGGGGGGGGCACGGCGCAGCTGCGACCCGTCCCGCGGGCAGCATGGGGGCCCGGGGTCCGTCTCCCCGGGACGGCCGGTAGCCTCCGCGCCCCGCCGCAGGGAGCCCAGCCCAGCCCGGCGCGGCCATGAGGTGCCCGGCTGCCCACCCCGCGGAGCCGCCGGCGGCCACCTGCCCGGCCCGCGGCTGACACCTTGTGGCTG